>NW_028292569.1:4865196-5200196 GCF_029948245.1 Actinia tenebrosa | reverse complement strand
CAATCCCAATCCCAATCCCTCCATCCATCCATCCATCCATCCATCCGTCCGTCCGTCCGTCCATCCATCCATCCATCCCATTCTACCTATCCTTCATTCCATCCCATCCATTTATTAATTTACCCATTCTTTATTCGTCTGCTTTTTTCTTCTTCTCCAGATCCCTTGCATATGAATGAGTACGTACCATTGATTGACACCTATAAATTTGTGGTATGTTAATCATCATAAAATTCCCTATTCATCAACTGACTAAGATTATAAAGCCAAACCCTCAATAGACCCTTTTCGAGTTCCAAGTTACCGCTGTGTTTCTTGATTACAGACTCATTTGCTCAGGCTAAGCCTCGAATCAGTGTCTAATTACTCGCAAATACCAACGGTAAAGTAAAGAATGCACACAACTTCAACAATACGAACACTTTGAAACTTGACGGACCTTGACTGGAACACGTGAATATTCTTCATAAAATCGAGGCTTAGCCTGAGCAAATGAGTCTGTAATCAAGAAACACAGCGGTAATTTGGAACTCAAAAAGGGTCAATTGTGGACAGACAGTTTATATATGTACAGCTTTTAAGACGTGACGTATTTCCGTGTCCAAATGCTCATAAAAACCGGTCAGAAAATTCCGCAATGAAAAAAAAGAGCTTTACAGAACTGCTTTTCGTTTTGGATCCAGTTTGACGTCACAATTAAAGGCTCTATTTATAGAACCAGGACGGAATCTGCATTGTCATGAGTACGAAAAATGTTCGTTGCAAAGGTGGCATGCCTTAGCATGTGCGTAGTAGTTATTTTCAATATTTTGATGTATGGAGTATATTTTTCTTTGTGTCAGGATCAAACGGTCAAGTCCAAAACTGTGTTACCAATGGAAGGATTACTCATCAATAACAATGGCGGACAGCCGTACGGGTTTATCGTCTACCGTACAAAGCTTCCCAAAGGCTCCAAAGTTCTTGAAATAGAGAAATACCGAGATAGAGCTCAGGTAACTGGAACCGAAAACAAACAATATCTTACGAATGAGCCACAATTTTATTCCGAAGATGTCGCGAAGAGAACTCATACTCGTATATCGTATACATGCAAAGCTTGTGCAAAGTTGTACGTCAAAATCAAAATAGTTTTTAGCTGAAGTCCCGTTACGATTTCAATGGTAGAGTAGCATTTGGACTGTCACAAGTTGTTTCAAAATGTGTTTTTATTTTTACTTTAGGTGATGGTGGGATCACAGCTTGTGGGAACTTTGGATGCGTTTGACATGAACAAAAAATATATGGCAATAGAAAAGATGAGTCACGTTAAACTGGAGCTGAAGTACAAGGTATTCAAGGGCCCATGATCAACCAAACAGCAAAGGCGATGCGAGGTTCCAAAGTTAGAGGCGCGCGCGCGACGTTTTGGCAAGAAATTCCACCAGGAAACCCACAGGAACTTCGCACATAGACCCATGCACAGTCCACAATTCATCAGGACTTTAATTCGTTATTTGTTTTATTCCAGCCATTAGACAAGAACGAAGAGACCATTTATTTAGATATCATAGTGGAAAATATGGGAAGAAATAACTTTGGTAATCACTTGAATGATCAGCGTAAAGGTAAGTCAGTGGGAAGTCAATGATGATGTTGGTGATGATGACGATGATGTTGGTGGCGTGTTGATGTTGATGTTAGTGATGATCCATTCTCGTATGAGTGATCGTATTGGTGGTGATGTTGATGATGATGACAATGATCATGTTGGTGGTGTGTCGATGTTAATGTTGGTGATGATGTCAATGGTGTGGTATTGGTGATGTGATGATGATGATGATGAAGAAGATAATGATGATGGTGTTGGTGATGTCGATGTTGGTGATGTGTTGATGCCGGTGGTGGTATTGGTAGTGGTGATGAGGATTATCATTATGATGATGATGATAATGATAATGATGATGATGATGGTGCTGCTGCTGCATCGATGTTGGTGATGATGGTGATGGTGATGCCGTATTATTGATGATGATGATAATAATAATGATCTTGATGGTGGTGATGATGTTGATGACAATGGTGACTTGTGATTAATCAAATTATCCTAATTTTTCGTCGAAGGCATTTTGGGTGAAGTTCTCATCGATGGAAAGAAACCTGAATCCTGGACTATTTTCCCTCTCAGTTTTCATTCATTATTCGTCAGGAGGTAATAGTTAGTCACAACATTCTTTTTCAGGCAACCGTGGAAAGAATTTCCAAAGCCAAGGCAAATTTTGTGCTGAACTTATTTTTTATGTCTTGCCATCCTAACGTCTATCGATCTTCCTCTCCCCTTTCCCCCACTCCCTAAGGTATATTTACCACTCCACACCTTCCTCTGAGGGATTTTTAGAACAAAGCACGAAAACAAATAAACAAATAAAAAAGCAAACAAAGAAACAAACAAGTCAAACATAAAGTATAATGTAAGGACTCTTTTAGCTTCAAAATTCCAAACGCTGATGAAAGAGTATCTTTTAACTTTGTTAGAGTCTTCCACGAGGCGAAATGGCAAACCATGCCGCTGTCAGCAGACCAATCAATATTGTACCCAGCATTTTTTAAAGTAGTGTTCAACATTGATAGCCAACCCCATGACACGTTCCTCCTGATGGAGGGGTGGGGTAAGGGCGTGGTCTTTGTCAATGGTCGAATTCTTGGTCGGTATTGGAAGATAGGACCTCAGAAGACTCTTTACTTACCGTCGCCTTGGTTGACTGTTGGCGAAAATATTGTGAGTATTCCCTGGTGAAGTTGGAAGTACTTTTATTAATGTGTGCATTCTGCTGTCGAAGCCCTATATAGATAGCTGGGATCGGTGGAGATGATGATGATAATGGGGTGGAGCGGCGAGGGGGGGAAGGGGGTAGGAGAGGGGTGATTGGAAAACCTGATACTTTTGGCGTTTCCCCTTTTGCACCCCTTCCTCCCCCCCCCCCCCAACCCACACACACACACACAAATTGAAGAAAATATACTATATCTGTATTTTTGATAGCGCACCTCCTCCACCTGATCATAACTCCTTTGATTTATACTTTTAAAATGAAAATATATCGCTTGCTTTTATTCGTAGATCGTCATTTTTGAGCTTGAAACGAGAAGCAAGGATGGATTATTGACGTTCACCAGCAAACCTAATCTTGGCAAAACTGCATAAAAACTATAACTAATCGCTTTCTTTTCATTCATGAAAGATCTAAAGTAGAATTGAAACTGTAATCAAATTATTGTTATCTGTTTAGCTGTGTGGCGGGAAAGTATAGATCTAGAGAATTACTGAATAGTTTCACTTCGTATAATGCACGAACAATTAAGAATAAGGATTTTAGAACATTTCCCTCTTTTTCATTCTCATTAGTTTTCATTATCATTACTCTAAATTACCTTCTGTTTTTTTTTTTGTTTTTGTTTTGCACAGCTCGTTAATTTGTCAAAGTTGTTTTACTTCGAAAAAGTAGACTAGAAGATTTTAGATCTTCTATTATCTCATTTTCATGGTTTTCTTTCGTGTCTGTTTGATTATTACACAGTAAGAATTCATTTTCTTCACACGGGTTAAGTGAAAATCTAGCATGTCGATATCTAGATCGAGTACTAACTGATGACTAGAAGTCTTAAGTCCTAAATAGTCCTATATAGATTATAGTTATGGACTGTTGACACGAAAGGGTAATAAAACTCGCGCGCGCGCCGAGAATCAGAAACAAATATTAGATATTTTAATTGTCACGTGCTAATGTGTGAAAAGGGAGGGGGGATAAGAATATAAGGCTCGGGTCAAACGTCAAACTTCACATGAGCCGAACCTAATTGAAACAATGGACAACAAGGCGGTCTACTTTGATGTCATTAGGTTCGGCTCGTGTAAAGTTTGACGTTTGATACGAGCCTAAGTGTTTTTAGAATTACATAATGAATTCACATCGTAAGCTATTAAAATGTTACAATCAAGGTCAGCTTTTCAATGTAACATTCAAACCTATTCATTCGCTTCAGTTTATATAAAAACGTCGTGGTACAATTAATTTAGTTTTTTCTTTCTTGATATCAAAGGACGCTCCAGTATCGATATTTATATGACATTAATGGTCGTATTATTTATTATCTTAAAGATTAATGATAAAATAAGAATTTGTACTAAAATGTAAAGAGGTTTGGTAAAATAAAGATAAATTATCCGAACGCATTTTTTTTTTGAGACGCAATTGAAAATTTACTCCCTCCCCTCCCTTGTGACAAAACTGCTCTTTCTAGGGTAGGGTTTGAGATGTCCTAGTCTTAGACTCAAAAGTTCTCCAGTCGTGGTTTGGTTTCCCGTGCAAAAACGTCAATGATCATAAGCTTTTGAAAGCAAATTTCTCATATTTTCAATCCTTGAGTAGGGATAACAGATGTCCCTGACTATCGAGCTTTTGTTTATATTTTAAAAAAGTAGGTTATTAATCATTGACCATTCTTGGTCTGCTCCACTCAGGCCCTCTACAATATGACGATGGGGACTTCAATTCGCCTTCATAAAAAACCTATAATATTTCTCATCTTATTATCACTGTGTTTTACGATATGGATGTCATATGGAAGAACGAAGAAGACATCTTTAAGCCGGTATGGCAAAAGCGAAGGATTGAAAGCCGAGGGACCAGGTTTTACATTAGATGGCAAACCGTTCACTATCTTGAGTGGAGCAACGCACTATTTTCGCATCGTTCCTGAATATTGGGAAGACAGACTTTTGAAGCTCAAAGCTATGGGACTTAATACTGTTGAAACGTAAGTCTGAAAATTAAAAGTCGGTAATTTATAAAGAATTTAAGCCAATTTCCCGTTATATGTAATATATGTATTATTTTAATTGCAAAGTTGGTTGTGGTACCTGCTATATGTCTTTATAGGGTGACAAATTAATCTTGTGGCTTTGTAAATTGGTCTTGAATAAAATGTAGATTAATGCTTTAATTTTACACAGTTATGTAGCCTGGAATTTACATGAAGAAGTAAAAGGAAAGTTTGTTTTTGATGGACAACTTGATATTGTGTAAGTATAAAGCGGAGGACCTGTATGCGAAAGTAATTTGTAATAATTTCATGGCCCCCTCTGAACAGGCTCTAATTCCACCAGCTGACTGTCTATAGCTATGTAAACAAGGAAGCAATAGACCCCTTCACAGTTCCCTGTGCCACCTTGAAAGGTAGCCGTGCCTTTGCATCGAAGCGAGACGAACGGTGAGCAGTGTAATGATAGAGACGTGAATAATTATTCAAGGTGTTAAAAAGGTCTCTATCATTGCAAGCTCACTGATTGCTACCTTTCAAGATGGCGCAGGGAACTGTGAAGGGGAATATTAGCAGTCTGTCTATTCAAACCTTCAAAACTCTATACTTCTTTTTCTTCTTCAGCAAATTTGTAGAAAAGGCACAAGAGCTTGGTCTCTATGTTATCATGCGACCTGGTCCATATATCTGTGCTGAATGGGATCTAGGAGGACTGCCTAGGTTAGTACGTACCAAATTAGCATAATTGTTGCCACAAGCTATTGTACAACATATTGACCAGGCTTCTTTTATATGTCATCACTGGTTACTTTCTTGCTACAAATTAAGCTTTTACCATTTATTAGGTGTCTTATCACAGACCACAGTGAGCACCAATAGCCCAGTGAACAACAATACATGTTGGTGTTGATGACTGACATTTTCACATAAGCTATGGTTTCCAATTGATAATACTTTCATTGCTGAGATCACTGCAATATATATTGCCCAAAAATGTGTTTCAGAATGCAAGGATCATAAAAAAACTTCCTGAATAACCACAGCCATCATGGTGGTCGTGATCGGTGAGGGATAGAAATCTTTCTATCTTAGCTATTGTTAATGATAGTACTGATCAAATGTAAACCACTCATCGCGGATTGCATCATTCATTCATCTATTTACTTGTATGTGTAATAAATATTTTTAAAAAAAATTAGAAAAATGGTTCTGAAGGTAAAAAGTGGTGAGGTTAAAACTGGACCAACCGTACTGGTGGCTACTGATATACAGCCATGATCCTGTACACAATGCAAAGTTTCCAGACTTCTCAACGTTTGTATAGCATATATGAATCATTATTATTACTATAATATATATAATTACCATATGTAAGAAATGTAAAAAAAAATGTATTATTTTTAGCTGGTTACTCAGAGACCCCAAAATGAATCTAAGGACTTCATACAGACCTTACACTGATGCAACAGGCAGATTCTTTGATGAATTGATTCCAAAACTAACACCTTTACAGGTACAGTATAGTCCCTTTCACAGTTCCCTGTACCACCCTGAAAGGTAGCCTTTGCATTGAAGCAAGAGGAACGGTGAGCTTGCAATGCAATGAATGAGACATGTAAATAATTGTCCAAGGTGTTTAAAAAGGTCTCTGTCATTGTAATCTCACTGTTCACCTCTTGGGATGAAATCATCCCTTTGCTCTTCTGTGGAATAACTCTTTTTCTAAAGAGATCTATTTTTATTACATTGCATTTGTCAGGCATTTAAATTATACCCGGGGGGGGGGGGGGGGGTATTCTTGCCCGTTTAAGGTAGGGATACACCGCTGAGCCCTCTCAACCCTGACCCTGTTCCAGAGTAAAATTGCTATAATTCATACCCTGTTCCAGAGCAAGATCGCTGAAAATCATACCCTGTTCCGGTATTGCAAAAATGGATACCCTGTTCCAGAGAGGAGAAAGCACGAATTCATATACCCTGTCCCAGAGTGAGCGCGATTTTATATACCCAGTTCCAGAGTAGAATCGCTGAAAACCATACCCTGTTTGGTGGCATGTACCCATATAGTGAATATAGGGGAGTACCCTGCCCCACCCCCCCTCCCCGGGAAATTATACTATGTACTGTTTTGTGGTGCTCAGGTTTTTAACAAAAAATTCCTACATTTTTTCTTTCAGTATTCGAAGGGTGGTCCTATAATAGCATGGCAAGTGGAAAATGAATACCTTAGCTTTGGAAATGATTCTTTTTACATGCGCCACCTCAAACGTGTAAGATATATATAGTGCATTAACATTGATGGCTCCACACATATGGGTTCCAGGGATCAGAATCCCCCTCCCCCCAATAATTTTGTTGCTGCCATGCTATTGATATGAAAAGGGGATTCATCTGTTTAATGAGTGACCCTAGTGCTCAGTCAACACATGGTCAACAAAAAAACACATCCTATTTTCATGTGGGTAGCACTTTTAAGTGCTATTAAAATAGCCAGAGGCTAACAAACCTGTGGCCCTTGTTCTGTGATTGAATTGGAATTTAGAAGTTGATGTTTGAGGAGGGAGGAAAACCGAAGGACCCATAGAAAAACCCCCACATGGCCAACAGTTGGGAGACAGTTGACCAACACATGTCAGATAGTCTTAAAGTACAAGATAACACCTGCTTAATACGTTGTTTGCTAAACAGAGATATCACTGTTGTGTTATATCTATTTGTCAAAATATATGCTTATAAGGGTTGGAACCCCAGGGGACAGGAATGTGAGCATGAAACACCCATCCCCAGAAGGGCCAAATGGCACTTTTATTTTCTTTAGAGATGGCTCTCATGAAAAGAAAGTTGTATCTTCAGCTCATGCCTCTAATCATGAAATCGTTTTGCACAGGAAATGACCAGGAGAGGTGTTTCTGAGCTATTGATCACTTCAGATGGCTTATATCAGATGAAAAAAGAGAAAAAGTTTCATTTATCTGGAGGTACATATGCACAGATAAATCAGATCAGTGTTTTGTTGTACAATTAAAATACCATAAAATCCCAGTTATAATTCCCCTCTAAGATCATAATCCCTCCTGATTATAAGCCCACCAGTCTGCTAGAGCAAATATCCCTCCACATTATAAGCCTACTTCTGGAACCTTGTGTTGGTTGATGAAACATAAGAGATTGACTTGGATCACAATAGAAATGAATATAAGTTTCCTTTTCATCCAAAATTCTTTTCTTCCCAGGTATAGGCCCCCATGATTATAATAAGTGCATCAAATAAAACCTTAAAAAACAGTATCGGAATTATAACTAGGATTTATCAAACTCATTAATAATTCATAAGGAAAACACAATAGAAATCACGACTGTGAAGAGTGTTGTAAATCAGATACAGAATCGTGTTCATCTTTAAGTTGGATTTTCTTGGCCAGATTCACTTTAATATTGAAAATTTTAGTAAAACACAAAGGAACTAACCTAGACGTTTGATAAGCAATCTATAGTATTTGTGTCCACCTACGCTGGCTACGCCTTGTATATCCGATACAACTCGGCCACTCATACTGTCTATATATTACTCAATGGTATGGTTATTTTGTCCTTTACTATCTAACGTTTTCTTGTGAATTCCTTTTACAAATATGTACCAGTAATTTATTAACATTTTTCTTTCTTTTTCTTGTTTTTGTAAGTTCTGAGAACTGCTAATTTCCAACGGAATGAGACACATGTTCTCAAAGGCTTGAAAGAGTTACAGGTAGGTGAGATGCCAATGTATGGTAATAATGATGATGATGATGATATGATGAAGTTGAGAAAAACAGCAAAGATGAAAATGACGATAATAAAGATGATAATAATGATGATAATGGTGATGATGGCGATGATGATAATAAAATGATGGTGATGTTATGGTAGTAATGATGTTGGTGATAATGTTCGGGATGATGGTGTCAGATGGCAGGGATTGTGGTGATGATGATGATGAGAATGATGATGATGATTGTGGTGGAAAATGTAGAAAGAGCATTCTTCCAATGTTGGAGGTAATCTCCCTCCTCCTCTCAAAGACTTAGATCCAGCCTTGAAGCAGTTTATGATGACAATCAAGATGGTTCTAAGTATTTTATGACAGTGATGTGAATGGTGAAGATGATGTTTTGATGGTGTTGATGATGATGATGATGATGATGATGATGATAATGATAACAATGAGATGATGGTGCTGTTACCTTAACTTTCAGCCCAACAAGCCTCTAATGGTTACAGAGTTTTGGTCTGGTTGGTTTGACCACTGGGGTGAAGATCACCATATTTTGTCCCTAGACAAAACTGTCCAGCGAGTAACAAATATTCTTGCTATGGGATCATCTATTAACTTTTATATGTTTCATGGTAAGGTGGATTTATTTTATACTTAATATGTTATGTATGAACCAATCAAATTGCATGAGAATTTACTCTCCATCAAATCAAATACCTGAAACATGGCATAAATACGATAAATACAAGGACATGCTGAAGTCACGGCAATGTCAGACCATGAAGTGAAAAAAAGGTCAACCAATTAAAATTCTAGAAAACATCACCTTCACAGCAAGTCATGCATCCCAAAATACTTGCATATTAGAAATAATCTACCAAAGGATGGTGGAGATTTGAATAGGGATAATGTATGTCTTGTTGCAATGTTAGTATAGGAAATCGCGAGTACAATTTGGAAATTAATAGACACGAGTAATTTTTGAAAGTTCTTGTAATTGCATGAGCCTTTAGGCGAGTACAATTAAAGAACTTTCAAAACATTACAAGTGTCTATTAATTCCAAATTGTACGAGAAGATCGTGCGATTTTTTGTTTATAGTTCACTCAACAAAATTTCAGTAAAAAATGCAAAGCGACGCCGTTCATCTTTGTCTATTTGGCGGCCGATTTCCAGTCCATCGCGCAACTGAAATGCATAAAAAAGATTAGTTCTTACGGCTTTAAAATTTCATTTATGCTTTTTAAGTACAAAATGATAGAAAATAATTGTTTTGACATTGTTTTGGCTGTGTTGCCATAGCGACTTAATTCGGTACTCCTACGGAGTGCAATTAACGCTATAATTGTACTCCTCTCGACCAATCAGAGTCAAGTAATTTTGTTGAGTGTACTATGAAATGTAATATACCATATTTGTTTGGATGTAGCGTGTAAACTGTGTCATTCTCTTGAGACTGAGATTCTTTGTTTAAACTATACCCATATTCATGTGTCTTCTTATGTGCAACCATTAAACAAAGAAATAATACTCAAACGACACATGGTTGTGAATGGAAAAAAATTGCACGTGTTTGTAAAAAGGGTTTCATTATGGGTTGCTTTATTAAAGGTGGTACAAACTTTGGTTTTATGAATGGAGCCAATGCTGACAAGCATGGTCGTTACAAGCCAACAGTAACTTCATATGGTAAGAATACTCCAGGAGAATCTAACGCAACATGACAAACTCTGTAAAGCAGGCAAATCATTTTCTTGCAATAAAAAAAATATCGAATTATCCACAAAATCTCCAAAAAAGGAATAGTCCCCTTCACAGTTCCCTGCACCATCTTGAAAGGTACAGTAGCTGTGCCTTTGCATTGAAGCAAGATGAACGGTGAGCATGCAATAATAGAGACCTTTTTTAACACCTTGGACAATAATTATTCACATGTCTCTATTATTGCAAGCTCACTGTTCGTAGCCACATACTGTAGTAACACATTGACACAAAAACTGAGAATGGGCTCCCTGTGCATTCTTTCTCACAACAGACTATGATGCCCCAGTATCAGAAGCAGGCGACATCACTGATAAATACAAGGCACTCAGAAAGGTTATCCTGAATAACGTGCCCTTCAATTCTCGTGAGTATTCACCCCAAAAAATAGAAACCACCACTAGCCTAGGGGGAGGGGTGGGGAGTGTGTGCCTCCCAAAAAGTTTGCTCTTGGCACCAAATAATAATTAATTCATGTGGGATTCCTGAGGATTTGGTGGGAAAATGGTACATTTCCCCAAATAATCGAGACCTCGCTACGCCCCTGGAAACCATGTGGTATGAATTAATAAGTCACATGAGCATTTCAAGGGTGGTGTAGCAGTACTGTACCCCCTTCTCACCTCTGGGGTCTTGGGTTTGAATCCAGGACTTGGCATCACATGTGAGAAAAGTTTTTTTAGCTATGTCCTGTCTAAAACCAGCCCAAAGGTTGTTTCAGGGTTCAATCTGTGAATTAGCCGTACACTGACTTAGATCAGCCCAGAGGTTGTTTCAGGGTACCGATGGAAGGTGTTTTTTAACCCATGTTAGGGAGGAAATCGAATCAAATGAAAATATAAATTTGTATGGTGTTTTATAGTTCCAAAACATATGCCAAAAAGTATACCTCCAAATACAGAGAAAACAATTTATGGTAAGTATACTCCCATTGCTACAATGGGGCACTGTGCTATTGTCATATCCCCTCAGAATGTTATTATTCAGGGGGAGATCCAGGATTTTTCTAGAGAGGGGAGGGGGGGCACCATCCAGGATTTTCGTCTTAGGAGGGGGTGTACTCTTTGCTTACAAACTCGAACACCAATAATACAGTAGATATCAGCTCATCTAGGGGAGTGCACTCCCCCTGCACCCCTCCCCTAGATCCACCCATGTTATTCATAATTGAATAGTATGCTGGTTTTGATCATAGAACCAGTGGAAATGCAGGAGTTTATGCCACTCAAAACCTTACTCAAATATGTGGTAAGTCTATAATTTAACTGTCGTATATCTTTGCTTTTTTTGAATACTATTTCTGGACGGCACTAAAATTGCTTGTATTAAAATCCCAAATGTAAGTGTACAGGATTACTGCGGTATTTGAAGTTCTGCAAACTCTGCAGTCACAAGCGGCACGCTGAAATTTGTTTTTCTTTTTTGCTGCCGTCAATCAAAAAGAATCAGTCAGTACCTTTTATGTTCTTGACTGGCGGCAGTGAAAAACCAATTTCACAACAAGCCGTTGAAATGTCTGAGTTCGCAGAATATGGAAAACCGCAGTAAATCTGGCTGACTTACTCAGTGTGTTGTCAGATGCGATAAAGGGTGCACATAAATCGCTTTCTCAGTCATTGAATTTAACACAGATATATCTGCAAGAGGGTGGAACAGTGGGTCAACAAAAAACAAATCGTTTTGCCCGAAATTACCCTCGTTACCCACCCGCAAGACTTTTAACAGTAGTCATAAAATGCATCTCGGAATCAAACTATGCCTTCTCAATCATATTATTATTATTATGGGGACAGACATCCGTTGAAAGTGAATACCCAGTCCCCATGGAAAGTCTACCCATCAACAACAACGGTGGTCAAGGCTATGGTTACATCCTGTACCAAACAACCATACCACCCAGTGCAAAGCAACTAAAAATTGAGAGCTATAGAGACAGGGCGAAGGTATGTGATTGATATTCGTTGTTTTTACTTGCTATGTATTTGGCTTCATTTTTGTTTAATCTGGATGGCGGTGGACAATTTGGAGACCAAGACGATATGAACTGGTGGAGAACCCAAACTCTGAGGTGTGGCGTATTTGATTGCTGTTCTTACTTGCTATGCTTAGACATGTTCTAATCTGGATGGAGGTGGAGACGTGAAAATTATTGTGATATGAGAGTGGTGGAGACCCCGTACCCCTGAAGTTGTTTGGTTTTTGAAGTCGAAAATTTTGACGTGGTACGAAATTGTTTTCTATCTTAGGTCTTCGTTGATTCCAAAGAACAAAATATTCCAGAAGTGATGGATTACAAGGGGAAGTATCTGAACGTAAATAAGACCAAAAATGTCAAAGCTACGCTAAGTTCTGACCAGGTAAATGAGACTGAAAATTTTTTTGGACATCAGCTGGCGCGATGCCATAAAAATTGATTTAACAGATCAAATTCGTTCAACAGGAACCAGGGGAGGAGAAGACACTGGAAATATTGGTGGAGAACATGGGTCGAGTCAATTTTTTGAAGAACATCAACACACAAAGAAAAGGTACATCTATCGGAAGGGGGGCTTACATATAATTTACCAATAAAAACGGGAGGGGGCGAGTCAAAAAAATGAAATATAATGGGATCAAAAGGGGGACAATACGTTTTTATCAATTAGTTTTGATTCTTGCCAGCTCGCCCCTCTAAATGAACCAATGAATGGTCCCTTATCATTGTCATCATATTTTTAAAATACAGGAATTCTAGGTGAAGTTACCATTGACGGCAAGAAACACAAACGTTGGACCATCTACCCGCTTGACTTTAAGCCTAAAGTCATGGACAAGTATGTGCAAGCAATAATGCTTGATAAATAAACTGAGCATAAACTTCACAATTTTGATATAGGGACCACTTTATTTTCTTGTAAAATATGCAATTACCGTATTGACTCGTTTAAGCACCGCCCCCGATTAAACCCCACCCTTAAATAAGCGCTGCACTTAAGACCAAAATTATTAATAAGAGCCGCGCCGAATACGCGCCGACCTTGAATTAACGCCGCATATGAAACCCAAAAACTTTAATAAGCACCGCGGCGCTTAGTAAACGAGTACTTAATATAACGTCCAACAATGCAGTACTTGGACTCAGATAATGAAGAGGACAATGACTGTGACGTCTGAATTTAAACTCTAAAATTAATTAGTATTTCGTATTTTTTAAACGTTTGTATTTACTTTGTAATCAATATTTTTTACGCATTATGTATAAGTATGGTAAACACATTTTTTTAAGTAAGCGCGCCCTCGAATAAACGCCGCCCCCGAATGAACGGCGCATATGAAACCCAAAACATTTAATAAGCGCCGAAAATTTATTTTTATGTTTAAAGATTAGATAAAGAAATACATTTGTACATTGATATTGTTTCTGTCCGGAGTTTCTCAAGGATAGAAATTCGTCAAATATGAAAATAGACATATGCTAGTATTTTTGTTATCTGGAGTTCCTCAAGGATCAAGATTGGGGCCACTTTGCTTCATTACTATAAATTAAAAAGAAAACATTTATTCTCAGTGGCATTCCTCAAGGATCAATATTAGGGCCACTTAACATAACACCTATCAATACGTATTCTTTTATCTCCAAAGATTAACCAACAAAATAGAATGGTCCTCAGTTTCTAAACGTACTGGACCAGGCTTATACAAAGGAAAATTCGAAATATCTGGTGAACCTAAGGACACATACCTTCTAATGAGTGCGTGGAAAAAAGGATCGTGCTTTATAAATGGTCGTAATTTAGGACGCTACTGGAATATTGGACCACAGAAGACACTTTACCTTCCAAAACCATGGCTACGCTCTGGAGAGAACACGGTAAGTACAATAACGGCATGTATTTTCTTTTGACTCAGAAATGAATTTTTTGTGGCCTACCTAATGTCGTTGCCAATCACAGCAATGTTCTTGACAGACACTTCAGATTAAGACACCTAAAGGAATTTTAGGTGACTTCAAATGCTTAGTGAAAACATGGCTGGAGTCATTCACCCATCCCTTCCCATTCCATTCCATCAATCCATTAATCATTCTTGCGTTTCTAGCTTCAATCATTCCATCCAATCTGACTATCCATTCCTTGATTTGTTCGATTGCTAACTCTTATTTTTCTTCCCATAACTAAAGATTGTTCTATTCGAGTTGGAGGGATCAATCAAAGAAGAGGAGTTTGAAGTGACGTTCGTCATGGAACCTCAGCTTGGAGATAAAATACAAGAAAGACACTGAAGCAAACTTATCACCACAGAAGACACTGAAGCAACTTATCCCCAAAGAAGACACTGAAGCAACTTATCATAACAGAAGACACTGAAGCAACTTATCCCCACAGAAGACACTGAAGCAACTTATCCCCACAGAAGACACTGAAGCAACTTATCACAACAGAAGACACTGAGGAGCTTATCACCACAAGACACTGAAGCAAACATAATTTTTCAGGTTCTAAAATGGAATCTTGTTGGTATATTTTAGCAGTATAGTCCCTGAGCCAAGAATGGGCTATTGATTCATAGGCTATAGAGAGGATTAGTTGTTTTAGTCAAATCCACAATTATTCCATCAAATATATAGATGAAAAATAGTTTTCAGGTAAAGTTTAAAAATTTAATTAGTTTTGGTTTTTAAAGCCAACACTTTTCGCTACTAGTAGGAAATAACTTTTAGCCTAGTAGTAGCTCATCCAATCAGAAAGCAGCATTGTTGATAGACCGATAGTTGGATTTGACTAAAGTTTAATAGATTTCATATGGCTGTGAAAAACATGGCCATGTGAAATCTTTCAATTTAACAAAAAGTTACGACTATAGTTTTTAAAACGCAAGGCGTACAAAATACACATTTATTTTAATAGTGATATAATGAGAGTTTTAATTTGTTATAAATTCGTTATAATTTTAAATACAGTACATGCAAAGTTCATGAGCATGCACTCAGATATTTGGAATATTTTTTGATTGAAATTGCATATTTGATAGAGGTAGAATTTTAGGTCAACAGGCAAGGAAAATATCTAAAGGTGCAATTCCTTTTCTCCCTATTCTTACGAGGTCTTTTTGTCGCTGATATACACTTCACTAGCATGTTAACAATTAAATATACATTAAAAAACTAAAAATTTCTAAATACAGTTTTTACAGTACAATTTCTGTACGGACGCAGTACTGGTAATAAGTTTAACTGGATGTGACGTCATTGTCACCATATTTGTTTGTTTTGTTCTTCCTTTCTTTTTTGCTTTTCCTACTCCTTTTCTTCATTTTTACATATTTTTTTGCTTGGATGAGTGACAGGAAAGGAGAAAAGGACAAAAGAGAGCAATATTTGTTTCATTTACATCTCAATTTCTAATCAACATTTGATGGCAATCTAATACATCTTGTATCGGTTAGTCTCCCCCACAGCCGCTTTCAGTGTCGTCACGCAACGCTTTCTCCCCTGAGTAGCTACAGGCTGTGGGGGAGACTAGTATCGGTGGAAACTATTCCCAAATAAAGTGAGTTATTCATATATAATAATATTCTCATGTTGATAAAAGTGATTCAATATTCCCAAACCCAAATTTGAAATAAAAAAATATTACAAAAACTGAATGTGATAATTAAAATGTTTTGTCTAGATAGTTTAAGATTTTGCCTCATCATCTTCTGGCGGTCTGAGTTTCTTTAGTGCTTCTGCTCTAAGTTTCTTGACTTGTCGTATCGGTAAAGATCCAGGCAGCTCAAAACAGTTCTAAAAGGGGAAAAGTAGTCTCAATATGCAGCATAATTTGATTGCATTTGAAATGCACTATGAAATGCAGTGACTCTGAAATAGTTTACTGCCAATCTGGACCAATTCTGGACCATGGGAAAGCAGCGAGAACACAGACTACCTAATCATGTGCTTCATGAAAATAGAAGCCATTTGAAAGGTACATAGGGTAACAAGTTCTTACTTATATATATGACTCTCAAATGGCTGTCACACTCTTAAGTCAAAAGGTTGCAAAGTTTTTACACCCTGTTTAAGTTTCCTCCTTATTCACTTATTTCCTTCCCAAATTGCTACCATGCACAGGGCAAACTAGACACCAGGATTACTTTCTTATACTATTACCCAACTATTTGATTATACTTACGACCATAAAAGAATGGCAGTCCATTGTTGAAGGGTTCGTAGTTATCTCCTGTATCACACAAACGAGAAGGAAAAAGGAATGATATTTCAATTTTGCATGCAATCCATGCTCTAAATATATTTCTCAGACTTGGCACATAAAAATTGGCTCGAACACAACTGATGCGCACAATGTACAGTGGATTTTCACAACGTTACTAATTGCAATTGTGTGATATTCTCAAGAATGGTTGCTATGTGTGATCTCTGTATCACCAGCAAACTTGGAGCCAACAACTGCACCCTTCATCCGGACAATAGCATGATAACATACAAGAGTAGCAATAGCCAGGTCAATGCTAACAAGCCTGTCCTTCATTACAGTAGCTTAATAGCAAGGAATGGCATGCCATTTTGCATCTTTGTTGGTGTGACTAATTATCACCTTGCTTGGCCTGACATGCATTTTTTACCTTCATTGAATTACAGAGTTGAGGAAAGTCTTCACAAGCCATAAGCTGGGACTCGTGGAGAGCTAGTAACGTCAGTGCAACTCGAAGGAGAACTTTTGAGCCCTCATAAAATAGACAATCCCAAATACGAAGCACTGTCTGAAGAAAATAAGAAATATTGATATCATTGGTTGATGTGGCAATGCAATCTTAGGAAAGAAGGAAACAATACTAAAGGGGAATAAAAATAACACATGGTCTGATCTGGGGAGACATTAAAAAAGGAAAAATCTATAATTTAGAAAAAATGACTGATGAAAAATGGATATAAATTGTCCTTGGATAACAAACCTGTAGCCCTCATTCCATGTTAGAATAACATTGGAAGATAGAAGATAATTTTAGTGGAAGGAAAAAATGAAGAAAAACCCTTAAAGTACAGTAGAGACCAGAAAGCATACAGTCAATTCAAAAAATGTTGTCGTCGACCAACTCAAGCCTACGCGACTGGACCGAAAGGAACTCTGGGTAACAATCATTGAAGCCGAGTTGACTCCATTATTTTATCTGACTAGTTATGCCTGGTTTACAGCACGAACCTTCGTAGGCGAGCGGGAAGAGTTGAAGGAGATGTTTTTTTAATGCCTTCGTATTTTCGTATTTGTGAACTGAATCATAACTACTTGGTTTTTCTTTCCCTAAACCCAAAGACATGCAATTGATGGATTGTTTCTCACCATTATTATCTTATTACTAGCGGCAACAATTAAATCAGAATGAATATTCAACCGCTTCAGTGATTTTTACCCATATTCCTTTCAGTCCAGTCGCGTAGGCTTGAGCCCGTCGACAACAACGTTTTTTGAATTGACTGTATATTCTTACCTCCACGGGCAGTACGTCAATATATAAACAAATGAACCATTTAGTGGCGAATATACTATATGATAACCCAATCTTCTCTATGTGAGCATGTAACTGTGGCATCTTCTTCCTGGGGAAGAAAAGGTGGCTAGTATTTAGTGTCTGCAGGTCATAAAAATCTGAAAATTGCATGCGCCAAGAAATACTTTGTAAAATTATATTCAGCACTTCTCCCCCAAGAAGTGAATTGAATGACCAGCTCCAAATATTAAACTTCTACTTACTTGACAAGTTGAGCTAAAACCTCATGCTCCACTTGCAACCCAAGCATATCCTTTGCATAGTAATCTGAAAGCAATGAGCCATTTTACTTAAGAGTTGAAATGCTTAACATTCAAAGGCAGAAATAAGGGGGCTGCTGATGTTATTTAGGGGAGGGGAGGGTAAGGGGCATTGTCAATTAATTGTAATGCAAAGGATCTAGGACCATGTCAAAATACAATTCAACTTTTCAAAGGGGATGAATAGGTAACCTAAACCATACAAAAAGCATTGCATAGAATTCCAGGACCACTATAGCAGAATTCCACAGGATACCAAAATTTCTAAAAAAAAGTGTTATTGACATTTGCATGTTTAATAATCTTCGTGACCAAATACAGAATACCCTGATAACTATTCCCTGACCTTGAAATAAATCTAGATTTCCTTAACTTTGTTTAGTGGAGAACCCAATATTATTCTGGCTTATTTTCTGGGGCCTTTAACCATGGAAATGAGAATTACACATGATTTACCTGGAAGCCGTTTCGACATCATTACATCTAATGACCAAAATGCTGAATCTTCATTCTTAACAATCAATATAAGCATGCCAGTGATGTAGTTAAGACCCTGGTAAAAAATGGAGACTTTTAGTGAAGTTATTTATCATACATCCCGACATGTGCACTACATACCTGACAATAGCCTATTCTTGGATTGTGCAATGCATAGGCATATAACACATTGTAAAGATTTTTGCGCAGGTCCTTTTGAGATGACCCGAAAAATATATTCTCTGGAAAGGTTCTGTCTATATCTGTTGACGAAAAATAAAGTTGATGTATAGATATGAAAGTAAATTGCTTGCATAATCTTAAATTTCATATTTGTTTATTTGTTTGAATGAAAGAGTGAATGAAGGATGGGAATGAATGAATGAATAAATGAATGGGGGGAGGGAGGGAGGGAGGGATGGATAAATGAATGAGTGAGTGAGTGAGTGAATGAAGGAATGGATAGAAGGATGGATGAATGATAGACATTATTGCAACTCTATCTCATGGTTGATCTGTCAGTATATAGTATATCATGCAATTCAATACCTGTAGTGATACTATTCTTCACTATTTCATCCAGTTCTTGTTCCAGTAGACCCTGGTAATAGCCTGGATTTTTCTTTTTCCTCTTTCTAGCACCACTAATATCCATCCAAACCTGCAAACAAAATAAGATCATAATGTTTTGAATATTTCAAAACAAATTATTTTGATAGTATTAAATACTTGCCTGTCCCCTGTAGCTTGGAGGTACTCCCTTCCTGACAAATCTCTTAACTAGAAACGAAAATTTAATCTTATTAACAGGATTTTACATGGGGAGCTATGGAGATATTTTTGTTTAGAACATGAGGTATTCAAAAGCCTATTCTTTAGGTGCAACCACATTACTCAAAATCACTTAACATATGAATAACATAATAATATGATAACTTTATAAGGTTTATAGTGACCTTTTCTGGACTTTTTGACTTTTGAAGTTCCCCTGACGAATCTTTGCCATCTGCTTGCTCTCCTGGCCAAGACACGGAGATAGCTTGTCATAAAGTGTTCATAACTGTTGTAATCAAAGTCATCTGGTCTTTGAAACCCATACTCATCCACTGGACTAAAATGATAGACAATTGTAAATCACTGGTTTGTAATGATGTTCAATACTATGGTAGATAGATTGAATGAATCAAAGAATGGATGAGCGAAAAAATGAATGAATGAATAAATGAATGAATGAATAAATGGAGGGAGGGAGGGAGGGAGGGAAGGAGGGAGGAAGGGATGGATGGAATTATGGATGGAATTGAGGATGGAAAACTGAGCTGGGTGTTTGGATGAAATAAGCAAATGAAGTGAATGACTGAAAAAGAAAGAAACTTAAAAAATAAATGAATATAATATATTAACAAATAAAAAAATTATTGTAAAAAAATTATTTATTTTATCCAGAGCTATATATCATAACGAAATTATTTTGACAAACCAATAATTCTTTAACTCATTACGGATGTGCATGAATTGAAGGTCAAGAAAAACTGTGTTCTCCTTAGACAAAACTGTCACACTTTAAGAGCAGTTGACGTAAAACAGTGATATAACGATCAGGTAATTTAGAAAAATCACTGAGCCTTAATCTCTTTGCTATGGTACTTTTCTAATTTGCATAATTTGAATGAAATTTATTTTAAATGTATATTTAAAAAGTGAAATCCTCTAACTATAGATGTTACTATAGATGTTTCTGTGATGTGAGGTCTTTTAGGGATTTAGTTTTAGAATGAACTGTTCAGAATGAGTTTTTAAAACAATAGTAGAAAGGGCCTTTCATGAAGGAATTCATTTTCACGTCTTGAACCACTGTTTCATCAGGGTGTTGGAGCTGTTACATTTTTACACTTTCGTTTTTTATTGGCATTCTGGACTTACACAATGAACCTTTGAAACTTCGATTGCTGTCGCGATTTTATGTAGAGACAACAACAGGATGTACTGACAATAGAACTTGTAATATAGGTGTGATGGTTTCATAAACAACAATAGCAATTAATGGTACAATCATGAAGTTAAAATCATGCTCAAATTTAATTGGCAAGAAAAACAAGAACGTATTTGCAATAACAGGTTCACGAACAAACTAGAACAAATGTTGAAAGAAGATAAACAAGTTTGGACCGCAAAAAAATATTTCCTCGTCACTTTAAGGACAGTTACAAAGTACATAAACTTATCAAGATAACCCGTACAACGCTCGTACAAAGATCTAAGTTAAAACTTTCGATTTTACGTTAAACTAATAAAATAGAATACCCTTGAGGAAATCTTAACAGATTAGATTTGCATGAAGTAACATTGCGCTATCAAAATTAGTGTAAATCTCCTTGGGAATTAACGGGTCTAAGGGCGATCGATAGAACAAAAGTGTTCTATCCTTGATTGAACTTTTAGAACTCTCAGCCTAGCCTGATTTCGTTATTTCACAATTTTCCAATTTCCTTAGTTGACTTTGACATTTCCTGGATATAAAGACGATGCGACATTTCGTATGAGACAGTCTTTACATTATCCTTCAAGCAAACTAAAAGAATCATAAAATTTGAATATTTAGAAGCGCAGTAGGAAGAAGAATAAATAAATATTTGCACCGTACCTGCGAATCGTCGACATCTTAAAAAAACAATCGATAAAATTTCCAACGAAATTTCAAACTTTAAACTGGACGCATCTTCAATGAAACAAGAATCCAAACAGCCTCAAGTCCTTCGAGTTTCTAACGACGACTTTGATTGGTTGGTTTTGACTTATTATTGTTTTTTTAACCAATAAGAGATCTTGTAATAAGTATAATCGCAAAGGACTGTGGTTGTCAAGAGGCGACGTCTTGGTTAATGGATGCTGTTCTTATAGCAATCGGTGCATGAAACGGTCGAATTATGGCCAAAATAATGTCTCCAGTGGTGTGAATTTAAAGCAGAAAATAGACTCCTGCAATCCTTGGTTATAGGAGATAGCTATGCAGAGCGATAGCGACTCCGAAGGGGAGTTTTTCGACGCTGCGGAGTCCCAAAATAACAGGTACTTCTGTACTCCTTCATTGAATCCAAGAAAAGTTTTGACTTTTTATTGTCTTTTATTTCAGTGCGCCATTATTTATATCGCTAAAGAAGCTTCCTTACCTTTGAAGCTGAATTCAATTCAGTCATATTTGACCTTATTTTTATCTCTTGACGTAGATAAACTCTTTGTTTTGAGTTTTACGACTGTGGCTTTTTAATTCAAATTGTTATATTCTCCACAGCTTCGATGTAGGAACTCTCGAAAATACCAAGGTAAAAAACTTATTATTGAACCTTTAAAATTCTTATTTACTAGCCAGATTAATCCTGTCAGTATCTAAGGAATGAAGCTATTTTTTAAAACCATTTGCAATTTTGTACTGAGTAAAATACCCAAGGGTAAAAGTATTTTTAGCTCAGCTCCCGTGGATTTTAATGCTCAAAAAACGATATTTAAAATTAATATTTCGATCGGATTTTTTGTTATTTAGATCTTCCTTCGTGTTTGTTTTGACTTGATACCATCATAAATATTTTTATAATAATAGTTTAGGATTAGGATGTTAAAATATTGAATATTAAATAAATCTCTATTTCAAACATATTGGACACTGTTTCACCTGTCATAATAAGCATATGACAACAACTACTCGAATGAAACAAAAGAAATCGTTCCTAAATTTTCTATTGCGATCGCCACAGTTTGATCTAAATTTATGAAGCTCATTCTTCTCTAAAATATGGCTCAAAACCCACTCTTCTAATCTCTATATAAGCCCTTCTAAGCTCAATGCAAATATAATTTTCGACGCCCCAATTTTTAAGCTCATATTTAAATATTCCTCACTCGAGGTCAAAATTTAAGAATTCAATTCACGGTCTAAAGAATTCAAAAACATGCATTTATTATGTTTGATATTGGACTAAAAGAATTTGCTTTTTGTTTTGGGGTTGTTTCTTTCATTACGTTTTTTGGATAATTTTCCCGGTTTTAAACGATAATATTGTGAAATATTTTAGTCGTTTTGATTCTAATGTCAGCTGATTTTTATGAAGTATGGTCCTCAACTCATGATGAATTATTTTGGCCTTATACTAGCTGCATTATGTTAAATAGTTTACTGCGGTTTTCAATATTCTGCAAACATGGACATTTCAAAGGTTTGTTGCGAAATTGTTTTTTTTACTGTGGCCAGTCAAAGAAATAAAAGGAACTGACAGATTACTTTTGACTGACAGCACCAAAAAAACAAATTTTGTAAACACGGAGTTTGCAGAATATCTAAAACGGCAGTAATAATCCTTGTGGCAGGAAATACGTAATTAAATTTTAGGATATATTTGTGAGTAGGAAAACCTACTTGCTGTCAATATTTGTCTTTAGGTCAAAGAGCAAACGTGAAAATGAATTATGATTTAGAGCAAGCGCATACCTGCTCTATCATATAATAATTTATTGTGGTGATTTTTTTTAGAAGGTTACAATTCAAGGAAAAAATATTAACATCAAAGATGGACAACATGACAAGAATGAAACAAACAAAAAACAACATTCGCCAGGAAAATTAAAACCATCAACTAGCAGTCAGGAACAGAGTACAATACCAGGAGACTCAAAATCTTTAGATCCTAAAGAGGAAAATGTTTTTGACTCATCCTTGAATAATTATGAAGACAGTTCTAAGAAAGATGAACCACAAGAAAGGGTTCAAAATGTACAAAAACCAAGAGTTCGTAATTTAGAACTTAATCTGGAGAAAAATATAAATGAGACAAAACTTTTAGAAATTAGTAGTGGTGCAACATCGCTACCATTATTGTCACCCGTCAGTCAACTAATAAAAGAAGTAGTTAATGATGAGAGTCTTGGATCAGATGTAGTCGAAAGTGGAAACAGAAAGGTTGCGGAAGTGGAAGCTCCAGCTCCTGTTGCACCGCCGAGAAGAAAAAGGAAAAAGAAACCAGAAGTGAAGTCTTTATCAGAAGCTGCTGATAAAGTTGATGATGATACTAAGGTAAGTAATTAATTGAATAAATTTATGTACATGTGGCTGGCTTATTTGGTTGAGCATCAGTCTGTTTTGGAGAGGTCATGGGTTCAGCCACAAAATATTCTAATATATGCAAATGATTTCATGTGGCTTTTATAAATGTAATGTTGGTCCGGTCTCAACTCAATCATACTAGCTTGTATCAGAGAAATATCAGAAATGTAAGTTTCTCAATTTCATTGAACACTGCAACAACCCCAGGGATTAATCCTTACATCCAGATGAATTGTTACAGTGCTTAAGACTTTGTGTCTTTTAATGAATGACTACAGGTCTCTGGGCAATCAACACATACTAAATCTTAAATTCTTTATGAAGATGTTACACCAGCACCATGATTCATAATTGCAACACTAATGTCTGTTCTTGTTATAACAGCACAAAGAATCCACAACACCAGAAAATCCAAGTTCCCCAGTCTCTACCCCAGACAGTCCAAAATTGGACCACTTCTCAAGTGATCCGCCCCTTCCGCCATCCGAGAAGACTACTAGTGATCTCACTACGGTTACTAACACTTTAGAAGATGCAGATGAGAATGACCCAGCAATAACCCTTGATTATAAATCCCAAGAGATGAAGAAAGTTTTAGAAAAAGCCAGCTCTACAGAAGTTATTCATGCTCTGACATTAGACACTCGGCTCAAATCTCACTCTGTGACGTCGCTAGGTAGTAGCTGTAATAGGTCAGACAGCTTTGCAAGCGTTTCTAGTGTTATATCAAATGGACAAATGAATAATATATCAGGATCTACGGCATCTGTAGGTAGCACACATTCATATCAGTATTCAAGTGGTGACAAACGTGGTGGACTCGTGCGTGTGAGGTCGGCTTCAGGAAGGCCATTATCAGACGCTGTAAGTATACTGTGCCATCAGCAAAACAGCTCTCTTAACAACCAAGACTCACGCAACAGCTCTTTGACTTTAGATGAAAACATACTTTCCACAAACATTTTTCACGCTTCACGAAAGGATTTAACTCAATTTTTATTGTATTAAGAGAAAACCTCTTGCGACTTGAAAACAGCTCTCTTTACAACCAAGAAACACCAGCCCTCCCTTACTAGCTTACTCAATACTTATTTCCCCACAACATTAATTATTCACAGTACACATCAAAGTTTCACACATCAATTTTTATGAAGAGGAAAAAGTTCAAGAAATCAGAAAAAATTTTAAACTCACCAATAGTGCCCAAGTTGAAGTTTTTTAATCCACAACCTTAGAACCTCAGTTGTGATCAATGGCAAATTTTTGACTTTTTCTTTTTTCCAAAAACAAAAGTTAAGCCTCATGTTTTTGATTCTGGATACTTTATTTTGATTGCACATGAAACTCAAGTTTCTTGATAATATTCATATTTTCTTGTAAATTGTTTAACAGGAAATTCTGGAACAAGTTATAGTCAAAAATCTTGATACAGGGGAAAGAATTCCTCTAAGTCTGGCAGAGGATAGATTACCTAAGGGAACCAACCCATTGGCTCTACATATCATGAGATTGACTTCTGAATTTTCAAGGTATTTCTACTCTACAGTTAATAATATGTGGATTTAAAAGCATCCGAAACGTCAGCAAGGTTTTTCATCTTTTCACGGTGTAAAATTTACCCTTTTGTCATTACTGCGGATTTAAAAAGTTTATTTAATACAAACTATGGTGGACTACTTTATTGTTCAAAAATATTTGGAAATTTTTTTTAAATATTTTGTTCTTTTGTTTTGAAGGTTTTCTAATATTGTCATTAATCCTAGGAAATATCTTTTTACTATAGCAGTAACCCTAAGCTCAATGCCATTGATCACGAAGATGGTGTGGATGTAAGCAGTAAAGTGAAAAAGAAATCGTGAGTGTTTGTGCTAAGATTGAGTCTATTTTCATTAAGTAGATGTTGTTAGGTGTGACTGTATGGCTTGACTGTACACCACAGCAGGGGATGACCTTCCAAAATGATAAATGAATAGAGAGGATCTTATCACATCCTGTTTGAGTTTAATATTCTTCACAACCTCTAGACTTGCTTTCCTCAGGATGCCTTGTGGTATAATATAGTTAAAATATGCTCAGATTAAGATACTTTGATACTGTACTGTGTATTGTAAAGGTGCAATCTTATATAAGCATCAAGCTCCTGTTATAGTATTAATGCTGAATCACCTTTTTCCCCTTTTCTCTTTTTTATTGACAATTTTTTTCTCTTCAGGAAAAAGCTTAAAAAGTTCCTGGGTAGAACTGTAAACAAGATGAAAGCTGATAAGAAAACAAAGGAAGCTCATGGTGAGTCGTAAAGACTCATACTCATTAATTATTCATGAGGAAAGGAGCCAATCCCATTGTTGTATTTGGACCATGTGATGCTACTGGACACTAAGAGAAGATTCTGTAATAACTGGAACAAAATTAATTCAGTCCTAGGACTGAATTAATTTTGTTCCAGCTACTCCAAGTGGAATAATTAATGAGCATGAGAAGTCATTTCAAAGCCTCCAATATTGGACTGGACGGGATTTCAAGTCCAAGCAATTAGTTCCAGTCCTCGGCTGTGCCTCAGACTGAACCTAATTGCTTGGACTTGAAATCCCGTCCAGTCCTCATTGACGCCTTTGAAATATTACAAAAACTATTGTAAATTTTAATTGACTTCTGAGCTTTTGGCTTGGCAATCCAGCATTGAATCCGAAAAAGATGTTATTTTTTATGTTGAATATGTAGGGAGAGATTGGTCAGTCTCCCAAGCCAAAGGCTTGTATTTAAGTTTTATGATGCCAAAATGAATTGGAATTTCAAGGGGCACTTGGATGAAAATGGACTGAAAATTGGAAATGACTTTAAACTTAATTAAACATATCTATATGGCCCAAATCGTAGCCAAGCAACATATTTTCTTCACAGTAAAAAGTGTTAGATGAAAAAATTATCAATTTTATTTAGCATATAAATTGTAAGTATATGACGTCATTTACTCAAACCTATTGTTCTTTTCTCTTTTAACCCAAAATTTTTCAACTGCAAGTGGCTCCCAGGCGAAAATATTCACTAATCTGGTTTAGATAATGATAATTGAGTCAAAGTATCCTCAAATACTTCAATTATTCGGATTTTGAAAAATTGGGGCATTTTCACCCAAGTGCCCCTTTAAGAGAGGCTGTCCGTAAATATCGACTATTGTCGGAAAAAATTTAAAAAATGAAAATTTTCTTTTCCTTACCAGAAGATTACATTAGTTGAACTGATTCTCAGAAAAAAATAAAAAACTTGAAAAAAACAATTTTCTCGCCGAAAAATGACATTTTCGGTTTTCTCGCTTCCAGGCGGGTTTTCAAGGGTGAAAAGTACGCCTCGTTATGAACTCTCTAAAAAGTTTCATTTCAATGCAAACTAAAAACCAATACAATATTTTGATAGAACACATAATAGTTGACATTCACATTATAAAATTATTACGATTAATATAAGATTGATTATTTAGTAAATTTTTGAATCTTTGACATTTTTTCAGTACAAAAAATACATCAAAATCAGGGCATCTTTTTAGCCATTTCTACATCGCCTATAGATTCAAAACTATATCTTGGTGAAAGAGCAATGTTTCGTCTACACGAAAATGCAATAATATTTTTGGGCTACTCATTTTTTTAAACACGAGAGCTCATAACGCAAGCTGCTCTGAGGTCAAATTTAGTGAAAAACTTCTGGTACTTTGGTCACGCAACTGGCATTGAATGAAAGCAAACTGGCGACAAAACGCAATCATGTCTATTTATATACATCGTTAATGATAAAGAAAGAAATAAAGAACATCTGAACGCTGTTTTTAGCTTTAAAAACACATACCTTAACCAGAATTTATGGAAATCTCGATGACTGCGCGTACGATGCTATGTTGTTGTCGCCATTATCGGCTCTGCATTATTAAAGTACAAAGTTGACCAAAGTTTGCTTTTAATTTCCACGGCCGGTGAGTCTTCCTCGGTTCTATTATACATCCTGAACCGATCTTTAGAAATATTGGCACGATATTTGAAATATGATTAAGGGAATATTTTAAGTGAGTAATAGAGATGCGAAACGAGCTAATCATTTAAACGAGAGCGTGACGCCAGTTACACACAGGAAGCCCGGTCAAATACTTTCTAACAGAGTCGGAAGAAGTACTTTGTCATTTTTCAATTTCACGATCATGTATTTTAGATATCTATTTATTGTTTGCCTTTCAATGCAATTGATTGATCTGTTAGAATATCGATAGATTTTTCGCTTTATTTATGTTTTGTTACATCGTTTTCTACGGAAGAGAAATGAAATTGACAACCTTTTTCAGCACGCGCGTGTCCACGTGCCCTTCCTTATGTTATTTACGCAGTGTTTTGACAACATGTGATTATTCCAACTTTGTGGGTGGTCCTTGTGGTCCCAGCAAGTTTAATCCATCTAATACCAAATGCATATCAATTACAAATTGCAAGAAAGAAATCAGAGGTCATTTGAAGACTTTCCGAACGTTTGATTCTTCCGTCGATACCGAAATCTCTCTTCTACTAGCAAGAGCAGGTATGTTTTCATGAAGTTATATAATGACCCAAATATGCTTGACTGATCGCCGTATATATACCCCATACGTCTCTAACGTATTGGCAGTTTGTTTTAAACTATGTAAAACTTGACTATTGAAGGAGAGAAGATCAAGACGTGGAAGATTCTTCAGTGGGACTTCACTCTGGAAATGTGATTGACACCAAACAAAATTTGTGTATATTGTAAATATTATTTTAAAAAACTTTTTTTCTAAGCTGTCTCACATAGTCCAAACTTCAAAAAGGCTTCATGGCTTATATCTCCGGCTAACATCTATTAGGCGGTAAACTGGTCCAATTCTAATAACTCTCTCTTTTCCGATATTGTAGGTATTTTCGAACAAGACGATAATGCACTAAAGCGATCTATTTGTCCTCGACATAGAGATAAATTTGGCGTGAGTTGGGTTTGCAACAAGAAAATGTGTGCTGTCCCTACAGAGTGGGTTCCTCATAAAACACACCCCAGAAAAGGTGATCGCGGAATCAATCTTGTACAGTCCAAACGACTATTTGATCTCACATCAGTGCTCGTTCCGGTTGGTTCACGTAAGTTCGCATTTAACCGATTATTTTTCTCATCGATGATTTATCATTCTCATCAAAATCATCATGTCATCATGCATGATTATCGTCATCATCATCATCCATGTTTATCATCATCATCACCATCATCCATGTTTATCATCATCATCACCATCATCCATGTTTATCATCATCATCACCATCACCCATGATTATCATCATCACCATCATCCATGTTTATCATCATCACCATCATCCATGTTTATCATCATCATCACCATCACCCATGATTATCATCATCATCATGCATGATTATCGTAATTATTTAATTGTTGATTCTCCTGGTTCAATTGCCCTATTTCACTATGACGTCACATTGAAACAATCTATTGTTTAAACGCAAAGGATCATGGTCGTCGGACGGGGTCAAATCAACGCAAATTAACCGATAATTGTTCTAAAATCCGTATCAATTCACGAAGAGAAGTAGAATACCCAGAAAACGCTCAGATACATATTAAAACACATTATATCTGAATACCAGGCCATTTTAGATTAAACTGTTTCGCTAGGAGCAAATTTTGTCGAATTTCCTGTTGCATTTGGCAATTCTATCCCCCACATAAACAAGCAGTGACGTGAAATAGGGCAATTACTCACACATAATAATATTCATAATAATGATAATTTGTTATTATTTCATGATTTACACGATTACAATGCTCTCTTTATTATCCCCACAGCTATATGCAAGCGGTGTCGTCTGTCTTTAGGGGGTGCAGAGCTAAACATTAGTCAAAAAGAGCAAGATCAATCCATGAACAATGCATCATGCCCATCATCTGATACAGAAAAAGTAATCAATATAAGAAATTCTTTCATAGTGTTGCTTCCAAACTATTAATTTTTTGTGTGAATATTTTGTTTAAAGAATGACTCTCTAACCGACCTAAGTGGCATATGCTCTGAAATGGAAAACCTGTACATCGCGCCAGAAGATTCAAGTCAGTTCATCCCAGAAAACACCAGCAGTAGTAGTTCCAGTGAACAACTTAGCTTAACTACCTCGAAGAAAGATTCAAGTCTACTTATCCGTCGCGCAAAGTTAAATGCGTTTCTTGATGCTAGTGGAAGAGCCAACATATCAAAGACAAGTAAAGCATGGAATCATTTATCTTCCCATTCTCAGAATAAATATATCAGCCAGACCAAAGATGCAGTTGTAGCAGTTTTAGAAGTTATTCAACCAAATGATCCACGGTGTTTATGGGAAGATCTGAAACGCTCACATTCTGTAGAGAAAGCGTTAGGTGCTCATGATATTATTGAAAAGACCTACTTAACAGCATTGGCTGAAGCTTACGATAACGCAGATAGTTGGGACACCCGACGACAAGTATTATCTTTTATGGCAGACCTAGTTCCTTACTCCACTATTCAAGCGTACATTCCAGGGATTACTGATTTCAGAGTAAAGGCTGCCCGTCATCACCAATTACAACATGGGCGTGGTGCATTATTGCCTGAAACTCAAAGTCCAAAATTGCGCATCAACCCCTCTCAACTGGATCACTTCTTAACTTTCATAACAAGCTCTCACGTCGTTCAAGATCTGCCTTTTGGCCAGCGGTATCTACAACTCTCAAATGGGCAGATTCTCCAAACACCTAACGTCATCAGGACTATGGTGCCACAGCGTATTATCGACCAGTACACTCAGTATTGTAAAGAAGTTAGCTTTATCCCATTCAGCGCTTCCACCATGAGACGAATTTTGTCATCATGCAGTGCCTCAGTTCGCAAATCTTTACAGGGTCTAGATTACATAGCTGCCGAAGGGTCTAAAGCATTTGATGATTTGCTGTCTATCTCCCAGAAGCTTTGTGATTATGGGTGCCTCGAAAAACCCGTTTTGAAACAACTTGATCTGTCATTGAGAAAAGGAAAACAATACCTCAAAGGCGATTATAAGGTATTACTTGTCTGAATTATTTTGTACGAATCGTTATCATTCATTTCACCGGCAAATACGTTTCCCATGTGCTGCACCCTCAAACTGCGCATGTTGAAATAAGATGATCATAAAAGGTGCAACTGGATGAAGTGAGTGCAGTCTTCTTATTATCGAAAATCGCTATCGCGCAATCCTGATTGCGAGCGTTAAAGTAGTTTACAAAAAAAAAAAAAAAACTTAAAGGAATCCAAAATGTTTCTCTAAACGACGATCTAATAACCTATCAGGTAATGGTTAAATTTTTTTTCTTACAAAGGTTTTTTTTTACTGATCAGGTGCACATAGCTGTTTTGTCTAATATTGCTGACCACTGCATCTCGTACGCTTTGAGCGATCCAAAAGATGAGCACTTCAAGACCGTTGCGTGCGTTCATGCTCACGATGAGCGTTGTGCATCATGCGAGGAGTTAAAAAACGCAATAAAGGAAGTGGAGACAAAACTACTTAGTTCCGGTTCAGCATTAACGAATGATGATCGAGACGACCTTGAGTATATGTTCAAGCAAGCTGTTGCAGCAATTAACGCCTGGAAGGCACACCAGCTACGATCTACGCAGCAAGATAGGGCTCGTATTGACATATTGCGAAGACTGGGACCAACGTCTGTGTTTGTAACCAATGACTGGGCGATGAAATTCTTGCCGCAAAAGTATAGGGAGACGCAGGCTGATTGGTTTGCGAAGCGTGGCATATCCTGGCACATTAGTGTTGTTGTGCGGAAGGTGAAGGATGTTATACAACACCAGACGCTTGTGCATATTGTCAAAAACACAACACAAGACGCCATGACCGTCATTGCTTTGATGAAGCATACGTTATTGCAGCTTAAGAAAGAACATCCTGAACTTGACACAGCATATTTTCGGCAAGACAACGCCGGCTGTTATCACAGCGTGGCACTTTTATCTGCATGTCGACATCTAGCTAAAACAGGTATCAAGGTAGAGAGGGTGGATTTTAGCGACCCCCAGGGGGGCAAAGGACCCTGTGACAGGAAAGCCGCTACGATCAAATCTCATGTACGCCGTTATATTAACGAGGGAAATGACGTAACAACCGCGGAGGAACTTTTCAACGCTATGGTATCGCATGATAGAGTAAAAGGTGTCCGGGTGGCCCTCCTAGATAACGCAAAAATGCAGGTGTCAATGGCCGAATGGAAATGGAAAGGCGTGAACAGCTTAAACAACTTTTTGTATAGAGATAAAAAACAACAAACGGTCCAAGTGTGGAGAGCCTACGACATCGGCAAAGGCAAAGAGCTTTCCTGGAGTAAATTGGAAGGTACGTACCGTTTTTGTTTATCATCATGAACATCGTCATCATTATGCATCATCATTAATTTCATGGATCATCATCACCATTGTCATTATGCATCATTTTCGCCATCATCGTCATCATGCATCTTGATTTTTCATCATCAGTCATTATGATGATGATCACTCATCATTTCATCGCTATTTGTTATTATTACTTATTATTATTGAATTTACTATTGTGTATTATTTTTTTATGAGAATAGTTTTTTAAATGATTCGTACATGTTATTAGGCAAAGGAAGTCCTTTCAAGTGCACTGTAGAGGAGATAGAGTTCTCAGAGGGTGATTTCGTAGACGCCGCTACCAAACCAATTAGGTATAATAATATTTATAAAACATGTAATATACATATTACTCATATATGTATATATATATATTATAGGTTTATATATTTATATATCGTTTTGGTCAGCTCCTTGGATAAAGATAACTCCAAGTCAGATCTAAAAGTAGAAGATGCAGTAACAGAGGACTGCACACCTGAAGGTGACGTTCAATTGCCGGCTGACGCATTGTATTCATGTCCAAAGGAAGGATGTGTTAAAGCTTTTCAAAGGCACAGCAGTCTTGAGAACCACATGTTCTATGGAACCTGCATTATTAAAGCGGAAAAGGTAATCTTGCACAGAAAAAATGTAATCTTACATTACCGAAATAATAACCCGGTATTTAGTTTATAGAGAGATGTTTATTTTGCCAAGTCTGGACTTAACAAATATTCCCTTAATAAAAACGGACTTTTAAATGAGCTTTAAACTAACAGTGTTACTTTTCATTATATATATAAGGAAACTCTCCTGGACAAGGCTAAAATATTGTATCGGCAGAAACTATCACAAGAAGGATCGTGCAGCCAACCAGTCGTCCTGGGTACCAGCGGTGCATCTTCAACTGCTCAGTCTACATTAGAGGTTCTGCAAATGGGATGGGCTTTAAAGATTTCAAAGCAGGGCGAAAGATTTAATGAAAACCAAAAAAAGTACCTCAATGCCAAATACCAGATAGGTCAGGATACTGGCAACAAAGCGGACCCCGAACAAGTGTCTCGCGACATGAGGCGAGCAAAAAGCGAAACAGGGGAACGTCGCTTCACGGTTAAAGAATTTTTGTCGGCCCAACAAATACAGTCCTATTTTTCAAGGACCTCTGCAAAGTTGAAGCATGCAGGTGCAGGCCAAGCACACGACATAGAGGCCGCTGAAGATCAAAGTTGTTACAGCTCTATCCGTGATAACATCCTGAGAGAATGCCAGCTAAGTCATCCCATTATTTATGATACATACAACGTTTGTGAGCTTTATGCAGCTAAAAACCTTAAAAAGCTCACTGTTGTAATGTTGCACAACATTTGCATTTTCTTCAACATGGATGAGGACTCTTCTCACAAGAAACGCAAGGCACCTTATCTGGCATTCATAAATGAACTTGTTCAATCGTGTACGTGCACAAGAAGCAGCTCCTGAGAGTTTTACAGCTACTAAACGCTTAATTTGGGTATTGTTAACAGAAACAAGAAAAGAAAAGAACATGTAATCATTGATCTCTCGTATTGCGACGCTGCTCTCTTTTGAAAGATTTACGGCAAAACGGTGCCTTTCCTGTGTGTATGTCTTCCGACTCTGTTAGAAAGTATTTGACCGGGCTTCCTGTGTGTAACGGCGTCACGCTCTCGTTTAAATGATTAGCTCGTTTCGCATCTCTATTACTCACTTAAAATATTCCCTTAATCATATTTCAAATATCGTGCCAATATTTCTAAAGATCGGTTCAGGATGTATAATAGAACCGAGGAAGACTCACCGGCCGTGGAAATTAAAAGCAAACTTTGGTCAACTTTGTACTTTAATAATGCAGAGCCGATAATGGCGACAACAACATAGCATCGTACGCGCAGTCATCGAGATTTCCATAAATTCTGGTTAAGGTATGTGTTTTTAAAGCTAAAAACAGCGTTCAGATGTTCTTTATTTCTTTCTTTATCATTAACGATGTATATAAATAGACATGATTGCGTTTTGTCGCCAGTTTGCTTTCATTCAATGCCAGTTGCGTGACCAAAGTACCAGAAGTTTTTCACTAAATTTGACCTCAGAGCAGCTTGCGTTATGAGCTCTCGTGTTTAAAAAAATGAGTAGCCCAAAAGTATTATTGCATTTTCGTGTAGACGAAACATTGCTCTTTCACCAAGATATAGTTTTGAATCTATAGGCGATGTAGAAATGGCTAAAAAGATGCCCTGATTTTGATGTATTTTTTGTACTGAAAAAATGTCAAAGATTCAAAAATTTACTAAGTAATCAATCTTATATTAATCGTAATAATTTTATAATGTGAATGTCAACTATTATGTGTTCTATCAAAATATTGTATTGGTTTTTAGTTTGCATTGAAATGAAACTTTTTAGAGAGTTCATAACGAGGCGTACTTTTCACCCTTGAAAACCCGCCTGGAAGCGAGAAAACCGAAAATGTCATTTTTCAGGCGAGAAAATTGTTTTTTTCAAGTTTTTTATTTTTTTCTGAGAATCAGTTCAACTAATGTAATCTTCTGGTAAGGAAAAGAAAATTTTCATTTTTTAAATTTTTTCCGACAATAGTCGATATTTACGGACAGCCTCTCTTAAGAGTTGATTTTTTGGAAAAATGAAAACAGCAAAAGTCTTTAGAAAAACCCTTGAAGGGTAGAAAATTAATATGCAACTTTACCCAGATATGACACCCTGCCGAGGAATTGAGTCAGCTTTGCATTGTTGGGAGGTGGAGCATTAATGTTGTGCACCACTCCTGCTTCCCTACAGGGTAGTTCCGAAGCATGCATTTTAACCAAAGTTACAAGTTTGCACCGCAGTGCAAGCATGACAACAAGGTTCAAAAGTGATTCTATAATATTCATTATGTGATTTACTATCAGCTCAAAAGGGTGAGGACAGTTCATCAAGTGAGGATGAAGATGGTCCAACCACACCATACATCAAGGTAATAACCAATAGGAAATGAGCCACTGTTTATTCTCAAAATATATTCAGTGCTATGAACATTGAGTCTCCTTTGTTGAAGAAATAGAAATCGCGTGTGCATGCTGTGTGCAGTCATAAAGCATGTGGGGGTTGGCAGAACATGAGAGAAGTGTTAGGAGGAGCACGACGCGTAGTGGAGTGCTTCTGGACACTTCTCGAGTGCTCTGCCAATCCCCAAGTGCTTTATGGCTGTACACAGCACAGCAAACAAGTTTTTTATTTTTTATTTTTAAATACATATTACATAAATGACGAAACTGAAAGTGCGAGCGTGTGCTGTGTGCTTTCATAAAGCATGTGCTCCCAACCAATCAGAACGCAAGATTTCGAGCAGTTATTTTATAATATTTAATATATTTTTCTTGGTTTATTCAAGATTAAATCTGCCCATGGCAAGGGTCCAGAAGAGTTTGAGAAGCTGAAATTACTTCAAGACCTGAGCGGAGAACATGTGGTAGGAATACTTGGATCACTTAGTACGCAAAATAGAAAGAGAAATAATGGAATTTCGGTAGTAGCCAGAATACAGAAAAATAAATCCATTTCTCTTATTTTCTGTATATTAATAGATAGCTGATCTTATTTTCTCTTTATAGGGTGCAATATGGACTGTAAAGTTTTCAGTGTGTGGTCGATTAATGGTAAGATTTCCATTTATTTTCATTTATCCAGTTTGTCCCATGATTATAGTAATTGATTTAATCTGTTGTTTGATCGTTTATCATTGGGTTGTCTAGGCAACTGCAGGACAAGACCATATGGTGGTAAGTTGTCAGACATATAATATTGAAGTTACATACTACATACTACTGTTTTATATTGGTATTGAGAAATATCATATAATTGATATTTTCTACGACTATCTTCTCGCTTTTAACATGAGTAATTTTCTTTACAGAGAGTATGGGTGCTAAAAGAAAATATAGAATATTTTGAGGAAATGAGAGAAAAATATTCCAACTCAGGTAAGATTGAGTTGGTTTTTTCTTGTTGCTTTTAGCTTTAGTTTTAAATTGCTCAACTTCTGCATAATCATTTGACTTCTCTGTATTGGTGTAGCCTAAGGTTTGAATACCCTTAAAAAAGGGGAACTGATGGAGAGAGGTTAGGAAACTGTCAACCTCCTTGATTATCCTTGATGTACAGAGCTGTTGGAGTTAAATATCAGCAATTTAACTTTATATTGCAATAGCCCTCTATACCTTGAATGGAATGTTTTCCTATTTCAAACCACATGTATTTCTCTTCACTATAAGATCTTTTGTTTGAGTTATATCCATATTCATGTGTCTGTTAAACAAAGAAAGGATACTCAGAGAATGACATGATGGTCTAAAATAGGAAAACATTACTCCCAAGTTAAAGAGATCTATTCATCTGATTATTGTGTTGTTTATAAATATATTTTTTTATGTCTCATTAACAGGTGGACATAAAGCAAAACCTGATCCTGAAGTAGATCAAATCTTAGAGAATGACGAAGAAGAGGGACAGGGCAGTGACAGTGGTAGTGAGAAAGAGAATGTCGAAGAAGGAAATGAAGAGGATAACAAGAAAAAGGTACACTTCTATCCATTTATGCATTCATATGACATCCTATTTATCAATTTATCCATTTAGTCACTTATTCATTCATTCATTTGGTCAGTCACATTCATTCATTCATCCATTTATTCATCCATCCACCCGTCCGTCCGTCCGTCCATCCGTCCATCCATCCATCCAATCCTGCATTCATCTACACATACTTATTTATCAGCTTGATACCTACATACCTTTGTCGTTAATTATCAAATGTCAATTATCCATCAGGAGCCACCTGAGGATGACAACGGCCCATTCATGAAGAAACCTTTCTGTACATATTGTGGTCATACTGGTGATATTTTAGATTTGTCCTGGTCAAAGGTACAATATACATTCAAACCTCTATTAAGTAAATATATTAAGCAGTCATCCTGTTTTGAATGGTCATTTGGCTACTTCTTGAGGGTTCATCACTTATAGAAAATAATTATGATATTAAGCTTATTTTTAGGAGTGTCCCTCAGTGTTCCAAACTAATGTTTTTATTTTTTACAGAATTATTTTCTTCTTTCATCTTCAATGGATAAAACTGTTAGGTAGGTTTTACTCTGTCCCATAGTCAACAAATCCCAATTCAGGAAATCCCAAAAAGCAGAACCCTGTTAATATTAAGAAGTTTACCACATTTTTCAAATCACGATGGTTGAACAGAAAACAGACCTTTTATATTTGTTGTGGTGCAATGATTTCCCATTAGAGACCTTGTCATTCCCAAGGGTATGATTGCGCAGGAGAAGAGACATGAATATGAATGCAACTAAAACAAAGAATCAGTGGTCATTCTCTAGGGAATGACGTGGTCTGAAATCACAATGAATAAGTATTCCAGATGTTATCTGTGATGTTAATTTTAATGCTTCTTTGGAAATAACTTTTCCAGGTTATGGCACATTTCCAGAACAGAGTGTCTTTGTTGTTTTCAGCACATCGATTTTGTGACTGCTATTGTATTTCATCCAAGAGTAAGTATATTTTCTTCCTTTCTTCCAATATATCTCCTTTCATTTAAGCCCTTTGTTGAATCAACAGAGGTGACGGAGCAGGGTTAAAGGGTTGCTATTGGGCTCCCTGTGCTAAGTTTTAGGCCTTCGCGTCTTACTGTCATCAATCAGGTTACCCAATGGAATTTAAAAAGCAACTGCTTAAGTTTTTGTTTTTTTTGTATTTTTGATATTTAATGTTGAATTCATTGCTAAATTTTCTAGGATGACAGATATTTCTTAAGTGGTTCGTTAGATGGTAAAATACGTCTCTGGAATATCCCAGACAAAAAAGTTGCTCTTTGGAATGAAGTTGAAGGCACAGGTGAGTCAAAAGAAACCTTTAAAATATCTGGTGGTTTTATGTCATGTATCCTGAGGTTTTATCCTACCTTTGAACCAAAAAAAACTTGCAAATTCTCACATTCCAGTGACATATCTATGGGAAGTTTACTGGTGCATCACCATCCCCCCCTCCCCCTCCCACAAATGTGGAAAAGTATCTCCAGATTAAATTCAAAAACTTTCTGGGAGGGATATGCATAAAAACACCCAACCCTCTTCTCTTCCCCCAAGAAAAACTCCAAGAATCTCCCAAAGATCTTAAACAAGGTAACAAGGTTGAATACAAAAAAAGAGCAGCCATCTCCATGTTATCAGCTGGATGTGAGTGTATCAACCTGTGGCGTTTTTCTGTTTTCAGGAAGTAATTTAATCACAGCAGCAAACTTCTGTCTCCAGGGCAGATTCGCTGTTGTTGGTACGTACGATGGAAGGTGTATATTCTATGAGACTGAGGTGAGACATTTGAAATTATTAATTTCTCTTATGGTGATTAAAACAAGAAAAACTGGCATGGATGGCATGTGCTGCTACAGCGCTGTCCATCACCACTGTGTAGTCCAAGCTAGTCGCAGGCTCGATAGACCTAATCCACTGTTGCCCATTTCTGACTAAGTGTAATTCTTTAGAGTATCATTTCTTTGTTTAAATGGTTGCGCATAAAAAGATACATGAATATGGATACAACTCAAACGAAGAATCTGAAATGGGGAAATATTATTCCTAGGTGGATATTTACACAGGGTTGTCCAGTCAGGAGCCCTAAATGGATTGGGTCCATTCTTGACTGAACCACACATGTTAATAGAGTTTGTTTGATGTGTTATTCCCTTCCATGCTACAAGAGGTTTTCTCCGGGTTCTCTGGTTTTCCTCCCTCCATAAAAATCAACTTTATATCGTGTTGTAAATAGTGAGAATATTGTTATTGCGTGTGGAGCAAAGGTAGGGAATTATGGTTGTAAAATATCCGGCTATAACTAAAAAAAAATAGTCCATTATCTTGCCTCCCTTCAGCGTCTAAAGTACCACACCCAGTGGCAAGTACGATCTTCCTCTCGAAACAAGCGGTCACGTGGTCGAAAGATTAGTGGTATTGAACCAATGCCTGGAGAAGAGAAGGTATGATGTATGATGTAATGAAGTCTGCTTAACCAATCATAATACGCAAAAAGTTGATCATCCAATCGGGATGCTGAATTGCGCATTGATCATCCAATCAGAATACTGAATTGCGCAGTGTCAAAGTTACAGGAACGTCAGCGGCCCACACAAAATGCCAGACCACTGTGATCTTTCGTCATTAAACATTCGGGCACTTAGAGTCGGATAGTGAGAGGTGAAGGCCCGAGGTTGAGACCTTTTTCCCGCATACACTAAACATACGGCCCGTTTGACCACCGTTGTTTTCGATAAAATTAAGAACTCTTACCTGATGGTTATTTGGTTACAGGTGCTGATTACGTCCAACGATTCACGCATTCGTCTATATGACCTGAAGGATAACTCACTGTCCTGCAAATACAAGGGGTGTACCAATGCTAGTAGCCAGATCAAAGCCAGCTTCAGGTAATCTGATGATCTCACTTTATCACTATCATCAGCACAACCATTATCATCATCATCATCATCATTACCATCATCATTACCACCACTAACACTATCATCATCATCATTATTCACCACTATCGTCGCCATCGTCATCATTATCAACCCGTTATCACCATCACTATTTTCATCATCCCCATCGTCGTTGGCAACATAATTATCATCGCAGATGGATTTCTGTCATTATCATCATTGTCGTCAACATAGCCGTAGCATTCCAGAAAGAGTGGAGAGCTGCCAACTTTCTAGTTATCGTCAGTATCAACATACATTATCGTCACCATTGATTCTTACCCCCTCTCCGTCTCCATCCTAATCCCCCAAAAAAGGCCCAATCATAGCGATCTGTCACGCTAAGGTCATTCATTTGGCAGCTCATAACGTCATCTATTATTTCAGTCACGATGGTCAGTACCTGATCTGCGGATCAGAGGATCATTTTGCCTACATCTGGAGAACACAACACGGAATTCCTTCAGCCAGGCGAGATAAAAACGAGTTCTACGAAAGCTTCTCTGGTAGGTGGCTTCATTCAGTAACTGTTTTTTTTCTCCAGAGCAGTTTGCGTATAAACGAGAACAAAATGTGACAAATTTGTAGTTACTATAACAGCAAGGCGAATTTTGCTGTGACTAGAAATAAGGAATTGCGATTAGATGAATGGTACAGTAATATTAAGAAGTATGTTACGGCATGTCGCACCGTTTACTTGCTGTAGTTCAGTACCGCGCGTTTCCCACTCACACAGAAACCATTCTTCTAAGCTAGTGTACTAAAGCATGGAAGGTATCCCCTCCCCTTCCCCCTTTCCCACTATCATCCCCCACGCTTCTCTTGAACCAATTTTATTTATCCAAATTCCTATATAATTCTTTCCCAGCACACGATGCTGTTGTAACAGTTGCCACCTTCACCCCAGTCCCCTGGCTTATCATCCCTCCAGACACAAGCGGCATACCCGTGACGTCAGAGGTGCTGGTCACTGCTGATTGGTCAGGAGCTATCAAACTCTTCGTGAACAGATGACACGGAACAGGCTTCCTGGTAACTCAACGTCACGTGACCCCCTCCGCCCAACACCAAAGGTTTTCCCGCCAACCTGGGATATACTGACTTCTCGAAAACTGCGCTCAATATGGAGTTACACGAATCAAATACCAAATCCTTGATAAGTAATCTATAGTTAATACAAGATCTCAAAACAATGTACTTGATTGTCGCATACAATAATTCTTCTCAAAAATTATCATTTTATAAAAATGGCTAACTAATCAAGACATAGGCGGATTTCAAACGGAATATTTTGGCGTTGGTCTTCCTGTGGTAAGAGCAATCTCACCATAAGAGAACTTGTTTTTTTGGTATAAATGTATGGTTGACGCGCGTGATATAGTTTTCATGTTTGTTTAATTTTCATTTAATCGGAACTAATAATCATTATTGATACATAATTATTTTTATGATGGTAATTGAACTGAGTGGAGTGCAATTTGGCTTGAAATCAAACGCATGATTACAAAATCGCACGCCCGCGTAGCGGGAGTGCGATTTGTAATTGCAAGTTTGATTTCAGACCAAAATTGCACGACACGAAGTTCAATTACCACTTAATCATATCCTTTTTGTAATCATACATAAGAAAAAGGCACAATAAAGAGTGCAGAATAATCAATTTAATGTAGTAGAAGAACTAAATGCGAACAAAAAAAAAACATAATAAATTTTTTTTTTGATTTTTGATTTTTTTTGTTTTTATTTTGTTTTATTTTATTGTTTGAAAAAAAAAATTTTTAGTATGCGATTAAGAGCTCCTAAGGATGCGATTTGGGAATTAATCGCACTCCTTTGGACCAATCAGATTGCAGGATTTGGTAGTGATTACAAAAAGGATATGATTAAGAGTGTAATACTTACAGCTGATTGGACGACTGAAAGAGTTTGAATTGCTTTGTCATCATTTTACGCAAGAGCCACGGTTTTTGTTATATTACACGAGATAGACTAGAAGGGATTGTTGAGTAATATGTGATTGTCATACAAGGCAATGTTTCATGAGATTTATCACAAGATTTCGTTGCGGGGTTGGTTTGCATTGTGGATAGTAAGAAAAATTGTGCTAAGCTACGTGTGATTTTTCTAAGACGGTAATTGGGTCTAATGTTTTTCCATTCCCTAGAGTATATTTATCCTTGAGCTTTTGTTGTGCAATTACGAGCTTAGTGAAAGATTAGTTCCAAGTAAGTTCCACTAAAATGTAGATTTTAGTTTTTCTTTTGTCTTCAATTCGGTTTCGTGTGGGTTATTTGTACTAACTTTCGAACTTGTCTTGTTACACTTGCTAAAACTCGTCTGTGTCGAGTATAGCTCCTCTGTGAGGAAATAGTGTTATTAAGATATCCAAGAGTAGTGTACAACTCACTCTTTTTGCCATTCGTGTGCAAGGAGTCAATGTATGAACAAGAGAAGGTTGGGATAGACGCGCGCTTGGTCGCAGTCCGTGTTTTAATTGAGTTAAAACTTATATCAGAGTTCGCTTGAGTCTGTTGCCTATTGGCCTTCGTTGTGTGGTTAACGAGTATTACGCTTGCTGAATCAACTGTTTTAAAGTGCAAATGAACCCTTCGACAATACTTTCAATACTGATCATACATGAAGTAAATAGTTGAATGGTAAAATATTTCTTGATTTGAGTGATGCGTTTCTAAATTATGAAGGTTTATACTTTCAATATGCTAATAAGTGTGACGTCTATTAAGGCTTAATTAAATATACAAAATCGAACTGGTTCATAGATACAGTATTTAAAAAGCATCATTATTTTACTCATGGTTTACATGAAAGCTATTTAAAATTTTTATTTTCAAAATGACCAGCAATAAGTATTACTAGTTACAACAAAAACACTCAAATACCTTACCTGACGTCATCATCATTAACATATTGGAAGTATAAACCTTCCTAACTTAGAGACGCGTCACTCAAATCAAGAAATATTTTACCAATCAACTATTTACTTTATGCAGAACCGGTACTGAATGTATTGTCAAAGGGTTCATGTGCACTTTAAGGGACGTAATTTGTCTTCGTTTTACAGGTTTGAGTTTTTTAATCAAGTCACATTTACTTTTGGTTTTCGCTCTGTTTTTCTTTCTTTCTTTTTTTTTTCTTTTTTTCTTTTTTTAATCGAGTCACATTTACTTTTGGTTTTAGGTCTGTTTTTTAAGATAATTCGCTAAGCTTTACGCAACCAGGCCACATTGAAAAGAGCAGTCCCTTGAAACAGCCCCATGATTCAGCGCGCGTCGTACTCGTTAGTAACCAGTTTCCTGCGCAATTTCGAAAAAAGCCGGCAAACCCTAGTTCAAACTGACTTAATCTTAGGGTTCACATTGCTCTTGTTAAAAAATTAAAATGAATAGAAAAATGAAAACAAGATGAAAAGTAGAATAAAGAAAAAGTAAACGAAAATATGTTTGGTCAATAATAATCACTCTAAAGAAGCGCGCAGTGAATTAACGGCTTACATGGCTATCATAAAGATACAAACATAAGCATTTCTAAATCAATGCAAGTTTATTTTTAATATTTTTTATGACTGTTTAGAACTTTAAAAAAAAAAAGGTTTCTTGTCGCAACTAAATTCCAGTTACCAATACAAGATGTAGCCTTGTCTAAACGCACATGATACCCCCAGTTTCGGTGCAGATACACAGGTCATGATCGAACTTCTCTCCTGGCTTGTATTCCTTGCCATTGTAATGACAGACAACTGCAGGGACATAAAGCAATAATACAATAGGTTTGAAACTTTAATAGCCATTTCGAGGTTCAGGGGGAAAACTTGGTTGGATTAATATTGCATTGCATCGTGGGACTGTTTCATGGACTTAATAGACCATTTCACGGATCCCGTTACTCAACCTCAGCCTCGTCAGCGTGTAATATATTCTTTAGAATTTGACTACAGTCCGCAGTAATGAAAGGAATTTACACATCAACGAACAATTGAAACACTTAAAAATTTCACAGGTTGTAGGCAATTTCTAAAGAATATATTACACGCTGACGAGGCTGAGGTTGAGTAACAGGATCCGTGAAATAGCCTATTCCAAGATGGCGTCTATTTCGCCGTATAAATCAGTCCCACAATGCACTGCAATGTCAACTTGACTTAGTTTTTTACATCAAAATAATGGCGAGGGTCAGAAGTTCATAACTAGAAGTGTCCATCAGGTATTGGGGTGGCGTCCGATGTGTTTTACGTCTGAGTTATTTTTAGTAAATTTGACATCAGCACTAGAAGTGACCAAGCAGGAACGCTCGACCAATCAGATTCATCGAAATGACATACGCTGCGCTGATTCGTTTAGGATTGCGCGCGCCCGCGTGTATGAACAGCGCGCGCTTGAAGCGGTTGCTCTTTCAAACATTTTCCGGACATTTTTTTCATCTTTTTGGACTTTGTTATGGTAAAAAAGAAACTAAGTGTCTTTTCTATGGTGTACACTATTATCGAACATAACACTCAAGCAAATCCAAGCTTTTCTCACACGGGAAACCCCGAGTCTGCTATTTTGTTTGTTTGGCCTGCTTGCTTGGTCACTTCCGGTGCAGACGTCAATTTTACTAAAAACAGCTCAGACGTAAAACACATCGGACGTTTCATATATAGGAAGATGGACACTTCTAGTTATGAACTTCTGCGAGGGTTTATATTATCTTTGCAAGTTACCAGTTACCTTTTGACTTGGATGCTTTTGTTTTGTCCAACCGTTTCTCTCGTGCTGCTCCAAGATCACGTGACAAACAACTTCCAATCAGCAAAAGGATTAACACGGCAGACATTTTCATAGACATAGTAATGCAATCCGGACACGATCTTCTCACCTCTAAATTCTGTGTTTTTAAATGGAATAATTTTAAAGATTTATTTCAGCAGAATGACACGATTCAGATTACTGCATCGACTGATGAGCCACTGATTGTGACGTGGAAAATATGACGTAACTCCCATCAACCATTGCGCGGGCGTTTCTTTGACTCGCCAACACAGTTTCAAACTGCGACATCAGTATTCATTATTTTAAAATCAAATCTAATTCCAATACGATTAACTCAGAAGACAGCATTGGATAGCAGCAAACGCAAATGATGTATTTACAACGACTTGAATAAAAATCATCGTTTTCATCGAAATAAGAGAGCGCTCTATCATTTATATGCTTAAAAGTAAAACTTACTTGCTTTAATTTCGTAGGTACGTACACAAGTTGTATTGCTCAAAAGTCCTATTAAAGCCTTGCTTTCTTTATGATTATATTAAGGAAATGTGCAGTTTGGGCTTTATCTCTCTCGGTGACGTTCTAGTATAAAAACACGAATGTGGATATTCCTTTATTCAGCTGGGCAGGTGGGACCTGACATAGCTGGTGGGCTTATAAAAAACAGATAGAATTTACTGAAAACAATCGTTATTTTTTTAGCTTTGAATATAAAGCATCTTTAATAGAATAGCTTTCGTAAATGATTCGCCTATTTTTAGACGCAAAATTTACTCGGCCGTGGCTCTTTGCCCGGTAGCCCAAAGGTAGCCCAAGCTAAGTCTTCTTGGTATATCAAAAATGTACGGCGATCTTTACTTGAAATCTCAAAAAATTGTCAAAATGTGTTAATTAAAGAAATCTTAGCTGACCTTTGAAGAGTAGTACCTTATTCGCCCTGCGTGGTTAGATTTTAGATTTATAAACGACCCGTTTTAACTTGTTTGCTCTCTCCTCATCTCAGCTATATAAGGTCATAATTCGTTGGAGAAACTGAATCCGTGACAATTCTCATCAGCATATTCTCTTGAGACAGGTGTATTATTTACTGAACCTACAGGACATTCTATTTTTTGAATTAAAATTTTATAACCGTTCTAACCAGTTCAAGGCACGCGCAATTTTTTTTAAAAAGCGCGCGCTTTTCAATTCTGTACAGCGGTTTCTCACCTCAATCTCCCATCAACCTTTGCAGTCGTTCGTCTCTTTGACTTCGTTTACTTTTGATGGCTGACTCCGACAATGAGCAAAATAAGGTATTTTAAACCCGAAATACTTCTTATTTACCTTTACCTCAACAGTACAAATATTCTAGATTTCTACTTTAATATTAAATGCATTTATTAAGCTAATTTTGTGGGTATTTAAGCGGAAAAAAGGTGTCAAATTTTGTGTTCAATGATACCGAAGTCTTGTCAAAATTTCCTTGGATACGGAGTTGTTTTTATTTTATTTTTTCGCTTTTAACTTTCGTAAATTAAAAAATTGTCGAAATCGAAAACAAGTTAAAATATCTCGAATTTATTCTTTTATTCATTTTGGCTTTGTTTAGATTTTTGAATATTTTTGAGACTAGTCTATATGTACAAAGTTGTTTTACGAAGCCATATAAATGTTATAACCTTTTTATCGCTTTAAATTTGTAGTCAAATCTCGTAGTCAACCAACACTATGATGAAACTGTTGAGGTAAACGACGACGAGGAAGTAGCAAGCACTTTTACACCAAGCCCAAGGCCAGGAGGGAGCCGGCCTAATGCTCCTGGTAAGATCTTTAAAAAAACCCTCCCCTCCCCTACCCCCAGTGCTTATGATGTAGTATATCTCTGAATTTTGAAAACTCACTTTATAGCCCTGCATTTTCTCCACATTCCCCACTCATTTATCAACTTATTATAAATTCCAATGCGATCCTGGAATGAAGGCCACACACATTTGTTAGCCATGCACTTGCTACTAAGTTTTACCCTCGTAAAACATGGATGATTTTTAAAATGTAATTCAAAGCTAAGGCTGTTAGTAAAACTAGACAAAAGTTTAACCCATAGACGACTTTCATAACTCAGTTTTTTCAGATAGAGAAAATGAAGGCTTTTTACCAGAAACTATTAATGCTACCTGAGAAAATACTTCATGAAAGCTATTTCCAGAAAATTTTGTAGAATTTGACTGCATACCAAAGAAGTTATGAAAGAACGAAAATAGAGAGTTTTGTACATATATTTATCACTGGAAGCCTTGGTGGCCTCGTTTTGGTGCATTTTCAAAACTTCACATCACATCTCAGCTCACATCTTGTAAAGGATTTATTAATTTAAGTAGAAACTCACACGCCTTATCTAAATCAACAAGATCAATGATTTAAAAGGGTTTTCACTCCAAAAACAGCAGCAGCCAGTTATGAAAGGCGTGTATGTACAGACCTTTTGAGAATAATTTTCTTTTTTTACTATATCAGGCAGGTTATCAATGTCCATGACTGACCAAAGTGATGATGAATTTGAGCATGATAGCTTAGCTGACAAAAAGGTGAGAAACGTTTGTTTATCTATCATCATTATTTATTCATTTCCCATCCTACCCTCCTTCCCCACCCTTCCTTTCCAGTCTTTTTTGCTGCCATTCCTTTCTTACCTAAGATAAGGATGTGATACTTAATGTTTTTTATGACAGGGACCAGTTGGCTATGGTCAACCAGGAGGAGGGGTCGGAGCTGGTGGTGGTGGTATTAGTGCCGATCCATCCCAGATGAACCAAGAAAGGATCAAACCTTTATCAGAAGGAATAGGCAATGATGATGACGATGATGATGATGAAGGAGATGATCAGAGTGATAGCTCAGATGATGATGATGATGATGATGACAACCATGGTCCTGCAGTTGAGGGGTAAGAGAAGGCACCTCTTGAATGGTTATTATTAACATTATTATATTATTATTAACATTATCAAATGTATGTATATTGATAACTGTCAAATATGTAGTACAGTGGATACGATTCTGTACCTGCTATTGAGAACAACTGTAGGTGGACTGTAAGAGATAAAGTGAAAGGTATTGATGGTTTCTTATACTTTTATAGTGCGTATGATCCAGCAGACTATGAGCACCTTCCTGTAAGCCAAGAAATCAAGGAACTCTTTCAGTATATCACTCGCTATACACCCCAGACTATTGACCTAGAGCATAAATTAAAGCCGTTCATACCTGACTTCATCCCTGCTGTTGGAGATATTGATGCTTTCATTAAGGTAATCAATACTTTCCCTGTATAGAATTGCTACCTTATTTTAGCTATTGTTTTATTTGGCAGTACTCCTTGTTCATATTGCAGTGCAGGTATATTTTCGATAGTGTCAAATGAAATAGTTTATTAGAGGTTCATTATATGATGGCTTTTGACAGACATATACCATAAAATATCCCGGATAGGCCTGAAGGCTTGGGTTCATTCTAGAAAATACAAGTGCCACATGGGATATTTCATGGTATACCACGAGTGACCTATTTCATGAAAAAATAGAGAAATGTTCATCAGATTTTTATTCTAAATGAATGCCAAAGTGTTTACTTTCGTGGCCCAAATAGCATAAATTATTGGCCTTTAAGACATTATATAAGTTTACAATGATAGTTAATTTGATTCAGGTAACTCGTCCTGATGGTAAACCAGAAACCCTTGGTCTTCTAGTGCTGGATGAGCCCACTGCAAGACAGTCTGATCCTACAGGTGAGATGAAAGTGTTGTCTTTGGGATCTTTAAATGAAACTAGGTTATCATGGTGGTATTCACCAGAAGTGCCAAAAAATCAAATTTAGTAAAATTGAATCGATGGATTTTTCTGATTCTTAATGGTACATTCTTGCTTTCAGTTCTTGATTTGCAATTGAGGACAATATCAAAGCAAACCAATCTCAAAGCTATGGTAAGTAATGTGATGTGTATTGATAATAAACTGTACTCATTATTACTAGGGATTTAGGACTGTCATGGGAGTGTACTTGAAAATAACCACACAATTATTAATCCATTGTTGAATGTGTATTAACAGACTGTGAGGAGTATAGATGACGTGGAGAAGAATCCCAAAGCAATTGATACCTGGATTGACAGCATCAGGTAAACGTAGGGGTGTCTCATTCAAAGATTCTAAGCCTGATGTCTATCTATTAGATTGTGATAATGTCTAAAATATCCTGTGTTTTAGGGAACTACATCGACAAAAACCTGCTCCAACAGTTCATTATCAAAGGTAAAAATCCACTTGCATTTCTTCTAGTCTCAATTAACAATTATTGTCGTCATCACCATCAGTGGTAGTAGTTAGTAGCATCACCATCATCATTGCCATTCCTTCATTCACCATCATCATCTGTAATTACCACCACCATCATCATCATCAACATCATTTTTATCACCATTCATCATTATCAGCAACATTAACACCACCAACATCATCATCATTATCAGCAGCAGCACTATCACAGCCACCACCATTGTCATCATCATCATCTTGATCACCATCCATCGTTATGAGCAACATTTACACCACCATCATCATCATTATCATTAGCAGTACTACAGCTTTACCACAGCCACCATTATCATTATCAGATCATTATCATTATCACTACCACCTTTGTCAGCTTCAGCTCATCATCATTATCAGAATACTGTACCATATTTATAATCATCCTCATCATTTATATTCAAAAACTGTTGTGTTTTTTTTGTAGAAATATGCCTGACATTGAAGATCTTATGCAGGAATGGCCATCACAATTTGAAGATCTGTTAAACACAGTAGGACTTCCATCTGCTGAGCTAGATGTTGATCTTGCTCAGTATGTTGACCTCATATGTGGTAAGCACCAACACCAACATCGATATTTCAACTCATCTTACACTTATGACATTTTACAGCAATTTCCAATATTACTCTAACTCTGAACTGGTTGACAGAAGAAAAAAAACACATTTCAGAGTAAAGCTCTAAGCTGCCGAGATTGCATTAAAAAATTGAAACTGATAACCTGTAATATTAATCATCTATCATTAATACTGTAGAAGTAATGGTTGTATTTTTTGTGGCCCTCAGGCATCCTTGATATTCCAGTACACAAAAACAGAATCCATTCACTGCATGTCCTCTTCACACTGTTTTCAGAGTTCAAGAATTCTCAGGTAAAATTCAGATAAATAAAGATTTCTACAATTCATTCAAACTGTCCGAAGGAGGTTATCTTTTTCTCTTGAAGCATCATTAATACTCTTCGTCGTCCTAGAATCTCAGTCATGATCCCTGGGCTCATACAATTTTGTAAGGATTTTTTTGGGTGGGCTTACAGCCATTCTCAATCACACAAGCCGTTCTAGCGATCGTTTCTGTTGCGATGAAGAAGCTTTTGGTGGACGTCAATCAATGTGTTTCCATTACATTCTATAGGCACGTGCCCTTATAGCTTTGTTTTTTCCAACAACTTATGGAAACGCCTTGTGAATGGCTGTAAAACCAGGGAGGCTTATGACCGAGCTTTTAGCTAAAAGTAAATTTCTGTTTGCAGGCGGGTGGACTTATAATCATGGAGGCTTATAACTTAGAGGCTTCTACGGTATATCTGATATATCTTTTTCATTGCAGCACTTCCATCAACTTGCTAAGGACAACCAGTTATCAAATGAGCTAAAGAAGCCATCAGACATAAATGAGATGACAGGAGCTACAGAACAACTCACCTTGAATGATTCTCAGGCTCTCACATTTGAATAAGAATATGTTTATCCAAGAAAAACATGTTAAAGTATCAGACACAACATGCTTGTAGTAATCTCATGGTTCTATAGATCAAAAGCTAGTAATTGAACTGCATTATACACATAAGGATTCTAGACCTCTTAAAATCTGAGATTGTACATGATAGACTAGCACATGATAGCAAATTCTATTGTAAACTTAGGAGCCCTTGTAAATCTGATGTAAAGCCAGTGTACATATTTTTTGACATAATAACTTAGAATGGCTTATTTTGCATGGTGTAGAGGATTTTAAGAGATGACAAGCTTTGCAGGATTCATTTTTAATTCAGTTATAATAGGTAACACTTTGTTTAAAATTGTGCAACATTTTAGCATTCAAAGGTCAATGCCATACTGTATTTATATACACCAATTGAGATTAAAATTAATAGTTACCACAATATCATATTACTTATGTTATTATTAATATTAAGATCACTAAGAGTAGATGGTTTTTTTTAGTGATTTTGAAATGTTATGGATTTTCTCCCTTAAAATGTGCAACAGAAAAAATGTCGTAATGACATTACACAATGTAACTTTTGAGGCATACACTGTACTTTTTTTTAATCCAGTCAAGTAACTTTATAAAGTTGCTGAACAAGTATGCAAGTGATATACAAACTAAATTTTGTACATTTGAGACTGTAAAAACCTTAGAATTTATCCATATCTAATGAGGTCTAGTTTTGGTTAAATTTCTAAAGGGTTGAGTCCAAACTCCAGTAATAACTGTTTATTCTTTTCTTGTGTTTCTAAAGCCTGTGTCTGCCATTTTCCTCTTGCGTCTTCTACTTTTGCAGACATTCTATCAAAAGCATCCTGAGGCAAAGATTAAAGAATCATAAGAATTACTGTTATCGGAGCAATGAAAAATTCAATTTTTTTCTATCAATTTGCCAAATTTTAAAGGTCTTGCTAAATATGCCTCTTGCATTCAATCCGTTAATCATTGCTTATCTGTTCAAGTTTGCTGGATATAGTTAATGTAATAGACTGAGAGTTTTTAAATTTGGGGGAGGGGACAAAATCAAGGGAGTGGCCAAATGATCACCTGATCAATAAGCATAATATCACGTATTCGAAGTCCAGAGATCTGATTGTGGATCCCTTGTTCTCTAATTCCACCACACCCCTACCCTGAGTTGCATCCAGAATTTTCTTTGTAAAGTCTTCATCAGAATTTCGAATGCAATGCAGGCTATCCCACCCCCAAATCCACATTTGGTATTTTTTATGGATTACAGCCATCCTGAAGTTCATTTATCATTGAAAACTCCTTCTGTGCTTACTACCACATACATGTTGTGGACTACATAAGAGTATTTAAGGGAGCAGTTAACTACAGTAGTTAAAGTCCCTATGACGCTTATTTTTTGTCATTTTTTTAACAGTTGTATTAAAAGTAGAAGGTCTTGGGAGACTATTCGTTTATAAAATTCTCGAGTATGAATTGTAAAAGTATCTTTTTAAGAGCTTTAAAAGTGGCAAAAAATTAAATTTTGGGCTTCCTGTGTTAAATTGACCGAGCAAAAGGAAGCCTATGGGAGCCTGTGCTGTGACGTCACCGGAGTAAGACACCGGAGTGAATCCAGAAAGTTGCCATTTAATTGCTCGTAGTTGAGTGAGTTCTGTTTTATTCTCTTGTTATAAATATGCCGTATCGGTGTGTAGTGGGAGGATGTTCGAACACTCCTGATCCAGAGAGGCAGATTTCACTGCATAAAATCCCCTTCGAGGGCAATGAAGCTCCTGAAGCAAGGAAAAGACGGCGACAGTGGCTTCGGTTTGTCAGGACCAAACGTGCGAAGTGGAGTCCGACCACGAATTCTCGTGTATGTTCCGAGCATTTTCGTCGTGGTACACGAATACTGACAGTAAATGCATTATAAATGTGATTGTACCATATAATTTAAGCGAAATATACGTACTTGCACATGTTCGCTGTAGTATTTTTTTCCATCTAACATATGAATTTATACTGATCTGTTAATGTGTTCATAATAACGACGTGGATGGAGCATTGCGTGACCTTTTATTGAGGTGTTATTTACATTTTCGTGAAGCGTGTTTTTAACTAACAGACACAAAGATTTACCTATCCCATTATTCAACAAGTGTGCTCATGATGACAACATTCAAGATAGAAAATGGCTTGAAGAAGGTTTGTTAACATTATCCAGAAAATCAAAACAAAATATCATACACTAAAAATTTACCACCATTTTTCATAGATACTGTGGCGTTCGAAAAACTAAAAGCAGGGCTAACAAAGAAATCTCTTGTAAATGGCATCAAGAAGATATCACCTTTAGAACAAACTAGTTCCTTGGAAGGTTTTCATTCTGTGCTCAACCACTACGCTCCCAAAATGATTGCCTACTCTTATTCAGGAAAGTTTTGTAGGCCTCTTTAATCTTTTTTTATTTACTTACTATTGGAGATGGTACATGTCCCCAATAAAAAATATTTTTTCTTTGAAATAATATTTTATACAGAAATTCACATTTTGCATTTGTATCTTTACCCTTCAAGACATATTATAGCTACCACACACTTCAACTACAATCTTCACCGAGAAACATTAAAAAGAGAAGATGGCACCGACCAGGTCAAGATAGTCTATCCAAAATTTAAGAATGGTGAGGCAACTGTCCAAAATGTTAGAGTCCAGCCAAACTATGGTATGTGCGTGAATGTTTTTGTTGTTGTTGTTTTTTTTAAAGTCAAAGAATAATTAATCATAACAAATCACCAAAACCAAACAAATAAATTTAAAATCAAAATTTTGAAATTGATATTGTTTCTTTTTCCAATCAAAGTCATGAAAGTCATGAATTAAGTATATTGTATACCTTTATTGCCAAAACTTGAAATTATTATGGATATTTGTTAATCTGATATTTTTTGATTAATCTATTCATTAAAAAAAAAAGATTATGTTGAAGAGATCTACAACACATTTCTTGTGGAACAACAAAACAGAACACTGGCAGTTGAAGAATTGGTGACCATGGCACCACAACCAATGAATACGATGCCAATGAAAGGATGCCAACAAGCCAATGAAAGGACATAAAAATGTCGTAGAGTGTCCAAAAAATCAGAAGTGAAAAAAATGATGTAGTTATTATTATTTACTGTTGTGTATTGCCATTTCTGGTTGATTTCAATAATGAAATATTCCTTGTACTATTTTTGAGGTATATCTTGGCACCACAAGATATCCTTACATGTTTCAAATTGACAGATAGAGTGGTTTTTCCCCCCTACCCAAATCCAGGCAGAGTATCCCCCTGGGGGGGGGGGGATTAGGGCCTACTAATTAAATATGTATGACGTTAGTAACTGTTTCATGGGTGTATGAAAACCATTCTCTAATTTATTCATTATCATCTTCTTGAAATCCTATAAAGTCATCTTCACTTTTGAAGGTACTTCTGATTCTGTGGTAAGCACATGCAGGTAATGGCAACCTAGTTTTGCCAATTCGCCCATGGACAAGAAAGATATATTCCCTGTAGGCCACACTCCTTAAGAAGCTATAAAGAAAATCAGGAATTTTAAAAGTACAAATTAGAAAGAATTAAATATTGGACAGATGCATCATATTTCGACTCAGGCTATTAATAGTGTTAGCTGTATAAAGGAGAAAATGTAAATTTTGGCTGGCTGAACATGGGGAGGGTCATATATAGACAACAGTGTTTTTTTGTGCTGAAGGCAGGATGGGGGAGGATTTATTGTTGTTGTTTATGAGACTGGGAAGGTCTATTTTTTATAGAGTGTTAAGCAGTTGGTAAGTTCTGAATACAGCATATCAGCTGCATGCTGCCACCATGTGATAGGACCAAGTTAGCGAATTGGGCGGTATAAATATTTGCCAAACTCATTTAGAATTTCGTAACTTGAAACGCTCACTTACGAATTCTCCCGTTTGCTCATATGTCTTCTTATCAATGGTCCGATATTTTGCGGCAGCCATTCTCAATGACCATTTGTCTAGGCACACGGTTGTGAAACCTGGATGTAGAGTGATACATGGCGGCGGCTCTCGAACTTCATTCAGAACCCACAACGAGCTAAGAGCTTCGCTAGTCTTGTCCAAATCCATGCAGCAATAACATTCGTTTGGATTTTGTGAAAGGTCAGTGCAGCAATGACCACAAGAACACCTATGAAGACATGAAAGCTTATATTAGGAGTAAAACTCACGTGGATCGTGGATAAAATACGACACATTACGGACATAAACAAAGTACTGTGCGACCAGTTATAACTTTGTTAACCTACCAGTTAGCTTCAACTCCTGAAAACCGTCTTTCTAGGGATTTTGGCCTTTCTTCTTTTTCTTTTTGGCGCTTATTGCATTCAAGAAGCCAGTCTTGTTCTGCTAGAGGCTCGTCTGCATATGGGCCACTAAATTCTTCTTCATCAAAGCAAATGTCCGCAGCCGCCGTCTGATTTTCCGATTCTATGTTATAAACTCCTGGGATATAATTCCACTCCGAGTCGTCTGATCATTCGCTTGAGTCTGAAGAGTGGCTTTCGGAGGACATTTTACAGAAAACAAGGCAAAACTTTCACTTATAACCTGGAACACGCTTCAGGATACTGTAGTTATGGTGAAAAGACGCAAACAACTTACTCCTGTGACGTCACTAGGTACCAGGTTCCCAATAGCTCGTCCAAACTTTTATGGAGTCAAAATAAAAGCGCTCAAAATCAAAAAATTATATCGTTGAGAGTAAAAAAATTAAACGAATAGTCTCCCAAGACCTTCTACTTTTAATACAACTGTTAAAAAAATGACAAAAAATAAGCGTCATAGGGACTTTAAGTGCTCCCTTAAATACTCCTATGATCCTCGTCCCCCTCTTGACTCCCTACTTACATGTAGAATACTTTCATAAACTGATTCCATGTGCTCTATCTTAAATTTCAGCTCTGCGATAGTCTGATCCTTTTCTTTCTTCATGTCTTCGAATTCTTTTCTTGTCCTACGAAGTTCCTCTTCAGACTTGGCTTGAAATTGAAAACATTACAGTATAAGATAGTTGTGTTACTTTGACGAAACTTTACTACTGATGCAGTAAGATTGATTTTTTCAATCAACACCAAATCTGGTAAAAATATTCCCTGCTAGAAGAGTCTCCCTCGTTGGCGACTCTTCCCAAGAATTGCCAACGAAGGAGACTCTGCTAGCAGGGAAGTAAGATTAGAGAGCTTAAGTGTGGCATTTTTCTAGGGCAACCAAGAAATGTCATATCATCACTTTAGAATTCTATATATTATGATAATCATAATCATTTTATTGGTTTTCTTTACCTAAATTGTCTCGTAGCTTAGTAACAGTCTGTTCCAGCATGTGTATCCTAAGAGCCATTTCAGACTGCATGGTCTTGTACTGTCTCGTTAGATCTAAAAAAGCAAAAATGCATGAGATATGGAGTAGTTATTTGAGTTAAAACCTTACCCATATTAAAATATTGGGGGGGGGGGGGTTGCACTTGGGGCTTCCCTATAAGAAGAGGAAAGGAGAGAGAAAATGATGGAAAGAGAGGGAAGGAAGGAGGAGAAAGAAGAGAAGCCCACACGGCAAGCAGTCCTGCAGTCTCGAAGGTTCTATCCCTGTTAATGATTTCTGTTTAACCAAAACACAACCAAGACTTGTTAATGGATTTAAGCCAACCTGAAGAAATATCCAGTTTGTTCTGTTTCTCTGCTTCAACAGTATCCTGTGCCTCCAGCATCTTTTCCTTCATCCTGAGAGTCGTATCCTTTGCTCTTCGTGTTATCTCAGTTCTAGAAGCTACAATTAATGATTAATAATAATTTCATGTTTTTTTAAATGCAAATTCCATGGCTCGATGATCAAATGCAATTGCAAAGAATTGAACATGAGATCGAGTTGAGCGCCCTTAATTTTGGTAACATTCTTTTATAAACAGTAACATGCCAATAAAACACACAAGTTTTATACTGATTCTTTAAGTCTTACCAAGTTCATCTCTTAAGCATTCGATTTCCTGAATTGTTCTTTTGTATTTGTCCTCTACCGTCAATTCAGTCTTTTCTGGATAACGAGAAAATATATTTTACAATGGTTAAAGTATTGTTAGCCATTTTCGGTTTGGAAGGATTAGCCTTTTGACGACGCAGTTTTCATGTAATTCTGAAACATCAAGTTCAAAATTGCATGACAATTACATCCATGTATCCTTACCATCCTTCTTCTTTTTCTTTTTTCCCTTCCCCTTCTTCTTTTTTTGGAGGCATTTTGAGTCAAAAAGCCAAATATTCTCAATTGTTGATTCCTTCGATTGTTGTCCTTCGAGTCTGTTGTCAAGAAAGCCTAAAACCATAGGGTGACCGCAAGTTCACGACGTCATATACTGAGGAATTATATGATATGATGATAAGAATCAGCATTTTGCTCCAAAGATGATATATTTGCAGTGCTTTTATGATCTATTCATTTATTTTAGAAAAGGAAATTTTAGTTTCTAGTTTTTAGATTTATTTTTGCAAGTTGTTCTGCCTTGGGCTACCTGTGGTTAACCGGTCTTTCCTGTTTAGAGCATTAGGAGGAATTAGATAATATAATGATAAGATTCAGCATTTTGCTCTAAAGATAAGAAATTTGCAGTGCTTGTTTTATCTATTCATTTCAGAAAAGGAAATTTTAGTCTCTTCGCGAAGATTTATCTTTGCAGGTTGGTTAACCGGTATTTCCTGTTTGGAGCATGCCCAGTCTAGTCTCTTTTTCTAACCAAATCCAAGATGGCGTCTTTACGTGTTCTCGTTGGATGCAAACGTGTCATTGACTATGCAGTCAAGGTACGCCGTATTTTTAACTCAAACTCCAATTTTTTGGAAACCTTTGTGCCTTATTTATAAACTGACCTAGTTTCATGTCTTAGATCCGCGTCAAACCTGATAAAACTGGTGTTGTTACTGATGGAGTCAAACATAGTATGAATCCATTTGATGAAATTGCTGTAGAAGAGGTAGGATTAAATAGCCTTTAAATTCAATACGGTATAGCACATGCGTTTTAATCAAAGCTAAGAGTCTGAAACAAGCTCACACAACCCACACAAGCTCACACACTTAGTAAAGGATAATTTTTGTCTTCAATAAAATTTAAGCTTATGCAGTATTGCATAACGTATTAATATTCTTGCGGAATTGCATTCATTTTTAAAATAACACCTCGTTGAACACTCTGGAAATACTGGGAGGAATTAACAATTGAAATGAAAACTAAATAAATTGAAAACTGGGAGGAAAAGGGGGGACAAAGATTAATGGCCCACTTTAAGATTATCATATCGTCTCAACTATTTTTGGATTACTATGTATTTTTGGGATTAAGATGTGTGCAATGTACTTCTGACCTTAATAATGTTTGTATATATATATATTTGATACAGGCAATCAGGATGAAGGAGAAAAAAATAGCATCTGAGGTCATTGCCGTAAGCTGTGGCCCAGCAAAGAGTGAGGTAGGAATCAAGTATTTTCAGAGAATACATAAGGGTTATCATCAAGGCAAGCAGTCTTTCATGGGGAGTGAAGTAGTATACAAAAGCCCTAAGCATTTCTTAGTAAGAATCTGGTTGTGGCAATATTACAGCACAACACACAAAAGTATTGCCACATTTATTGTATTTGCATGCTTCTATGCAATGGCATATTGCTGCCAAATATGTTTTAACACAACTTACTTGGTAGATCCAGCCAGGTTTGCATCGAACTTTGTCAGTTTAATGTACAAAAGCCTGTGCACAAAAGTATGCAATAACATCATCACCGGTCATACTTTTGGACATCAAGCTGTAAAGCTGAAGTCTGCCTAATATAATATGTAGATTAATGCATGACTGAAAAGAATGATTTTTACATTTCCAGGAAACATTACGTACAGCTCTTGCGATGGGTGTTGACAGGGGTGTCCATGTGGTTTTAGATGATAAAGCTTATGAAGGGTTACAACCTTTAGCTGTTGCAAAGCTTCTAGCCAAAATAGTTGAACTAGAAAAACCTGACTTAGTGTTGTTAGGGAAACAGGTATGAAACTGGTCCTGAACCAAACAAGAAGATTGAAATGATTCTTAGTGGGCTTTCATTTATTAGTGTAGGGGGAGGGGGAGTTGGCAACAAAAGCATCAAGTAACCCACATAGTAACTCTCATAGTATCAAGTAACCCTCATAGTATCAAGTATCAAGAGCATCAACCATATGAAAAGCTTAACAAATAATGCAACCTCCCTCCCCCCTCCATGGTAGAGGCAACAATTGCATAACTGCCCTTTCATCATCCTGCAATAGTTCTCAACCCCCCCTCGCTATGCCCCCTCCTCCCCTGACCACTTTCTCAAAATAGCGTAACCCCCCCAAAAAATATTTCCGACCCACCCCATGTGCTTATAAGTGAAAGCCCCCTTTAATTCCTTGGGGACTGCTAATTCAAAAATCATTAATTTTTATTAATGATACTCTGGTCCACAAGGACTACCATAATATTGGGACCCACAAATACATCCTATCCCAGATTAAAAACTTTATCAAACCCTGAATCAGCCTCTGGGCGGATCAAAGTTAAGATGTGGGAAAATAACAAAGCAGTATAAACTAAAGTAAGGCCTAGGGCAAACTTTGAACTTTCCATGCACCGAACTCATTAAAAACAATGGACATCAAGTGATAATGAGGCAGCATTCTTTGATGTAATTAAGTTCGGTGCATGGAAAGTTCGACGTTTGCCCTAGGCCTAAAAGTCATTATGGCACACTCCTTGTAACCCAGTTTTGTGTGTGTGTGTAGGCCATTGATGATGACTGTAACCAGACACCACAGATGCTCTCTGGACTACTTAACTGGCCACAGGTATGTGTTATCATTATTTATAATATTTTACAGTCAAACTAAGAAAATCTTGGACACCTAAAATATATCTGGAATGTTCAATATGTTAAACCACAGTGTGATTGCACCCAAGTTATTTGTAGTTTAATAGTTTTAACTTCATATCTTACAGTGTAGTTTTGTTTTCGAGAAATTCAAGAAACAATGTAAGCATAGAAAATCTTTTGTGACTTACAAAACAAATTTGGTACGAACCAGCATGATGGTTCCAATAACATATCCGTTAGTAACGGATTCATTCTTGCATGTGATTGGTCAGAACACAATGAACATTCCAGTCATTTTTCAGGTTTGAGGGTTTTCTAAGTATATACTAGTATAGAATAGAAAGTATGTGTATTCTTATTTGTCAAGAACTGTGCTGCAATAGATAATAAACAGAGCAAAATATGTACATAGAATCATTACCTTGATTCATCTTAAATCTTGATTCTTCAGAACATTGAAAAATCAAGTTGCTGTGGAATCCTTTTTCATTTTGTTTTTAATGGTTTCTTTAGGCTGTTTTTGCTTCAAAAGTGGAAAAGACAGACGGCAGACTTCAAGTTTTAAGAGAGATTGATGGTGGACTTGAAACAATCAATGTCAAGCTACCATGTGTTTTATCAGCTGATTTAAGGTAAAGTATGAAAAAAAAACAAGTAACCAATGTACACTGCTCAGATTATTTGATGGTCAAATATGCCTGTGGTATGTGTGCAATTTCATATCTTACATTGGACATATTCACCAAATATCCTTTGTTTCATTATTTAGTTTTTCTTGTTGATAAAAGTCTTTGAATGTCATTATCTGCTCTAAATGGTGTTCAAACACTGAGCACTTTGTGCTCTCAATGAGAAATATTCTTTTGAGAGCTTGCAATTTAGCTGATGAACATTCTGCATGAGACAGGCAATGACATCAAGTGAAACCAATCAATGCTGCAACAAGACTCTTCCACAGGCAGCTTCTTGGGCTTCCTTTGGAATAGACCATGTAGACTATAAGGGAACTGTCATTTTGTTTCCTAACACAGAAAGCCATAAACTGAAGTCCAAAGGTAGAGAGATGCCTGAGGAGGAGCCTATGTATCAATAATGATTTTTTTATCTTTGTAGATTGAATGAGCCCAGATATGCTACACTACCCAACATTATGGTGAGGAAAGAAAATATCCCATTTTAAATAGAACTAAAACAAATTAGCTGGGATACCTGTGTATAAGGTAGCCCACAGAAAGCCCATGTTCTGTTTTGTGTCATAATATTTTCTTTGTGTTTTGCTGAAATTTCATATACTTTACCGACATGGGTTCCCTGTGGCTCCCTAACCAGTAAAGACAGCTCCAACGAAAATCAAATGCGCCATTATTTATGCTTACTTATAACCAAAGCTATTCTCTTTAAATCCCATCAGAAAGCAAAGAAGAAAAAGATTGATAAGAAAACTCCCGAAGATCTAGGTGTGGACGTGTCCCCCCGGATAGAGATCTTGAATGTTACAGACCCCCCTGTACGCAGCGCTGGAATCAAAGTAGAAACAGTTGACGATTTGGTGGCAAAGTTAAAAGAACACGGATTTCCTGCATGAATCATTTTGCTAAACGTTCAATTTATCATTGTTCATATTTCCATAATTCCTACAAGAAGAATGAAATAATCGACTGTATTAACAGTCAGGTCAAGTATTTTTGAGTACTTTGGAATCATTTATTGTTATTAACTTGCGGGGCATTAAAGTATATCTTATGATTTTATGTTTGAATTCTTGTTACTGAAAAGAAAACGGGAAGAATAGTATTGCAATAGAGCATTCCTCATGCTTCTCTTGTTAAATCAACCAACATGGCGGTTGTTTTATAGTTTTTCATATCTCAAGGATTTTGAGTCACATGGTTGTACACACTGTGTAGGCTAATTGCAGCATTGAAGAAATTAGTGAGAGGGTCGCAAATCGTTTTGTGTGCATTTTCAAACAGGCGTAAAGCAAACAGAAAAGAAGGAAAGGGTAAGAGAAAAAAAACCCATTATCATTGGAGGGAAATGTTTAGATTTTCTTCTCGATCAAGATTGCGTCAAACTTAGCGCTTTGTGCATCGCGTGTCGGAAAGCATGTTTTCGACTCGTATACGACATGAGGCTTAAAGCCGAAAATAATGTTATTTATTATATAATTACCAATGAAATATCTATTTTTCTCTATTTCGAAAAATTGATATCTTCACACGTGAAAATAACATGTTATTTTCACGTGTGAAGATAACACCATTGCGATGGCTATTCAAAAGTACATGGAAAGAATTGCCTGAAAAAGCCAAAACATACTTCATTGATAATTATGTAATAAACAGAATATTACATGGCCGCTTTGGAGATAGGAATTTTATCTTCGAGTGTTGAAAATCTCTCACTCGTTCGCTGCGCTCACTCGTGAGAGATCTTTTCAACACTCGAAGATAAAATTCGTATCTCCGCGCGCCCATGTAATATCCTCTATATATCCCCTCCTACCCCAAATTATTCAGCAATGGGTTTCAATAGCGAATAAAAGTAACGAAAGGAAGTTACTGGCACATAGTCCAATACACTATTGCCCGCCCACAAGGACAACCCACAGTAGAAAACGTAAGACACGTGGCTTGCGAATTCAAGACATATATTGGATGAAATATTGGATGTTCTGTGTTCGTGCATTTTGATTGGTTCACAAAAGAAATTAAATTTGCCTCCGACGCCAAAAAAACGAGACAAATTCGACACGAATAACTCTGATATAATTCTACAAGTATTTAAACTACAGTCTAAAAAAAATAAATGGTACGTTGCTATGGTTTAATGGATTTTTTTATGCAAAACAAACGTAGACTTCAAGGAGTTGGCTAAAGTTTGACGCGACATTTTATCTTTGCCAAGCATTTGCATTTTAATCCAACAAACCATGAAATGAAGCCAACTGGCTTATGTTAAAGAAAAGCATTACTAAGAATAAGACGAAATCTGTGAAAACACTGCCGCATCACGTGGTTTCCTCTTGTTCTAACATATCAGCGTCATTTGACAGGCAGGTCTCGGCTTTAGTTTAAGGTTTCCTTTCCGCCTGGCACCTTTTCAGGTGTTCGTTTTCATCTTTAAAATCCAGGGAATGTTTCGAATTCTAACTGAATAATTTAGAAGTTTATAGAGAAAACTAGCCAAAAGTCAGTCATTCTATTTGCACGCATTTCAAGCATTTCTCTTACCGATAAAGAACGCAAGAAAGAAAACAAGTTCATACGTGCGCTAAAAATCCCTTGTCTCCGGGTTGTCTAAATAATATTTCCGTCGGTTCGGATTTATGAAAGTCGATATTGGTCTCCCTAGCTCTGCTAGCTAATATAGGATAATGGTGTTTGATTGAGATGTTAACCAAAGCGGACGCTACCCGATGCATGACTCACGATGACTATAGGTGTTAGTACTTGGACCATATCCAACTAAAATTTAAAAGAGAGAGAAATATATAATATCGATGGTCCCTGATACGATACGTTAATAGAGCACGCAATCATAAACCTAAATTTAAAAGAAAGGGGAAGAAAAGGAAGATAAGGAAACAACTTAGTTGGCCAAAAGAAAGTCGATAGAACAGAAAATAAAACGAAAGAAAGAGCGAAAGAAAAAAAGAATGCATAATGTGGTTGGATGAAGAACGAGAAAAAAAATTAGAAAAATATGATACCTGTTTACGACTTTTCGTTATATTATCATAAAATGTCGACCTTTCCGTCATAAGTCAAACCATTAATGATTTTAATGGGTTGAAACCATTAATTTTCCAAAACACCTCGAAAATAAGAAAAAAGTGACTAATTATGCGCATTTTAATAAATAATTAATTACCAAAACATTTTCGGTTACATTATAATTTTTCAGTAGATATTTCAAATTGTGGTCCTGAAATAACAACGTATAATCTTCACAAAGGACAATGTAGGGTTTACTAAAGTTTGAATAAAGCTGTTTATGTGGGATAATTTTGGTTAACATTAAAATTTTGGTCACGCATCACGCATCGGCCAAATGAATGATTGGACGAGGTTCAAATGAACAAGTCAGTCACACAAAAATAGTTTATTAATGCAAATCCCTTCAGACTTGAAGCGAAACCTAGACCGGCTATCCCCAAAATGGGGAATCTCATCTATCTCAGAGAAAATACATGAAATCTTCCTTGCTAGAGAAGGGTCAAGATGAAGCTGAAACCTCGCTGTGAATTATAGTTTTAATATAAACAACACCAGTCGATCCCCAGGCGACACTTCGACTATTATGGCAAATAAAAACCAAGGTACAGGTAGGGTTTCTCTCTGTTTCATTCAAACGTCAGGATTTAAAACAATGTATTTTGAACTCATAGAAAAATCCAACGACGTATTTTCCATGTAAGAGGATAGCGAATTTAAAAAAATTCGTGTTTAGAATCGAAGTTCGAAGTTCCTGAATCACTAAAGACCCTAGACTTCGACTTTGTTTGATCAACAAAATCATGAGCCTGAAAATTTATTCGGCCAAATGTCTGTTATACCGTTAATTTTTCTCCTTTTCTAAGGTTTAAGGCTTTTAATTCCTTGCTAAATATTCCATAGAAGATTCTATTTATTTAGTCTAGTGTGTGAAGAACGAAGGAAAATGAGCTGTCGGGAAGCACACACCAAAATCATTTATATTCATTGCCTTGAAGAGCTGGCTTTTATTTGTAAAGACTTAACTCTTTCAGAATGACGTTGTGTTGTCCATTAACACTCCAGTCTCTAGCTATCACAATAAATGATTTTATGGCATAATAAAATATTCGAAAAGGAATGCTGAATATTCTATAAAATCCCACATAATTTCGACATATATATCGTGGCAGCCCACACATCGATATTTTCGAAAGCTTTTGATATTAATACCTGTCTTCAACTATACATTTTTGTTTTAAAATTTAATTTCACAGTATTTATTTTTTATATTTTAAAAATGAGCGAGTTAATTTCGTTTATACCAAAATCTTATTATTAACTAAAATATTAATATTCTACAAAAGTCATTCTCTTTGTCTTTCTACACATCAGTAAATCTTCAAGGTTATTTTAGAAAAAAATAATTTGTGAAAGTCAATTATTCTTTATGACTACAAATTGAATACCTAGTAACCCATTGGTTAATTTTTAGAACAAAGACTTTTGAATATAAACAAACTATTTATACAATCTTGAAATGATTTGATGCTGAAAAAATATTTGTTTTTATAAAGAACTTTCACTCTGTATTTTTTTTATATAAACACGTTTTGGTTTATGAAAATAATCATTATGACTCAATGCTTTAAAAATAGCATAGTTTTAACAGATTTCAAATTTATAATTTTCAAGAATTAGTACTTTAATTTTTGTTATAATAACTAGGCATTTATGACATTAAAGTTAGTCACTATTGGCTAAGATTTGCATTAGTAAGATACTGTTTATAGAGTATTAGCTAAGGATTTCATTTAGACATTTCCTTTCACAAGTGTTGACAGGAAAAGGCCTTCAACGCTTTAAAAAATTTGCATGCCTGGTGCTGAAGGAAATGTATTTAAGAGCACTTTCTTAAAATCATCATTTTGCTTGTTATTCATTTCCAAACTGATATTATCAACGAAATAAAAATGTCAGGGTCATAATCACAGAGTGCCAATGTGTCTCGCTTAACATTGGCATGGGTATGAAAATTTTGGTGTTTTTGATGATCTGGGAGGGGGGGAGGGAAAGATAACCTTCGCACCAGCCTCAGCCTCGAATCCTGGCTATGTTCTTGCTAACACCTTTTTAAGATTCAATATATAGGTAATGGCTACCTCACTCATGGATTTGCGGTTGTCATTGGTAATTAATTTATTGAACCATTATCAAACTAAAAATTTTTTAGAAGAAGAGCCTTCACAGGAGCCCAAGATCAGAGCATATGACATTGCTGAAATATTACAAGAGAACTATGCATTCCTGTCAGGTAATATGCAAACTTGTGAATTATATCCTTTCGCCACTGTTTTCAATCATTGTTTCAGCTGGTGCTGCTGCTTCTGTTGTTGTCATTCTTGTTCTTGTTGCTGGTGCTATTGTTGCTGTTGCTGCTGATGCTGCTATTATTGTTGCTGCTACTGTTGTTGCTGCTGTTGTTGTTGCTGCTGTTGTTATTGCTGTTGTTGTTGTTGCTGCTGTAGTTGTTACTGTTGTTGTTACTGTTGTTGTTACTTGCAGCTGCTGCTAATGTTGCTGTTGCTGCTGCTGTCAGCATTGCTGTATATATACTAATAGATATTCATCTTATTGAAGTATGTGTGAAATATCTGAAACTCAATTATTTTAAGGTGGAAAAGACCATTATAACAACTTGATAGTCACCATCCCTGTTGATTCAAAAATCAACATAGCAGACGACAATTATATCAAAATAGTTTTCAAGTATCTTTTAGATTTGTCATCAAGGTATGTTCACCTATTTGTCCTAATGCTGTCTTTACTTCATAAATAAGACAACCTGTATTTTCTCTTGAAAATATTATTTTAAAACTGTTTTTGTTTTAAGATTTTTTGACTATGAAGAATGTGTAAAACAAGAATTCACTGTGATACTAGATAGACGAAAAGGACGGTGGAGCAATGTCAATACCACCCTGGCAAAGCTAAAGGTTTGTAAGTTTTTGTTTTTATCAGGAAAATTATGAAATTTGAGATGATGTTCAGGTTTCAGTTGGGTTACCTGTGGTGATAAATCCACAGGAAGCCCAAACGCATTTGCTTTCTTTAGAACATACAGGACTTGGAAACTGATAGACAGGAAATGGATAGACAGTCAAGCTGTTATAAACAACACCTTCACAATTAGTAATTGAGCCATTTAAAGCTGCACCTTTACTGAGTAAACACATTTATCGGACCAAAACCCCCACCCGTCTCGAACTACTGTCTTTTCTTATGATTTTTATTGATCATTTGGAATACATTCACTGCCCTTAAAATTTACTCTGATGAAATACTAAGATGAAATACTCATGAATTGCCACATAATTAAAAATCCTCTCTCATCAGCTTCACGCCTTAGGGTAAGGTGGGGCAAGGTTGGGCTATGAAATAGTCAAAGTAACAAAACAATGGAACGTTCTAGAAACTTTGTCAAGTTCTAAACTAAGCATGTTACAAGTTATTATGGCTGCCCCATGGTGCATGAAAATTAATTAAAAATTAAGCTCCATTAGTTCTTCCTGTTTTTCAAAGTGTGTGCAGTGATAACAATCATTTTAGCAGGGTTATTGTGGTCTTGTAGTGACTGGTATCTTTAAGACTAAAAGTGGAAGACCATAGCCTGCCTCCCTTTCATCCGTCCCCCTTCTCAAGGGTAGTTTAGAATTTTATTTTTACTTGCCTATAACTTCTGACATCTTGTGTTTGATTTTCCCCACCCTCCCCTCCCCTCCACTCTTTCTCGATACGCAAAAAGAAAGAGGAAGGAAAAAGGAAGATGGCCGGAAAAGCCTGATGCTCATGTTACTATCATGTGCAGATTTTCCCTATCGTCCCTTCCCCTCTTCTTTTCACATGACAAGTCTTCACATGACAAGGGAGAGTAAGAGACGCGTGTGTGACTCATTTTCGATCGATTGTTACACAGGGAGCCCAATTTAAATAAAAGTGTTTCTATATAGAATGACATAGGGCGACAAAATAAAAACACTATTATCAATCTATATAGGAAATCAAAGGCGCGCACTTTTTCCTATCCCACCTTTAATAATCCATTATTAAAGCCAAAGCTACGCACAATAAAGAGAGTTCATGACACAAACGATATTAAAACACCATTAACTCTACTAGCTGTTCGTATCATTTTCTTGAGAAAATAAAAGGAGTTGGCCTAAGGTAGCTTCACAATGTTATCATTAGGATCACCATTTACAGGAATCTGGCCTAAAAAAGGAAATGTATGTTGTACCTCCTTAGTGACGCACTTCCGGAAAGGGCGCCGGAAATGTGACACGCCAATTTAATATTTTTTCCGCAGTTTTTTTTCCCTTCAAATGATAGATCATCTAAAGTGCTATATATATATATATATATATTCAAATATTTTGCTTTATCATTGAATTGTACGAACTGAACTAAAGAAAAAGTATTATTTAGTCTTAAATCGGCAGCGTTTTATCTTGTTTTCAGGAACTATCGAGCCGACTAAATTAGTACTGTTTTAAAATACTGAATTGATCTTAATGTTTTTTAATTTTTTAGTATCGCTTAGCGCGATAGTATCAAAAAAGGTAATCTATCGTAGTAAAACTTATGTTGAATTAGAGAAATGCATTTTCGGTAACAAAACGTCGCAACAAAATCCCACAAATAACTAGACATGAAGGAAAAGAAAAAACGCGATCATTTTTCTAAAGTTGTTCTCAAAGTTCGGTGTTTTTTCATGGTTTTTCTTTTTCATTTACAGAACACTTTCCCATCTCCTATCAGCTGTGTATTCGTGTTAAAACCACAAGGGATAATCCAGAAATTTATGGGTGGAAGTGCAAGCCAAGAAGCGCAGGCAACGTTCAAGGTACGGGCAACTGAAACTAATGGCGTGTACTTTTAGAATAATTTATCTTGTATTATTACGGCGATTAAAAAAATAACAGTTTTCTTCTCCCGTCATCATTTTTACATAAACTATAGTATCACCTACTCCAAATTTTCTAAGCTTTCGATTCTGAGAGTCCGTCTCCATGGCAATTGTCTGTGAGAGGTCGACGTCATAGGATACTACATCAGTGCCTGAATGGGGCAACCAATACACTGCTTGAAATGGCTTCCCTGATGTTGTTTTGAAGTCTGTTACAATGAACCCATGCGTGTGCTAAACTAAACCCTGAGAACAATAGACTTTCTGAACTTTTACCGCAGTCGTTTTTTGGTGTCCGACTTTTTAAAACAATACTTACTTCTCAAGAGCATCTTCTTTATCACTTTGATTTATTGCTTTTAGTGTCCCAATGCACGAAAAAGAATGGAAAATAGAAAAAATGTATCGACAAAGGAGAGAAATATCTTTGTCCACGTAATTCGCATTTTCCCGCCCATTTTTAATCTTTATTTTCATCTTTCATAATTATTTAATCTTGTCCTCAGTTCAAAGCTGTAAAGCGACAGCTCGACTCCAACGTATTCCAAAATACCAAATTTAAAGCAAAAAATATCTTAAGACCATTATAAAATCTCTTAAATCCGTATACTGTACTCGAAACTGGTACAGAATCAACATCGTTGGGAAAGGTTTTTGCTGTGAAAAAAGCGGTAGTTGAAGGAAGATTTTTCTTACTTGAATAGATTGTGGTACTTGGGAGCGTAGCAGACTTGCAAACGTATATTGAACAAGACCAGCTGTCAACTGATTTGGGAGGAAAATTGGAATACAAGCATGAAGAATGGATAGAAAACAGAAGTGTAAGTCAGAAATTATATTTGTGTGTACTTCCCTTTGTTCCGAGAACGAATTCAATAGAGAAAGTGTTCAACAGACCATTTCCCATGGAAGATGCCAGAACTGGAGCGAAAACACAACCATAAAACACTATTGCACTCTGACGTGCTCTACATCTTTACTTTCAATTGTTTTTCTCTCGATTTTTAATGTCAAAACTCAATTGCAATTGACAAAGAGGTTTGAATGATTGCCATTGAGGTTTTTTACCGATATTGAAGGTTATTTTAACAATTATTTGTATATATTTGTCATTTATAAATAAATTCATGATTGGCTTTTGTAAGAGTGACCAAAGAATGTTCCAGATTGGCCATCAACGTGTAGACTACCATCTGCAAGGACACTTGAATGATTGTGGCAATAATTTTGTAAAACGAGCTTTAGAGATATCTTTATTTTGCGGATAACATTTGAAGCCAAAATGATGTGTTTTGACCGAATATTCTTCGTTTATTCATCAGGCTATCGAAAGATTTTATTGTAAGGTCGAAGAAATATCGAAAAAGCTTGACATGATGCGAAGAAAATTTGAGCGAACGGAGATAACCTCTAGCATACAGGAAATGGAGTTCACTCTGGAATCACAGAAAGAACTATGGAAGGATATTAAAGAAGATATTATTAGTACAAGAATGACAGGGGTAACTTTGCTTAAATGTATTCACCCAAGTAGGAATAAAGACGATGAAAATGATAATGCTGTTGGTCCAGACGTCAAAGCCAATACCACCGAACTCGAAGGACTCTTCAAAAAATTGAACGATTCTGATAAAGAATTTGAGAGATTTTTCGAAAATCATGAAATGAAGTTTCGACAAGGGTTAGAAATATCATTATTTGAGCTGGAAGTTGGTCAGGTAAGAGCAGAAATGTTTTGTTTGTTTGTTTGTTTTTTTGTTCTTGATTATTTTTGGTGTTATTTGATTTGGTACATTTCTGTAATTGTTTCCGTTGTATGCTTTGCCTTTTGCTTTTATTTATTTATTTTTTTAATCGAATTTAAATCCTTGTAGATAAAAAATAGTTGGTTAGTGGTTTTGGTGGCCTCGCTGTATGTTATTTTGCCAGAATGCAGTTCATAAACAATATTTTTGAAAATATTTATTTGAAAAATTATGTGATTTTTCGGTGTAGAATGCTACGAAGTATCGCCTGATTAGTATCGTCTATGACGAAAAATTACTTTATTTGCTAAAATATATTTCCTCCTAAATACAGCTAATTCCAGAAATCAAGGTTAATCTTAAACAGTTAACAAACAATCATATCCAGAATTTCAATTTGGTGGAACGGAAAAATATATTTTAGGACGATGACAGTTATCAAAAATCCTGAAAATTGTCACTACCAAAAACTGTAATAGGTTTTAAATACTGTTTAAAGTGTGTTTTTACACAAAGGTTCTAATAATTGTAATTTCAGATTAAATCATATGAAGTTGAGCCAGTCATTTTAGTTGCAGATCGGCTATTTTTCTAAAAAAAGACGAGTTTAAATAGTGAATTCGTGGGCAGTTGATCTCGTTTACTGTACTAATGTCAATAAAATAGCATATCTTAGTTAAACAGGCGCCAAAGAGTCTAAAATACTGATTAATTAAATGAAAAACCATTTATTTCCTAATTTAAATTCAGTCAACACTATACTAATGTTTTTTCTCAAAGACGCATATCATTTTCTAAAAAATTCTACTTTTCATAATGTCTTTGGTCAGTAGAAACGTCGTAAATTTGTCTGTCAAATAATGAATGTATTCGTACATTGTATCTAAATTTTTGATTTATGTCTTCATTCGCAGATTACAGGACTCCTTTTCGCGGCAACCAGTAAAGTGTCGACAATGGTTGACGTAGGAGACAGCAGAATGGCTGCCGAAAAACTATTGGATGAGCTACACACGTTTAAGACTACTACGTCACGAGTAAGTAGAATCAATTTTCTTTCGCGAAAGACCGGGTTTTTTTTTCTTTTCTTCAGATTCAAGACTTTGGATTATCTTTTGAATTTCCTAATTCAACCTACTATTTTAGGGTTAGCTTTTCCAAAGAAAATATGATGATAAAAAAATGGCAGACCAATCTCGTTCGCAGAGCCTTTTTTCTTATTGCGCATGTTTGTCAAGCATGCGCAATATGTGAGGTTGATGGCGGCCATGATGGATGACTTAGCAACATAATTCATCCAACATGGCGGCATATTAGTTTTTCGTGCATTAATAAAACTCTCTTTAATAAAACTCGGAAGAAGAGAGGACGTAATAGAAAGTTGTACTTGAACTGGAGCAGTCGCTCAATTTTATTGTAGCCACGAGGAAGACTGTTGACACGGTTCCATGGAGACGCAATCTTTGACAAAAGTAAAACTGAACGAATTCTACTTTTATGCAACTTGTCTCGCAACATTTTTCAAATTGTTCTGTAGGTTACACACTGCAATGCTCCATGCAACTTGTGTCACAGCGCCGCTGCGAGACAAGCTGCAGAGAAAATTGCTCCGCATAATTGCGCCTTTCCTCAAAATTAAACAACCAGAATTAACTACTTTCGTTATTTTCCAGGATCCTATCAGTCGAGCCAAAGCCCTGATCGAGAAGGGAAAGGAATTAGCAGAGAAAGACTCACTATCGAAAAGAACCGTAAAGATGAGATGCGACGAGCTGTCACAATCGTGTGCTGAATTGAACAACAAGATCGAGATGAGAGAAAAACAACTGAAAAATGCCATGGATATCCATGATTGTCTGCAGCAGGTTCGTCTTTCTTTTCCTTTCCTTAATTCCCTTCTCTTTCCTTAATCAGTTTTGTTGTCTTAAAAATTTTGAATTTCGATGAATGCTGAAAAATATTTGAGTATAGACTTTCATTATGCAAGACTCCGTACAATAGACCCCTTGCAGTCCGTCGGAATGCTGCTCATTTTGGAGGACATAACAATGTGTTTCCAATTATCAGGAGATTGAAAATCTTTTGTTTTACCCTCCAAATTGAGCTGTTTTAACGTCACATGCAAGTGGTCCATTGGGCGGAAGGATTTCCCATTTCAGACGACAAGTCCTTCCTTTGAGAATAAGATCTAATTTCATCTATGTTCACTGCTGGTAAACAAAGAAATAATTCTCAAGTGAATGACACGTGAATCTGAAATGAGAAAGTGGATTTGGTTTTTCAGAGTAAATTTCACTAGGAGGAAGTTGCGTGACGTTGCGTTGTGTGACCAAGGACTATGTCTATTGAGAAATAAAAAATGAATGGAATCTTTTTTCCCCCCAGGTGAGTGGGTGGTGCACAAAAGGGAGCGATCTTCTCGCGACACAACCAGTCGAGAAATTCCAGACTTCAGAAGGAGCAGAGAAATGTCTGGAAGAGATAGAGAGCTTCCTCAAAGACCGACAAGGCATAAGTTTAAAGAAGCTGAACCAACTAGAAAAAATGAGCAAAGAATTAGGGAATACATTTCTAATCAATAAAGTGAAAGATTCGTTGAAGAGGATTGGTCAGGTGAATGAAATGATGACCAAGAGAGAGAACAGGTACCGTCTGTCTGTCTGTACCGTCTGTCTGTCTATACTGTCTGTCTGTCTGTCTGTCTGTACTGTCTGTACTGTCTGTACTGTCTGTACTGTCTGTCTGTACTGTCTGTACTGTCTGTCTGTCTGTACTGTCTGTCTGTCTGTCTGTACTGTCTATCTGTCTGTGTGTCCACCTCTCTGTACTCTTTGTCTGTCTATCATTTCCATATCTTGCGCAAGTGAATAGTGATCCTTTCTTCCGTTTTTGCAATCAATAACCCAAACACATCGCGTTTCCTTGATTCTAACACTGACTAAAGATAGCTTTCATTGTGCTAACAGTCTCAAGCGCATGGTGGCCAAGAGACCTGTCCAGCCAGTCACAGCTCTCCAGGTTGACAAAGGAGAACCAAAACGAAAATCAAGCTCACCGTCAAACGGTACGATCTCTAGATTGCATATTGACATGACCGCTTGAGCGGCTATCGTATGAGTGGTAAACGTACATTACTGACTTACAGTACGTACACGGTACGACAGGCTTTAACATTGAAATGGCTTTCCATAAGAATGGTTATCGTATGAGTTGGAAATGTACGGTACTGACTTACAGGACGTACAAGATACGACAAGCTGTAACATATGGCTTCCCATTGTCTTCCAATCTCAACGCATAGATGCGGTAAAATATGTAACGATACGACTACGGATTTTTCGTATCGTTTCCCACTCGTACGGAAACCGTTCTATGCTATACTATACGACGTTGTCTTGTTCGTATTTGGATGATTTTCAAGCCAAATAGAAAGAATGAGAAAGCTTGATTAATAGAGGGCCGACGAAGTTGAACCGCTTCTTCCCCGCTTAGTATCATTGTCCAGTTTTCAATTAAAATGATCCACTCTATTTTTGGTTCTTTTTTATAGCGCCCAAATCCGCAGAATCGAAACGGAAGATGAGCTCTGCATCTGCAGGTATATTGAAAGAAAGGGAAGAAGATGAAAAAGAGGGGAAAAATGAAAGAGAGGGAGGGAAAGGAGGGAACAACAAAAAACGAAGGAAGGAAAGGATAAACGAAGAGGAAAGTTAAGGCCCGTTTACAAAGGCGTTTTTTTCGGCGATTTGCAGCACGATTTCCACTGCTATTCTTGCAGAAAAACTGATCGTCGAAAAATCGCACTAAATTCGAACGTGTTCGAAATAGTGGCGATTCATCGGCGACGTGGATTTATCAAATCGCCTCAAAATCGCCGGTAGTTTACACGATCGAGTTATGATCGCACATGAATCGCCGCAAGAATCGCAGTGGAAATCGCGCTGCAAACCGCCGAAAAAATCGCATGTGTGATCGGGCCTTTAGAGAGACCAAAACTTTCTATTCAATGTTTCGCTATTTTGTATCGTCTAGTAACTTTGCATCGTCTTATGTTTTCTTTAAGGAGAAGCGCGGAAAGTAAAACCCAGTCCTACTCCTAAAAGACCCGTGTCTATCGTAGTATCGAATAATTCCGATCCACCATCACCTGTACCTTTAGCGAAAAACTACGCCAAGGCTGTATCTATACCAGACCTCTTGGTAAGTAAGAGGAGCAGGATTTATTATCATCATTGTCATTGTCACCACCATCATCGTCGTCGTCGCCATCATCATCACCATTGTCAACATCATCACTACGCCACCATCATCACTATTGTCATCATCACTGCGCCATCAGCATCGTCTAATCACACCATCATATATAAGCTGTCGTAACATTCATGACATTTGCTCTCCGCATATGTCTTCACCACGAACATCATCATCTTTTTTTGTCACCAACTTGGTCTTCATTGTAAATCATTGTTCATTACAGTCTTGTTATCATTCCCAGTATCATCACCGCCATTATTGTTATCATCACTTGGTTACCATTTAACTGCCATAACTACCATTTTTTACATGATGAATTTCGATAAAGCTGTACTCAAAATTTGGCAAGCCATTAATGATCCTCAACATCGACAGCTTATTCAAAACAGGCGGAGAATATTACTAAGAATCTTCATTATTTGTCTTCAGGATGCCGTGGACGGCGAAGATACTACAGAGATTATCAAAAAACGAATGCAGATAATGATGGAACTGGTAGCAACTGAGCGGGATTACGTGGAGGATCTACGATGCATCATTCGCGGTTACATCAGGGAATTCGAAAAAGCCAGTGATAAAATACCACCAAATCTTTACGACAAAAAGAATATTATATTTGGAAACGTTGAACAAATTTATGAGTTTCATAATGAGGAGTTTTTGAAGGAGTTGGAAAAGTGTGTGGACGATCCGCTTCTTGTTGGCGAGGTGTTCCACGAAAAAAGAGACGATTTTGATATGTATGCCGTATATTGCAAGAACAAACCTGCTTCAGAAGCGCTGCAACAAGACTTTGTTAATCTGCCGATTGTTAAAGTGAGGAAAAACTATTTGATCATTTACGGGTTGTTTCTTTATTACTTTGGATTCTCGTTTCACCTATTACTATTTTTGCGTTGTTGGAGTGCCTCATGCCTTGTCATTGGTCCACTCAACTAAGTCTCCTCGTCAACAAAGTTAATTTCATGTTCCATGAAAACTGTGAGGCGCCCAACAGTTCTCTTCATAGTTCCCATCTCGTAATGTGGCCCTGCCTTTGCATCGAAGCGACAGGAACGGTTAGCTTGCAATGATAGAGACGTGAATAATTGTTCAAGGTGTTAAAAAAGGTCTCTATTATTGGAGCTCACCTTTGTGTCACTCCGATTCAAAGACACGGCTAGTTTTCAAGACAGCGAAGAGAACTGTGAAAGGGACTGGCTATCCTTGGCAAAAACTAATTAAGCACACACAAACCAGATTTTAAAAAATTCATGTCACTTTTTGCGCTTTATGTGCGCTGGACCAAGAGAGCATAAGTAAGTATATAGTGTGCTAAATCTGGCTGGAGAAGAGGTCTCACAACAACAAAACGAGCGCCGCTAATCTGTGTGAAAGTCCAATTGGCGTGCTCTCACTCCCAACACTATTAAGTTAACCCAAACACTATTTACTATTTTATCTTAGGAGTGGCAAAATAAACTGGGGCACAAGCTTCCACTTTCCGCTTATCTTCTTAAACCTGTACAGAGAATAACAAAATACCAATTACTACTGAAAGAAATGATGAAAAATACTCGAAATAATAGGGATGCGTACGTGAGTCTGATGGTAAGCGGGATTATCCACTGTTATTAGTATTCGAATTTTATCATTACCCTGAAACAGTGTCTGAGCTTATCAAAGTCAGGGCACAGCTAACTGACACATCAACTTACCATTTAGCGTATTAGCTTTTGCAGAGGAAAGCTGAGTTCAAAGAAGTGTCAAACATGTAGATTCATGTCAGTACTTGTACTCATAAAGCCTGTAAATAACATACTTCATGAGATATTTTGATTATATTCCAGGAAGCATTACAATCAATGCAGAGCGTCCTACGTCACCTAAATGACGTCATGCACTCTAGAGGCCTCAGAGGTTACCATGGTAACTTGGCAGAACTTGGCAAACTGCTCCTGCAAGATTCTTTTAATGTTTGGCATGTGAATAAACGAGGAATCCTGCCATTGAGAGGACGACCAAGACAGGTTTTTCTCTATGAAAAGATGGTTATCTTTTCGAAAAGGGAGGAGGATTTCAGCAGGAAGGATGTGGTTTGTTACCAGTACAAAAACAGCTTGAAGGTGATTTGAAATCATTAGTTATTATTATTGATAATTATTAAAAAATGAATCGTTTAGGGTTAGTGTATTATTATTTATTAAATTATGAGGCAATAGTTCTAATATAAATCTTTTACCTTTTCAAACAGCTAAGTGAAACTGGCATAACTGAAACAGTCAAGCACGCCCCTATGAAATTTGAATTATGGCTGAACAACAGATCTGAAGTCTTTATTCTACAGGTAAACATAAGATTTACAATTGAAATCTCTATGATTGCCAGTGCTATTCTTTGCATAATTGTGTATGCAATTATTATGACTGTGGGGTGCCTCATGCCTGGTTATTGGTCCACTCTGCATCCTTTCCTTGCCATGGATTTCATCAAGTAAACCTTGCAATTCATTTAATATACAGTACTAAGAAGTTTTGTTTCTAATATATGCAGGCTGTATCCCAAGAGGAAAAAGAAAAATGGGTGGCAAAACTGCGAGATGTATTACTTAGCCAATTTGACCAAGCCAAAGGTAGAATCAATCAATCAATCCTTGATATATCCTTCAGCTTCCCATTCTTCCTCAAAAACAGCAGTATAAGAAATACTAATTATTATTTTGTTAATATTATTTTTTACCTCATTCCTTTTCACAGCTGAACAGAAGTTCAAAAGCCAAGGTATGACTGAAATATCATGTCTTTTTCTTCATCCATTTAAGAACACGATCTTTTAACTCAGTAAATTTATCTCAATTATCTGATCATCATTTATTTATTAGGGGCCCTAAATCCTTGGGTACGCTCCTGAAAACTGAAAACCAAACCACCAGCATTGTTAATTTCTACCTTGCGCAAAATCTCTCTAAGGCTTTATATCTATCTGCATCTAAAAATTTAAAGTGTTTTTCTCTGTTTTAGAATTAGGAAAATGGAATTCAACACCTACCCTTGGACAAGAAAACCAAAATAATTTGCACTCAAAGACCTTATCAGTAACATCACTGGATCAGGAGAGGTTTGTACATCTTACTTTTCCAAACACAGTATAAGGGATATTTTATGGGAGTAGGTATTCAATCAGAAATAAAATCTAACAATCCATAAAAGTTTAAATCCAGTCTCTGTCTGGTTTCCACTTTTTATTATCAAAATATGTAGGTAAATTTTTTTGAAGCTAAAGGTTATGGTCTTTGATGTTTTGGTCAATATTTTCCTGGTTCTTGTATACACTTGCCATTAGCCCTTCTATAGATCTAGTACAGAAATCAAAAGTAAATGTGCACATACTTTTAAAGTTTAAACGAGATACTGGATCCCCCACCTTCTTCTCACAATTTTTAAAGTTGTTTATTCTACTTGTAAACAATGAAATATACTTTAATTATCTTTGCACAGTGGTAATACCTATGATGATGATGGATTTGACAGTGATGAGTTTGATAGTGATGAAAGTCCTGATGAATGCACTTCTCTAGGAAGCTCAGTACAACCCTTGGTAGGTATTTATTAGATGATTAGGGAGGGGAAGAAGAGATTAATGAGATCAGTAGTTAATTGCATGGTATTATTACATTATTATTACATTATGTAATGCTAATTTTCATTCTTCGTCACTCTTCTTTATGTTTTTTGTATTATTTAATCTATAGCTCTTTTTGAGATTCTTTTGTTACATCTCTTATGCTTTTATTTTTGTTACTCTGTCTTATGTTGAATACACTTTTAATGCATGACACCTAATAACTGTGTTCTTCATTTTATGGGTGCATTAACTAAGTGGTTTGTTATTTTTTGTAACTTTTGTTTGTTGCATTTGTTAACCATCAGTCTGCATGTCCATCCTTCCATCCATCTTTTTTTGTTCATTTTCCATCCTTTTTCTCCATTTACTCTTTCATTCATTTTTTCTATTCATCCCACATCTTTTTCTCTCATTCCTTTTTCTTTTCATCCATCTCCCCATCCTTTTCTTACATCCATATTTCCTTTCATCTTACCTTCTTTTCTTGCATACTTATTTCCATTTATCCATTCCTTTCTTCCATCATTTATAATTCAATCAAATCATCCATCCACTGTGTGTTACTTCCATGATTTCATGCATGTCTCTATATGAATACTGATATTGTTAGTCATGTCTATCTATATATCAGAGTCCTTCACTCTCAACTTACAGTGGCTAGTCTTGTACATGTATTGTTGATTCTCTTCTGTTTTCTTATACAGGTAGGGCAACTAGTTTTCATGAACTGTCATTCTTTTATGTTTCTACTTAATATACTTATAATATTATTATCTAACTCTAGTGTATATATAGAGGCCCATTTACACTAGTAATTTTTGCTGTGATTTGGACTGCAAATTTCCCAGCGATAATAGTGCTGATTAATGTCGTAAACGATCTTGCCTGAGGAAATATAGAGTGAACTTCTCTCTTCTTAAAACGTTTTTGACCCTTAATAAACTTAGGTACTTGCTCAGCCAGAAACGTCGTTTTGACCTCCTAGATTAGAATTTATTGATGGGTATATACATCACTTGAGGAAGACAGACAGTTAGTCAGAGTGCATCCCTAGGGTGTCCAGATCCTCTGTTCAACATTAAATTACTCTCCATACTTATATCATAGTTTTGCTAATGATTTTTTGTATTTGCTCATCCTCAACAGGGACAGCTCATGCAACATGGCTTCAAGTACACAGCTCTGGCAGAATACTATGCCATTGAATCAGGTGAAATGACTGTTAAACCAGGACAAGCTATTGAGGTTCTAAAAATCGGCAACGATGGATGGTGGTATGCAAGAGATATAGCATCACAACAACAAGGGTGGGTTCCAGCAAGCTACCTTGAACCACTTGTGCCATCACAGTAATCCTTAGTAAAGACCATATGCAAACAAATTACCTCAGAAGCAAGAGTATGAGCTAAATGGTAGCCTGACACTTTCCCTCTTTTGAGTTGTTTCCCCTCCGAAGGAAGACCCATTGTCAACTGTATGGAGAATTATTCAATAGTTGTACTCATATTGGTACATACTGTACACATACACATTTACTGCAATGAAATTGCACACTCTTCATCAAGGACCAAAAAGGATACACAAATATGTGATTGCCAGATTTTTACTTCAAATGGCTTCAAACAGCATAATGGATGCCTTCAGAAAATATTGATCACAGCCAAGAATCTCAATCTTAGACAAGTTCTAGAGATTTGGTTTGAAATCTCAATTATCATCTATGTTTTGAGGTGCTGGGTGGTCAAGATTGCTGATACTGGGTGTCAATAAGGGTCAAGGCCCTTCAAAAAAATTCTTAATCCACTATCTTTTCTTGGCCATACCTTTACACATGCAAGTGGTTTCTGTACAAAATTCTAAAGAAAGTAACCCCTCTGCAACATGAGCACCAATTATTTAGCTTAGTTATTATTCAAATTAGTTCAATTTACGATGAAATGGGATTGTAGATATTTTTGTATGAAAATTAAGTGGCCAGAAAATTTTGAAGAGAGAATATTTTTTATTAATGAAATGGTATGAAAGTTTTTAAAATTTCTTTAGTGGAATTATTTAAATAGAATGTAGTGTTTAGGTTTAGAACAGGAGAAGTCAGGGGTGTGGCCAGAGATGTCCATAACCCCCACACCCCCCCCCCCCCCCCCCCGCCATTTCAATATCAAAACTAGTCTATGTTATTCCTCATCTTTACCTCTGAACCATCTGTACTAGGGCTCTGGCTGCGCTCCTACTATTATTGTATAATTAGATTTAAGATATCTGTCCATATCTTGATTTACTTAGTATTCTATTTTGCCATGACAACAAAATGAAAACCCATGAGGGAGGGGTCAGGAGTTGTATCAGTCATCACTACATTCATATTGATTTACAAACACATCCATACTTAATATTTAAGTCTTGAAGACAACAGATTTAAAATTGAGGTTTCATGAATGTTTTAAAGAGATTTCATTTCACAAAAGATAAAATTAATTATTCCGTTTTATCCTACAAGAATGCTGCCATGAAACCCATCTATAGATGAAATCAACATTAAATCGAGAAGAAGCAAACAGTTACTGCAATTTTCAATATCCCTGCAAACTTGGTAGTTACAAGTTGCATGCTGTTTTCACTGCCGTCAATCAAAATGAATCAGTCAGTACCTTTTATGTTTTTGACTGGCGGCAGTGAAAAGCCAATTTCACAACAAACTGCTGGAATGTCTGAGTTTGCAGAACATCGAACACCCCAGTAATAATAACAGTACAAATACCTTTGATTCAGTAAAATATTGTTTTATAAGTCTTCCATAATTTTATTTACAAAGTTCTCAATCAAATGTCATCAAAGTGTACATTTTGATCTCTTGATAGCCATATACATAATTATACACAGTGCATATGAGAAGAAATACTTGAAAAATATAAAATGAAAATACAAAAAAGAATCAATAAAAATAAACTACAATATAAAAAGTGGTATTGTCTTAAGGTATCGTGTTTGTAGACAGGCCCGTGCAAACACTTTCCTCTTGAATTTTCAACTTGCGGAAAACAGGGAAATCATCTATTGAACTGTATATGAATTGACGTGCAGAACTGCATTGAATATATGGAAGTATTTGAAATCAGAATCCAATCAGTTGATCAATAGGTTTGTATTTCCACTGGTCCTGACTGATGTGTTCCAACTCTTGCCGTAGTTTTGCCATTCTTTGCTCATGCATTTCTGAAGAGAGATTGATAAAAAATGTACAGTTGTGGACCCCTCTGTTATTTTCTTGTACAAAGACAAACATGATCAACCCCAATCATGGTCTTTTCCCTTCCTACTGAAAGGAAAGGAAAAGACTCAGATATATAAGGCTAGTTATAACAATTATTATTATTGTTAGAGAAAAACAAAGAACTTTCTACCATTTTTTTACATTCTTTCTTCCTACTTTTCTTCCTTTCTAAACTAGAAATTGGTGACTAATTGAATCAATATTCCCATTCTTACCTCGTTTAAGTGAATTAAGATTATTATCCACTTCAATGTCTACTTGTATCTTGTTTAAAAGACTCTCAAGCGCCTCTATAGAAAGAAAATTAACCTCAGAACCAAGAATAAGCATATAATAATAAGCATATTGGCACCAATGTTTTCAAATCAAGGTTTGATCAATCTCGCACATGAATAACGCGCAAGGTTCACAATACAAATTGATTATGATAATCACTTGCATTAGGATGGTTTTCACGTTTCTACGAGCTGCACGTCTTCCAAACTTCTGTGTTCTTGCCTCCATGCGCGCATACATGTCACTCAAAAATTTACTCACTCCCGGTTTAATAGATGGCAGCCAATCACAAAAAAACGTGCCATGACTGTAATTATTTGAGTCTAAGACCCACGAAAAGCACTCTGACAACGTAATTAACAAAGGGAGTTAACTGAAACCATAAAGTAACTCAGAACTGAGAAATTGGGAAGAAATTGGGAAGAAGTCGGGGTTTTGATCAGATGTACTCTCGTGAAAACGTTTCCTAAACTTAACATTTGCCATCCCTACAGACAAAATCAGGTTCCTGATTTCATTTTTTAATACAAACCTGGGTTTTTGGAGGGTGTTTCTACGGTAGGAGGCGATCGAAAAAGAGCTTTTCTTAACCCTCCACTACTGGCCGCCATTTTGAAAACCTAAACAACAAACTACGCATGCGTCATAGTGTTAACAGCTGGCATCAAGTACAACGGGCTCTTGGCGCCACCGTCAAAAAAATTCCGTCACATTGAAAAAGTGCAACGAAAAAATGAGAAAGAAAAAAGATCACTTTGTCTTCTAGGATCCTGTTGAAGGTTGAGAGTCAGTATTTGGGTATGGTAAGGGTGCTGTAGGGTGTCAAGTTAAGATGGGTTCGTTAGCGCAGTTTGTTTGTGGTGCGGCTGTTGGAGTTGCTGTTTTTGTTGCTGTCACAAACCTTCAACGTCGAGTTCTTGTCGTCTCAAAAAATACAATTCCCAGCCACAGTCTCGACTCAGAGAGCTCAAATCAAGATGGACTATCTCAAGAAAGAGTTCTACATACTATCCAGAGTGCTGCTACGCCAATGAGACGTGTACCGGACGAGCCAAGAGCTGAAGAAAGGACGACAACCTCCCATGGTAACGCGACAAGCGGCGAGCAACAAGATGACGATGGTCAAAACCTCCTCAACTTTCTCTACAACATCGCAGAAGATCAGGCTAAGAAAGAAGGGTATATTCACCGTGGTATTACGTGTAACACCTGCCAGGCTAGTCCTATCTGTGGGGTGCGATATAAGTGTGCAAACTGCGTGGATTATGACATTTGTGAACGGTGTGAAACTCAGGACTGCCATAACAAGATCCATGTGTTTTTAAAAATCCCTATTCCTATTCCTCCTTTAGCAAACCCGAGGACTCCATGTACTACCGTGCTCTACCCAGGTAAGGGGCAACCCAAACAACTCCAAATTACTCTACTCATTCTGTCATCACCATTTTTAAATTCAATTTCTGACCCCATTTTTTTGTTACAATTTTTTCTTTAATTATAATTTATTAGTCTATTCGTTTTGTACTGGTTTTATTTACTATTATTTGTTATCATTAGAAGTAGTTTTTCCTGTATAATTAACGAAATGAAAATTAAGATAATCTTTAAAAAAATATTTCAGTAACATTTTATGCAGCATATGTTTTTTTAACATTTCATTTTCATTTTCCACAGTGCATAGAGTTTTATTTATTACTTTAATAATCCTTTATTTATTTATCTATTTATTTATCTATTTATCTTTTTTTTAATTTATTTTTCTTCCTTTAAAGGCAAGAAAAGTCATCCCTGTCAGCTATCATGGGATGAGATCCAGAGGCTTAAAAACGACACACACTTTGATCTAATCGAAATTGAGGCCTTGGTTGAGCAGTTCAAGACATTAGCGACAGAAGACGTGGGAATAACGAGAGAGGTTTTTGACCAGTGTCTTGGTCCCCTGGGGCAGCACAAGAATCTTGTCATGGAGCAAATGTTCAAGTTTTATGATCAAGGAGGTGATAATATCATTGATTTAGAAGAATTTGTTCAGGCACTCTCAATTCTGGTCAAAGGAAGTCAACAGGAAAAGATTCCTTTTGCTTTCAAAGGTTATGACATTGAGGGCAAGGGTTACATCAACAGAGAAAATCTTAGAAACATGTTTAAAGCATATTTTAACGTAAGTCTAGAACTTGTGAGAGATGTAGTGCGATCCTGTGAGGAAGAGATGATGGCATCTTTTGATGATGCTGCAGATAAACCTGTGTCTGCTGTATTTAATGCCCCAATACCAAACCATGGTGGACCCCTAACATCTGGCAAACCAGCACAGCATTACCATAACCCTGGATCCTCAAAGCGTGGCCAAGATGGCATGTGGCCCGTTATGGAAGCAATGTCGCAGGATGCCATAGATGAGATGGTCGAGAATGTGTTTAAACATGCTGATCTTGATGATAATGGGGAAATTTCTTTTGAAGAATTCAAAGTGTGGGCCGCTAATGATAACACTTTGCTTGCTTGGTTTGAAGCTCTTGGAACTGTGTTTTGATTTAGATAATTTTGCAGTTCTATGCAGTATGTCAGGAGTTAGTTTTTTTACCATTTAGAGCAGTTTTTGTTTGAGCTAGAATTGGTACAGTATAGCAAATTTTTTCAGAGGGACGCACAATACTATGACTATATCTAATGTATTTGTATAATTCTATGCACAGGCTCTTTGCCAGATTTGCATCAAAATGTGACAGCTTAAAAGTGTGCGAACACATAGGCAGTGATGTTTTTGGACCTCCCGCTGGAAGGTGACTGTAGCCACATATTTTAGTCTAACTGTTGCGACTGCATAATTCACATTACATTATGCATTATATTTGATATACCATTCTTATACATCGTAGCCCTTAACTAAACTTGATATTTTAAATTTGAAATATTTTTATTAACCAAAAATATATATTTCTACTCTCAGATGGATTTGAAAATTATGATAATTAAATTACTTGTTCAAAAATGCATATAGTTCAAGAAATTATACATATCCATACCTGGCCCATGGAGGATGATACCATTTCTAAGGGGGGGAGGGTAAGTATGTTGGATTTCCCAAGGAAAGGGAAGGATATTTTCCAATTCTTGTTAATCTCTTAGACATTGGAACATTAATTCTTGTAGCCTCTGTGAGATAAGTATGGATATTTTCTGGAGCTAATTACTTCAAAATATTCTGCTTGACGAAATTATATGAAAAAGGATTTTTCTACGAGAAGGTATAAACTATTTTGCCATTCTATTCTTCCTTACTAACTTAGTATGATATCAAGGAAGATTTATAATCCAATGCTTACATATTTGTGTGAAAGTTTGTGAATTATTAAACTTTGAATAAATTTGAATAGATTCTTGATATTTTTGGGTTAAAATAAAATCATTTGAGTGTACTGTTTTTACCAGTGTATATTCCTGAATGGAGTGTGGGGGAGTTCCACTCTTAATATTGTTAACAAAAATAAAAGGATTCATATATGCATGAATCATATATATCATGTGAATGGTAAAAAATGGAGTACTTTCCAGAGTCAAATGTAAAATGATAATGATATTTTCTTATTTGTATTTTCAAAATCAACAGATTTTCAGAAAGTAATTATTTAGCCAATCAGATTATGTTGACTGTGACGTCCCTGGCTGCTTGGGCTCCCTGTGGTTAGCGTTTCATCCGTACAAAAATTCATTATCATCAAAAAACCATAACATGAATGTTATAGCTACAAAATAACGTTCTAGGAGAGAAATTTCACACCTAAAATGGTTTTCGTGGCAAATAAAGTGAAATTTGTTTTTAGATTTTACAGGGATATCGTGTTTCACGGTGGGGTGATCGGGTTGATACAGTGAGCATTGGAATGTTGTTCGCACGTGCCGCATTCCTCAGAACAGAAGCGTCAAGCGATGTTCTGTTTGCTGAGGTTGCGCTTCTGTCGTCCAGATGACCCAGTTTCACTTGGAAATCGATAGAGACGATACCTAGAAGGCTAGTGGATTAAAGAAGAAGAATTTTATGACTGAATCTTCTATTTTGATATGGTTTTTAAGGAAGAATTGGTCCGCGTCGAGCTGCCGCATTTGGACCCCAGACGATGGAAAAAACTTCAAGATCTCTATCGAAGCCTACAAAATATCGAAGACTCAGAAACCCTAGTTTCAATATTACAAAAGATTTATCAAGAAGGCGGACATGATAGAAAAGATTTGTACGACACTTTAGACGAAGCAACAGGTTTAAAAGACGATGCTAGTAACTCGAAATTTCCTTTTAGTGGTTTGCAAATATTTCTGGATGATATTTTGGGGGATTCACAAAGAAAAGAGTTTTATGAAAGAACGCTTCCGTTTATTGCAAATTTAGCTTCCAAGTTAGATGAAAATGCTCCAGTTGAGGGAATCAAAGTATCCTGCCAACAGGAACGTAAGTTTATTCATTCAACTAATTTGCCCTTTATTCCGTCTTAACCTTACAAATTGTTGACACAACAATACAATTACATAAAGAACTGAAAGCGCGCCTTCTGTATCGAAAACTATGTATTCTAATAATAACTTTATTTTTTTGTCTAATTTTTTTACCTTTTAATAGTGATAACTTTAACTTAAAGTGATTTTAATTTATTCAAATGCAATGCTCAATATGTCACAAACGATTAACAGTTCATTTATATGATGTTTAGACTGCCACTTGATCCAAACCCACTCATCTATTTTTAGGACTCTGTTTGTAACCTTTTATCAGATCAACTGTTTGTCATAAATCACGTCTATATTTTCTGATTTACCGTCTCTTTGAGCCATACTGGAGGTATAGGAATATCATTCCTACAATTTGTATGCTTTACTCTATTTGTAATCCCGGCTAGTGTACACATAGAAATAATTGCACATTAATCTCGTTTTATTAACTTGAGCCTTGCCCGACTTGTAAGCAAGGTAGTTATTGATATGTGTATTTGCATAATCTCTCTAGTCAACGATTATGAGTGGTCTTGAATTTTCTTTGTAGTTTATGATCAAAATATCAGTAGTAAAGGGAGAAAGAAATACCCAAACCACCCCAAAATATAAATTATAGTCACAAGTAATGTGAAATAAGCACATTAGCCACCCTTTGAGCTTCATAGGAATAAAATAAATTAAGGATTTATATACAAAGAAATGTATGGAGCGATGTTCGATGTTGAGTGTATGACGTCACAGACTCTAAAAAATAATCGTAAAAATATCATACTTTCGTACTGAATATCGAGAAAACACTTCATACAGTGATTATTGGACCTTTAAAGAGTATTTTTAGGAAGTTTCAGCTGAATCCAAGTTTGAGCGATTTTCGTCGTAGTAGCACTTTAAAAATGGAATTTATAATTTTCTATTCCATTTCTTCTATTTTCCCTTTCCTTTCCTTCCCTTTCAACACATCAATACTTTTCCTTCCCTTTTTCTTTTTCATTCTATTTTTTTCCTCCTTTCTTCATTACCTAACTTCCTTTCATTTCCACTTTCTTTTTCATTTCATCTCATCTCATCTCATTTTCCTTTCCATTTAATTTCCCAGCTTGCAGTATTCTGCTTGACAGAAAATTCATTGCATCAATCCTGGCATCAGGATTCCTTTGTGCTTTGCCTGAGAATAACTCAACCATTGCAACAAGAACCATCAACTTTGATAATATCTTTGCAGACTTTCACAGGTATTCAAACTATTTTATTAAGAGAAGTTTGATAGTGCATTCAAGGGAAGTTCAGGGTACCCAGGCGACATGTATTTGATTCACGGACCCAGTGTCTTTTGAGTAGAGTTTCTAATTCATTCCCTCCTGTGCTTCAAGGGTTTTTCTCTAGTTTTACCCCTCCACAAAAATCAACTTCTAAATTCCAATTTGATTGTACAACTGGGGCCAACGGTTTGTGGGAGGAACAATGTATGGTATTTGTTTTTGTTCTTTGTCCTCTCATTTCTACATGGTGCTGGTTCTGCGCTTGCTTTTAGAATATAAATATTAATCTAGGAATCTTAATTTGGAGGCATTCTTATTTTTGCAGATCAGAGTTGAAGGACATTCAAGCTGCTAAACTCCAGAGTTTTTTGTGTTACTTTGAGAAACTTGCTTCAAGTGATCTTGATTATTTATCAGGAGAGATTATCTTTGAAAGACAGGTAGGATAGCATTAGCCTACAAATATGAATAATTTATTGAATGACAGAAATACACCTATAAAACATTGGGTTAATATGTCAGAAAATATATTTAGGTAGTGCTTTTACTTGGGTCATCATCTTCATTATCATCATCACTGTCATCATCATCGTCCTCAATACTCACACCATTGTTATCATCATTGTCATTACCATCATCATTATCACTACTTTATCACCATCATCATCATTGTTATTACCATTATCATCATCACTACCATCATCATTGTTATTACCATTATCAAAATCAATACCATCATTATCATCATCCTCATCACTACCATCATCCTCATCACTACCATCATCATCACAAGTACAGCTTCTGTCCCAGTGGGTTGGAGGAGAGAGTAGTCGAGGGATAGTGAAATAGAAGGACCTGCCCCTCCCTCCTCCCTTCATGCCCTCCACCCCACTTCAATACCAACATACAACACAGGCTTCTAAATCATTGGCACCATTATGCTATTCTTGTCTTCTCAAGGTTGTAAAAAAATCTTCACTACCTTCTCTTGCTGACTGGATGAACTGTGACAACAGACTCTGTCCCATGATCGTTGATCAACACAAAAAGATAATCGATTCAGAACCCAGCTTTCTTCAGGTAAAAACCTATCGCTGTGGGCTTCCTGTGTTATACATGTTCTACAGGGTACCCAATTTTAAATTTAATAATTGATTTCTTTTCTACTTTAGGTGGATTTTTGTAATTGTTTTATTGGCGGGAATCTGTTAGGAAATAAACATGGACAGGTAAGCATTTTGAGTAATTTAGAATGTAAAATATTCTTTAGTGTTTTATTTGATTTGTTTGTTGTTTTTTTTTTTGTATTTTTGTTGTTTTTTTCCATTACAGCAAGAGTTGAATTTTTCTGCATGTCCAGAGCTACTTGTAGCTACCATGTTCATGGAGTCACTTGGAGAAAATGAGTCACTTTTTATCAAGGTTCGTTCGTTTTTACAGCAGAACTTTGCTAAATCCCTTGTTGCTGGTTTGAGGGTCTTTGCTCTTCTTTGTTCTTCATAAGAGTGTATTACCCATTCCAAAGCACGTTTCATTCCCTAGTGTATCCTTTCTTTGCTTCACTTCTCTTTTCCCTTCCCAGTTTAGTTTCAGGCTCATATTTAATGTAGGTTTCTTATGAAGTTCTTTTCATGTTTTCACCCTAGGGTGCTGAGAGATTCTCAACTCTAGGCAGCAGTAACGAGGATGATGTCCACTTTGCCGGTGTCTTTCAAGACACAACAGAGGTATGATACAACAGGAAATTAGTTTTAAGAGAATAGCGTGACGTAATGCGTGACACTCGAAACTTTTGTAACCTCTGCTGTGACGTTTGTGGTAGCAGGTAGAAAGCTACAACATAGGCGAGTTGCAAAAAAGTGTTGATCTTTATGGTGGAATTAACAGCGTAGAATCCCAAGAAAACCCTGTAATGAGAGAATCAACGAACTCTCACATGATCACGTAACAGCGGTTGAAGCGCTGGTTTTAACAAATGTTGGCCTTTTAAAACCCAATTTATTGATCAATTAGTCGGAAAATATCTTGAATTACACGACACCTGAAGGATGTCATTGAATGATGGTGCTTTTATTTTTTTGCGACTTTGCTGCACAGAACTGGGCGGCCTGTGCTTTGCGATCAAAAGGCAGCAGCCCAATAAAACTGACTTGGTAATCAACCGCATTGAAGTTGAATTTTGTCAATCAAAAAAGGATCATTTTTAACATTTTGTTTGCAATGTTTTCCCTGACGTCCATAAAAACTCGATTTTCCACTGCGTTTAAACTTTGATGGTTTTTTTTTTTTTTTTTTTTTTTTTTGGCCGGCCACGTGAGCGGCTGGCATGCAAGCCAAAAAAAAAACACTTTATATCATTATTACAAAGATATTCAAGCGAATTGACGTCAGCCAGACAGGTCAGGCTCTAAATCAAAGTCAGGATCTAATAACACTAACACCTATATCTCCTTGTTTGCACTAGCGCGACATTTGTGGTAATCTCCAAAGAGCTGTTGTTTCTGTGAGCTTGATTAAAGACTACGATACGCAGAACAAGGAGAAACTCGTCCTGAGACTTCTGAATAAGGCACTCGTGTGTTTTTATAGCCAAGGAACGCCATGCGCGTTGATCAAAATGACAGACAAAGATGGAATCAATAATGGTAAGAGTTCACGCTCTCTGCGTTTCGATGTTGTTGTCGTTGTTTTGATGGTTTGTTTTCTTAAACACTTGAAGCAATTAAACATTTAAACTTTCAAGTCCCTCGTGATATGAAAGCCACTCCGTTAACCAACGTTTGCAATCTATGAAAAGTTACCTGAATAGTGAAAGTTCAAATAGGAGATCGCAATCCATAAACATCATACCTCTAATTTTTTTCGGGTTCAATAAACTACTAAAGTCTTTTAGTTCTACACTCATAACAGCTGATCACGATTGAATCCTTGGAAGTCGTTTGATAAGTAAGGGCTACATCGTGTAGTAGAAATATCTGTACGTTGTGCAAGGAGATTACATTTCGTTTATATTTGATATATTTGTTATTTTCTTGTAGGTTTTCAGGAAGACATGGATAAGGAGATGTTAGAACAAGAAGAAGATTACGAGGACGAGAAAGATGGCGACAACGAGGGAGATGATTTTGAGAACGAAGACGAGTCTGGGATAGCGTACATCGACGATGAAGTGACAGACATTAACGGTAACATCCAACTAAGCGCAATAGATACATTTTGTGATTCCCTTGTTTCTTGCGCTTTGTCGAAAGCTAAAGGCGAAATTGGTGTCAGATTTCGTACTCATTCGGAAGACACTCGGCAAGTGCTCGAGAATTTAATGAAAAAATCGGTTCACGAGGTTTTTAAAAACTCGCCTGAAAAACAAGAAAAGTACAAAGAAAAGATTATCGAGTCTTCTTTGATTCCGAAATGTTTGCAGTTACGCGCTTTCCAATACTCTGACCTTCCGTTAGTTCCCGGTACCCCTCCTTCTTCACCCACAAGGCAAAGTCTCGTTTCCAGTGGTAACCAGGCCCCAGTTTCCGGTATCGCTTCTCCGAATACTCCGTTAAGTGAGGAGGTGAGACTGGGCACTACTAGTTTTGCCGATTCGCTTGCGGAGTCGCTCATGTCGTGCGTGATGCTTTCGTCGTCATTAGCAACATCCATAGCAACGATAGCCTCAACGCCCTTAAGAATCACCTCGGTTGCCTTGGAGACGTTAAAAGAAAGCCCCGTTAAAAATGGACAACTGATTCTTTCATCTTTCTTGTCGCCAAAACTACACTTCGGTGAGAAATCGTTTACCAATGGAAGTGAAGAATTTGGATTGATAGATCTGTCGACGGAAAACGATGGAGAGGGGGAGTCCAACTTGTACATGGACGAAACGTCTGAGGAAGAAAACGAAGCGCGAAGGAGGAGTCTGAACGAACTCGCGTTGAATCTATTTCAGGACTTCGCATCGCAGTTGGCAGATTCCATCGTCAAATCGGCCAAAGGATTTATTTGTAAAGATCTTGTGCGTGATGACATTGATGAGGAACACATGGAAGATGATGATGATGGTGGTGGTGGTGGTAATGTTAATTATCATGGTGGTAGTCATGGTGATGGTGATAGTCGTGGTTATCATCGTTGTGGTAGTCATGGTGATAATCGTGCTGGTAGTCATGGTGATGTTGGTAGTCATGGTGATTATGATGATGGTGATAACAGTAAAAATAGCAGTATCAAACGAACTGTCTCAAGTGGATTCCAGTCTGATGGAGATTACAACCCTGAAAATAGTTCACAAGGAAAAAACACTAACAAAGAGCATGATAATGAGGCTAATAATGACAAAAATAAGGGAGGTGATAATCATGAGCTCCAGTCCACTGACAGTGACAGTGAGCAAGAGTCAGCCGAGGGGCACTGGGAAGATATAGACATCGATAAAGAATTAGAAGACAGGCTTTATGAGTTGGACTTGACCGATAATGAAGACAGCTCGAGCAATAATCATCAGGATAGTGTGGCAGAGATGGCGGATATGATGGTTAAGAGAGTTCTTGGCAGTGCTTATGAAGAAGCAGCAAGAGAACTGAAAGAAAAGGCTGAATTGTATGGCATTGAAGGAGATTATCCTGACCCCCAAATGCAGGACAAACTGTTGGATGTTGTGGATTTAGACTCTTTATTGTCCGAAGAATTACCCCGTTCTCCCCAAAATGGGTTTTTGTCGGAATTGTGTTTTGAGTACGCCAAGGATTTCTCAACCAGAGTCTTTCAAGAAGCATTACTGGAAGTCTCTAAGAAATTTGAACCAAAACATTTTGATGAGGAGAATTTAGAAATTTGCTATGAAACAGAGAAAGTAGAAGAGGAACAAGAAGCCTTATGCTTGATGGAAGATTTGGATCAAATTGACGGTGAACTGGAAATTTTAGACGAAAATGATAATGTAAAAGCAAACGGAGAAAAATATGAGGATTTCGAATCTGGAGAAATTAATTCTAGTACTACAACTAGACGCACGTCAATCTCGGAAGACATTTTAAATGAATTTGCGCATGTACTTTCTGAACAACTGCTGGAGACTAGTGTGGCGATCGCAGACGCGTCGATGCTGCTGGAAGATGAATCTCTCTTGATTCGCCCTATTGCCATAGGATCGTGGTCCTGTGGAGAGCTTGGAAGTGATCCTGAATTGGAGGCTGTTGTTCAGTGGGTCGCGGCATCCGTGGTTGGCTGTCCAGCGGTTGTCTACTGTACATCTGGAGATTCAAGAATAGAGACGGTATATCTACAATTCATTATTTTATTTATTTTATTCATTTGACTACGACTTCGTTTGTTTGTCCATCTGTCTGTCCATTTATCCACCCATCCATTCCATCCATCTTCCCGCACACCCACTCACACATTCATTCCATCCATTTGCCCATCCATCCATTCATCTATCCATCTCTCCACTCATACATTTATATTAACATTTCCATCCAATAGTCTCATTTACCTTTTTTGTGTTTATCTTGCTTCCAGTTTTCCAAAGTGCAACAAATTTTAAGACAGCGTGACTGGAGAGTTCGTGACGTTATAAAAAGTATCTTGCGTTACTGTCAGCAAGACAAGGCGAGCAAGGTCAAGTCATCCAATCTTTTTGAAATGTTGTTAGAAAAAGCATCGTAGTAGATAGGACGATGCATTGCGTACGATCTTGCAGTGTATCAGAATGTGTCACAGTCACATGGTATCGCATTATTTTAAGAAATCGTCACGCACTCAAAACAGACGTGGTATTGATTGATTTGCGGTTGTTGGGTCACACCGTCAAATGCTATCACGTGATAATGGTGTGTTTATCGGCTGTGCGTAACATGAATGAAACGTGACGACATTTTTCTATATTTTTTTCAAGCTAATTTTACTTTTCAACGTTGTCCTCGACTGAACAACAGAGAGCAGAGCATGAGAACATTGCTGTATCTTACCAACAAGGATAGAAATCGTTTGAATTATTTTCTGAATCTAGTAATATATATATATATATATATATAAAGTTTATGGAAATTATATTTTTAATACATCTTTTTATTGTTACTTAGCATATTATGAAATATGTATTTTTATCAATATATCATCAATAGTTATGTATTTTTATTAGCTTCAATATCATTTACAGACTCGTAAACTACTACAGGTTTAGAAAAAAAGTAAACTAGCATAGGTTTACAAAGTGTTTATAGAATATGTTACAACAGGCAAAATAAAACTACAGTTATACATATGATTGCGTTTGAATATATTGATATATGTAGAAAAGTTGTATAGTGAGCCTCTCCGTGAGGCCCGTTTTACTTTGGGAAGCCTTGGTGTGACGTAATACTTTATTATGTAACTTAGCTCGCTTTTTTCCTTTTTCCAACATCTTTTTTTAGAAAATTCTAGATCTTAGACAAGCGATTGTAATAGCATCGCACAGCAGTTGATATTTAGTTAATTTTCGTCTGTCTTCGCTGTAAGACTATAACTGAAATAGTATTAATGACTTTAAAACCAATAAGCCTGAAGCGAGATGACGTTTTACCCCCGACCAAGAGGAAATTAATTTGCCCCGACTCTATACCATAATAGTTTTTAAAATTCTTTCATATTAAAATTTTTGATTCCTTAGAGAATACAGGAACAATAGTCATAATTAAAGAACAAAAGCAATGAAAAGGATTATGGTCTAGAGACGGGGGTAAAACGTCATCTCGCTTTAGGCTTATTGAAAGACTTTTTTAGCTAAAAAAGTAATTAGCTTTTTCCCCAAACAGTTTTAAAGAAATTAAAATATTCTGCTTTCTGTTTTATGACAGGTTTTCGTTCTCGCTTGAATCGATCTGCCTGTCACTTAAATTTGTTCTTTCCGAGAATGAACGCAATTGCAAGGGATGCCAAAAAAATTATCAATGCCGACGCTTTGAAATGAAGAACTCGCAAATCTCTGGGATAGTTATTGTCATTTAAGGCAATTCCGACAAATATGCCAAATAGACAAGTAGAATTATATATATTAAGATGTATGAAATACTTTTATAAAACAAATAGATATAGAATATATAAAACGTTGTCTTGAAAAATATATTACAAATTTTCGACTCCAAAACTGTGAGTCTTCGTCAGGTATGTAAATGAAGTCCAAGTTTTATATATGAAATAATTAGCTAAAACTTGTATAGAATGTCAAACGTAATTAACTAGTCTAAAAATTAGGCTAATAATATTGAGTTCAATTTGTTAAGAACTAAACTAAACTATCTTAAAACACTGCAACGTAGATGTAAATACATTTTCAGTGTTTACTCAAAACGTGGCTTTTACTTTCTTTTTGAACAATTATTCGAACATTTATGCCTTTTTGTTTACACAGCTTTATCGAGGGTTCGTCCGAAATTGTACAGTGAAAAAATATATATTTGAAAATAAAACGGTCTTGATCAGGTGATATTTGAAGATTGAACTTTAGGATCTAGATTTCTTCATTCCTTAGAAGCAAATTCAAACTTCCTTATTTTTACCTTGTATAACAACTAAGTATCCCAAATCTAGAACTCTGAGAGAGTCATGCGAGGAGGAGTCGTCATTTTGAGAAATGAGCATTTATTATTTTCTATTTATTGTCATCAGTTCTCGTTAATTTAACTTCTACTTGAGATTTTTACCGGTTATTTCTTTCTTCTTTCTTGCAATATGTAATCGATATAGTTCCCGCGAGCCTTGAAAATAAAACATTATAAGGACAGGGGTGTATCCAGGATTTTTAATTGGGTCGTCCTTACATACCAAATTGTAACTATCACGTCATATGACGTCAATATGACGTCAATATGACGTCAATATGACGTCATAGCAATCTATTGTTTTGACGAAAAAGAATCATGGTCGATAGAGGGAAAACGAAACGAAAAGACGGCTCCGAGAAGCGAGAAAACTAATTTTCTTAACTGCTTAAGTGAAGTCTAAACAAATCTTCACACACTGCATCAACGGGGAGAGGGGGGGTCACGGGCACCCTGTGAACCCCATTTCCCCCCTGGATACGCCCCCGAAGGATCTTCTTACTACCCTGATAGTAATAATTTCCTTCCAACATACGTGCCAACTTCCATCTATTAAACTAAATATATTAAATAAATACAGCCTTTAAAATTGCCTAATTACTTTTTTTATTTAGTATTCCAATTTTATATGCTCTTATTAGTTTAGTCTAATCAAGACCAAATCGACTCTGATAGTTTCATTATCAGTCTATTAATAAATATTACAATCTGATTGATGACATGCTAAAAATATGAAAACTGAACTTGAAATTGAGTCATAAATGCTGAGGGGAAAAACGATTAAAAAGTCGAAACTACGAAAACTAAATGATAGTAACTATATAGTTTATATATATTCTCATATACATAAATAATAATAATAATGATAATAATAGAATCTTGAGCTGAAGGTTAATGTATACCAGTAAAATAGTCGTAATATTCTTATTTTGCTGTGCAATAAAGGAATAATAATAATACGATGATACAAAACGTTAGAAAATTTGAAAGATGTGAAAGTCAGTTTTGTATAACTGTTATGTATATACCTATCACTGTTTTTTATCTCCGCTTTATAATAGTTACCATCTGAATTGTGGCAAACGAACTCCTGTTCTCTGATTGGCTGAAGTCTTCAAGTATGATTAAAAAGCAGTACGTCAGTGTTTACTCAGTTCATCATATATAGTTTTGATCAAACATCTATCAGGTTTTAGATCTTGCCTTTTCTCTTTATTAAAGGCATTATCAACCTGGACTTTGTAGCCCACATGAGAAAAACCCAAAGATTTGGACGGTAGATTATTCTTGTCAACGGTGCCAGTCTGAGTTCTTTCGAAGATTGTACCAAATGTACCGTCACAAGACCTGAACGACAGGAAGATTCAAGTTTAATCGAAAATATAAGGTAAGCCTGAATATCGTATTTCAGTAAAAGTAGTACTGATACATTTAGAAAAAATATGTTTTCTTGTTAAAATACTTTAATTCTCTTCCAGCTTGAGCTAAGCCGCTTTGACGGATTCATCGTCTTGAATTTAGTGATTTAAAACTGCCATGAATTCTGCTCTTGTAATAAAAAATTTTTTGAATGCGATAAGAGGAAACGGTAGAGAAATAAGTAGTGGGTGGGATATATGCTTTCATAAGTAGGTAGTTTTATGGGTTGTTCATCAGGGGTATAGTTTGATCACGTACCGTACTTTTAAACCAAGAAAATATGAACTATAGTTCATATTCTCATGTTTAAACTTAAATTCTCAACGTTTACCGAAGCTAATAGCCGTTAACGAGACCGTTTCGTTCATATTTTCTTTCCGACTGCTCAAAATCGTAGATAAAATCAACATTTGAAATCCTGTTCATCGTATTCTGAAGCCGGTATGTTTATTTTGAGCAAGACCAATGCATTCTTTTTGAGATTACCGACGACTTTTAAGATTAAAATTAAAAGTATTTCAGTTCAATCATGCCGCGATATTTATTTTTAGCGGGAAAATATTTATTGAACACTGATTTATAGTGCTAAAATATTTTATAAGAGATATAGATAATGCAACTATTTCATATGTTTTACAAAAAAGGCGGAAAAATTGATATTATTTTGTGATTGGCAATATTGATCTTCTCGCCTAAATGTCGAAAGGCTTTTAATTAAACTGCGATGTCTATTGTTTCCTTTAACCGGTGCTCATTATTTTAATTTAAGAAAATTCAAGGTTTTTTAATATTAAGCTTAGGAAATTTTATAAATAATTATGAGTTCTGGTGATATTATTATTATTTTTTTTAACATGTGGAACTATATAAAAACGCAATGGTGAAAAGACCTTAAGATCTATTATTATTCATTTTGATTTGATTTTTGGTTTAACCTTTTTTTTTTTTTATTCGTTCGTATCTTAGTAGAAAATGGTAGTTTTTGCACCCAATTGCTACAAATATCATATGCTAAGAACAGCACAAACTTTCCTTCGAAACTCGTACATTAGAAATAGAAAGGAAGTATCATATTCTTTAGGATCTTTTCTTCATCTACATGTGAACTTTGCCAAATAAATTTCAATCGTGTACCTTCAATTTTTGTATATATTTTACTTATAGTAGGTAGCTAGACCATGTAGAGGAACTGTATAAAGTCCGATTCTCAGAGTAAATTGGAATACAAAGTACTGACACAAATCCCTTGCTGACTCACAAAATTTGAGACCTTTCACTCACAAAAACTTGAAATATTGACATCTTATGTCACGGTTAACTTTTCCACGATACTCATTTTGAAGCTTTTCAAATATATTCAAGCAAGCCTTATTGATTTGCACAACAAAGCCCCTTAATATATGCTTATTATTTAACATCAACAACATTGCAATCAAAGTTGTTCTCTAAGGAGTCTCCTAAGTCTACCTTGTGAGATTTATTTTTGGGAGTATATTTCAAGTAATTTGTTGGCAATTTATTCAATTTTGGGACGTTTTATTTCTCTATATTCAATTGCTAAATAATTGCGTTGTCGTGGTTGCTATCACAGGTTCTTTGTCCTTTTTCGTGGCTTGACTTTTTGTTTTAACGGCGTTGTTTAATAATTTAAATCAGATATTTATTTTTGCTCTTAACGGGGAACTTCCCCCACCCTTTATTGTCCTTCTTTCTTTACACTTTTAGTAAAGAATGAAATCCCCATAGAAACCAACTTAAGAATAAAATTTAATCAAACAAGTGAAAAAGAGAATACGTCAAACGTGTTTGGAAAACGTCCTAAAGCTAATTGCAATCACTGATGCTTCAATCAACTGCCATTAATATCAACATCTGTCGCCATCAAAATAATCTTTTCCGCGATTTCATTGCCGGACCGTCCGTATTTGAGAATAATATCAACCAGCTATTTGTCATTGGTGGCTTTTTCCACGACTTGAGTGGCCCCGGACAAATAAAAGCGTGTACAACTGAAAAGGAATAATATTTTACAGCAATCAATCCCGTAAGAAAGTCTTAGATTGTGTTCGCTCCACACACACAATATTTATTCTAGTCTCATCATTTAACCTTATAATTCAAAGTTTTACTGATCGTTACCCTCGCTCGGCCCGTGTGGGCTGATCAGTGTCAAGGCACGGCTTACTCACAGATCGAATTGGAATTAGCTTGTTAGGTTTTCAATAAGGAGGGAAGAAAACCTTAACTACGCCGCAGTGAAGGACAGCACTGTATCAGCACATGCCATTCAACTAATGAAAAAAAAATGATTCGCACGTTAGGTAAATAGTTCTGATTGTCATCAAATATAGCACACTAATGAAGGCGGTCTCCATTTGTTCTCTTTACGAAGTAGGTCAGTGGGACGAGGAGTCGATTCGTTTTACCACTACAAAATTAAGCTATACATATTTGAAACCTCCGCCATTTTGTTGACCCACAATGCCATGCGACGAGTTAATTCGATACCAGTCCTCTCTTGTAATCCAAACCAAGGGACGAACGAATGAAAAAAAAAGGAAAAATGAAACGAAGAAAAGAACAAACAATAAGTGAAAAAAATAAAAGGATGCTAAAAAGATAGTTCGATATTTATACAGTATTATAGTACGTACGCTAATCTGACGTCAATGTATACGTCATTTGTATCTCCGATGACGTCATTTGTTAGTGAAGCTGCACTGTATTTACTGTGTTGGGTGGTCGAAGTATAATTAATCTAAGCGTACCTGTAGCTTGATAAACGAGAATTTCAAATGAATGATGAAGTGCGCCGAGGTATTTAGACGGAGGAACTTGCTGAAACGGAAATGTCCGCCTCGTTTGTCTATTTATTATCTTTTTCTTATTTTCTTACGCTTTGTTGCCCGCCTTTCCACGTTGTGTTTGTTTGCTTCATCCATCCCTCAATTCATCTGTCTGTCCGTCCGTCCGTCCGTCCGTCCGTCTTTTAGTCATTTGTTTATTCTTTTTATTTTAAATCCAATTTAAACTAAACAAAAAATGAATGCAAAATATGAGATTTCACGGCACAGCCACCTTTTTTATGAATATGAAGGATATTTCATTTCCTAAAGTCGGGAGAAATCTAAACTCTAATCTAAATTCTGGCATCTAATAAGTTTTACTGATTGCATTTATTTTGTTTTCAAAAATCTGCCTTTTTTATTTTTACCGTACATGGGTACTTTTCAAGGCTATTACTGTTATTTCTCGATCAAGGTTCGCGACGAACTGACACCAGAGATCTCTAGCAGGATAGACCTCGCAGCAAGGTGTGATACTTGCAATTAAGATTTCAAAATGCCGTAAGGCATGAAGTGTTCAACGAAAAAATAATGGAAAATTTATGTCTTCGAGTCACTATGTTTCAACATTAGCCTGATTACGTATGTGTAGACAAGGAGGAGACTGCGTTAGATATTTTAGGCAAAAGACACGTAAGACAAACTCAGCTCATGTGTGGCGTCTGCTAGCTAACGGACCCATAGCGGTTCAACTACTTAGTGTTACACTTGTAAAAAACAAGGAAAGTTTTTTTTATAGCGGTGAAAATTGAATGTTAGTGCCGTTAGCTTCTTCCAAAAATCGTGCATCCCCCCAATTTTTCTGATAAAAATTCGCCCATCCCCCCTTTTTCCTACAAAAATTTTGCCAATCCCCCCTTAATTTCACCTGCCCCCCCCCCCTCCCCCCTCCCCCCAGCTCTGCCATACATTATGAACGCAGCCTAAAGACAGCGCCTTTAACCAGGTCTGATTATTTTCATAATTTTAAGTTTATTCTCAATCGATTTTATATTCTTCCAAGACCTTGAATATGAGGCTAATAGAGTAATAGATAATATTTTTCAACATCTCCCTTGTTTCTTGCACTTCTGTTCAAGTCCTTCATTTTTTGTATTCAAAGACTACGTACCAACGTTACTATATTTTCAATATAAACTTGCATAATTTATCTCACTAAATACTGGTCGTTATAAATGTTTTATGTTTGTAGGATCAACTGTCGTATTGAAGTCGTAATTGAATAGAGGACAGGACTGTTTCGAATGGACTTCCAAAGACGCTCAATTCGTCCCCCATGTTACCGGTCTCTTTACTTGTTATGTCTAAAAAAATACTCAGAATCTAATATAACTTTTGATAAATCAACATGCTTTGACTTTGGCCTGCAGGAAGAATTTCCAGATCCGTATAAACAAATCTGCAGTTTCAGAAATAGGAGAGAAAACAACATCTGTTTTCCTTTTTTCTTTTTTAAATAACAAAAAGAACCAATGAAAAAGAAATCAAGAAATTTGAAAGAAAATAATTGGAATTTAGCTGTTATTTTGGTTGTAAAAGATGATTACTTTTGATTTGCTAGAGAAAGTGACCATGCATCATCAAAGACGTGAAGTTTTTCTGTCATACGACAGCATCAAGCTTGCTTTCCTCTCTGACGTCACTCATTTTTCGTCCAATCAACGCCAAGTTATTTTTACTGTTTTTTGACTATTTATACCTATAGAATCCCAAAAAGTCTTTCATTCATAATCAACTCTACTTAGGAAGAAATATTTGCATTTTGGGTTGAAGTAATAACGTTCTCTGGAAGAAACGAGCAGTCGACAAAAGGTAAAATAGGCTAACCATATTTTTTTCTTTACTTCAAATTAAGTTAATCTAAAAAGACTCTATAGAAGAATTCACACCACGAATTCACATTCGCAAAGTGTGTTTCACAGTCAAAAATGCGTTTTCGTCCCTTATTATTTCTTTCTTTTTCTTTTTCTTTTTGCTTGTTCAGTAGAGTATAGTATTCCATAATTTAAATTTTGAATAAATCAATCCAATCTAGCTAACCCAGGATAATTTCATATCCAACATTCTCCTTCAAATCTTCTTCTTCTTCTTCTTTTTACTGGCCGGTGAAATTTGTACCAAATATAAGTTATTTATTCTCTTTCAAAAGTTAAATTCCATCTCGAATTGAGATTTAGCATCTTAAAACGAACTTGCAGTACATTTAGATCGTTACTAAATCTAACTAAACATTTAAAAAAATTAAAGCTCTATTTTTAATACTGCAAAAAGTCTAGTCAAAAAAACCCATACGGTGTCAAGGATTTTGAGTACACCAAGAATAACACCACGAAAATGTTTTTGAAATTCGATGATAATATTCAAAAAAGGCTGGCTTTTCGTAAATAACATAAAGCTTCTGTAATATATAAATATTTATAGCGGTATCCCAGTTGCTATTAATTAGCTTTTTAGCTTGAGATGACACAGATGTCCATAGTAATCGATGTGACCGACCTTGTTTTCTCTATAATTTTTAATGCTCGATTGTACGTCAAGGAACCTCTTTTCCCCCACAATATTCAAATAATTTCAATGGTGAAAAAAGCTGAAATGACCACTTTTAAATCAATATTGTCGCGCATGGTATCATGGCCTAGAAATTTCATTAAAATGGTTTTCTCTGACGACTGTTTTCTTTCTTGGAAAAGGAAACTAAAAACTGAAATAAAACAACCATGAAAAAACCAAATTTATTTAGACCCCAAAATTCGGGTTTAAATTTAACTTTATTACCGTGATGTCAGCACTCAAATGGCTTCCACTCTAAACCGATCAAAGACCACGAAAACGTTCAAAAACACACCCCAAAAATAGCTCCATTTTTCCCCATCTCAAACGAGTGCTCGAAGCATACTGTATATCACGGGGGGGTTTGTAATCAAAAAGGTCCAATCTTTCAAGATTTCTACTTGAAGTTTTTTTTTTTTTTTTTTTTTTTTTTTTAATTATATCATTCAGTCTTCCAAAATTATAAACGTCTGAACCTGCGTCTTTGACATTGAGTTACGAGAGATGTTAATAAACTGAATAATACTGACACCAGCTGTCCATGACTGTGTTGGGAGAGTGACCATGGATCTTAATATTAATGACTGGAAATACTTTGTTAGAATAGGTTGCATTAAGGCCCTATTTATACCTGGAACTGAGCAGACCATATGTTATATGAAATAATAATACTTAAAATCAACTTATTGTTCTTTTAAAATATTATTTTGATTTTACATACTATTTTTGTCTACGAACTGAGAAAGCCTTTTTCTTCGCCACAGAAGGCTGCATAGATGTAATAGATTTATAAATTTACTATTGGAAAGGCTCTATTTTATCCTGGAAGCAGACCATACTTCGAAAAAATAAGTTAATTAAAATTATTAAAAAAAAAAAAAAAAACTTAAAAAGAAAATATTATATCCATTTTACAGTTCTTTTTGTTTACAAAAGCCTTTTTCTGTGCCACAGAAGGATACACAGATGTTTGACCTGTTTGAATTCACAATTGAAATATAAAAGAGCGCCAAAGTCAGTCGCTGTATATTGAAATAAATCGAGATGTGAAGAAAAAAACGTACAATATAATAACGACGTAGGATTATAGACAGACTATATGTTGGTCTAATTACCTCAAGATTAGGTCATATATGTTCAATTTCCTCTTCCTCGTCTATTTCTTATCATTGTTATTATTAGCATCTGCATCATTGGTACTATTTTTATCATCTTCAACACTACCATCGATCGTGATCAATACAATCGTCATAATGCATACAGATTATATTTTGGTCTAATTACCTCAAGATTAATTAGTTTATATTTGTTCAACTTCCACTTCCTCGCTTCTCCTTTAAATTTTCTGTTATCGATATCATTGTTACTATTAGCATCTGCATCATAGCTACTATTATTTTTATCGTCAACAAATAGACATCAGTTTTTTATGTGTCTAGCCTGTCCTCTTATTGACGATAAATTGCGTCATCACATTGTCAAAGTAGTATGGATAAAAATATAACCAATCAGCGCGCGAGAAATTTGTAAGTTATCGTCAACACTATCATCCATCATTATCAATACTAAAACCATTATCATAATTCATGACCCGCACCATTTCTACACAGCTATCCCAAGAGGGTTGGCGAAGGTTTTGGTTGCATGTTGCCTACAAGCCCGAACTGCACCATGGGCAATGTGATCAATAAGCGCTTGTGTGCACCTGTAATCTCCTATTAGAATTAGTACTTATTCATTGTTGACAACTTCGTTCTCTGGTGGACTTTATTAATTTATTAGAAATTCTACACAGTTTCAAAATCAATATCGCTTTGTGGAAAAAAGCCTTTTAACTGAAAATGTTTGAATATTTAAATTAAAAATGTGTATCAGTTTTTATTCATGAAGTCCAAGAACAGTTTTAAAATAACTTCTATCTCTCGTTATGTTCGCCATTAGTGAAGAGTTGTTTTTTTATATTTTAGCGTCGAATTCAAAACAAGTGAGCCATAAAACCCCGATTGCGCATGCGCATATAACCAGCCCGTCAACCATTACATTGATTTACAGCCGCATGGATGAAATATTTAGAACGAAATAATGTTTAAAGACATATACGAATTCGAATTATGAAACTTTCGTATGCCTGCTCGAGGGCTTGGCAATAAAATAATCCAAATTAAGACGGATACATGATGCATTTTGTTGTGGTTCAATCTAAAAGCTCTTAAATCGCAGAGGAAGAAAAAAATATTGTTCCGGAAACGCCTCCACTTTCTCGTTACTTAAGGATAGACCTTCTGGGTACTGCCATTAAGCTCTTGACTCTTTATTAAGGTTATTTACTTTAAAGAAAAAACGTTTTTTCATCCATATATGGTCCCAATTACGTGCAAACGGGTCGATCGTCTTATTGATTATTCATCAGTTGTTAATATCTATATATCATTCATACTTTATTTTTATTTATGCTAGATTTTGAAAGTGCTTTTCAGGAAAGAAGAGGCAAGAAAAATACTGCGCAATGGATTCCAACATGACAACAGGTTTGTAGCAACAAGATACACAATGAAAAACCGGACGATCAAAAAAAAAACATGAATTCTACGGATACATCCATAGCAACAGCAACAATGTTCACGATAACAACGACAAGAGTGACAAAACAGTAGCAGGAATATCAACAATAGCAACAACAGCAGCAGCAGCGACAACAGAAACAACAAAACGAGAGCAACAACAACGGCAGCAACAAGACAACATCGACGATATTAAAATTCTGACTTTACGATTATTAATCAAGAAAATATTATCTTAAATTAATTTAAAACTTATCATTCTATTTTATTTTTTTTTAAATTTTTTTACTTCCTTTTCCCTTAACCTTGAAAATGTAAAATACTTTTTCCCATTTTTTCTCCAGTCGTCCCGAGCAACATGACGTCTCGTGCGTCGTCTGTGTCACCATTCACTCTAGACTTCCAAATCGGGCTGTCAGTCTTTGCAGCCCTTCTATTCGTGTTATCACTGGTTTGTAACACTGTAGTCATATACATCGTGTGCACGAGAAGCCACATGAGGAACTCCACCAACATCCTAATAGCAAACATGGCGGTCGGAGACCTCTTGTTAACTGTTGCTATACCTTATATTGTAAAGTGGATGTATGTTGGAAGTACATGGTTTAGTGATGACTTCTTCGGTGTGTTTTTGTGCAAGTTTCTTAATTCAGCACAGATTGGTTCGATTACCTGTTCGGTTTTTACCCTTGTCACTATCAGCATTGACCGTTGTTTGGCCATAACGTATCCTCTTAAGCACGTGTTTAGTGATAAAGTCCTCAAGTTATCTATCGCTGGGATTTGGATCTCGGCGGTTGGCATGAGTGTCCCGATGATTATAGTGGTTCAAGTTAAAGAAACAGAAAATGGAAACTACATTTGTATCGAATCTTGGGGGAAATTTTCAGGGCTGGATGAGGAGAAGTACATCTTAACATTCTCGACATGTACCTACTTCGTTCCTCTTGTACTGATCGCCATTGCGTATACTATCACTGGCATTCGACTGTGGAAAAGAAAGCTACCCGGAAACCAAAATCTTCTCGCCCAACAAAAAATCCATGCAGCCAGTAAAAAAGCCACTATAATGCTCATAACTGTCGTACTGGTATTTGCACTTTGTTGGCTTCCCTTGCAAATTCGCGAAGTTTTGAAATTCTATGAACATTTGCAAATCCCAAGCAAACTCGACATTGTTTTACCATGGGTCGGGTTATCTAACATAGCTATTAACCCATTTTTATACGTTATATTCTCGGAAAACTACCGAACCGAGTTTTTGGAAATTCTATGTTGTCACCATTCGCAAAAAATGGATGTTTACCATGGTCTACTGAGCGTTCCCGAAAGAACTACTCCGTTGGGAACTCCGATGTTAAGCCGACGTAGTACCCAACGAATAAGCTTGAGCCCGAACAATGATCGACGCCAACTGTCGCTCTCAAACCATTCACTTCAGATGAAAAAACTTAATGGTAAATGATGAAAGGAGTTAAAAGAAATGATGATAATAGTAGTAAAAATGTAACATATTTTAACCAATAATCACACTGGGAAGATAAAACTGACTTCAGCTTAGCTTCGGCCTTATTTTGAGAATTGATTTCGGTGTGTTCAATGCTAAAAGAGAACGAAAGTAGCTCAGTCGAAAGTGGAAGGAAGACAAATGAAGCGCAAAAAGACAACTAAAAGAATTAGTAGCTAATTAGTGGGAAAAAACTCAAGAAGGAACTGGAAAGAAGAGAAGGAGAGCTGAGGAAGAAGAAAATGAAGGAAAAGGATAAAAAAAAGCCGTCGATTTTGTGTCTAAAACAGCTGGTTAGGATAAACATCAAATAATTGATTGATATCCTACAAATCTGTGAAAAATTTACTTTGTAATGGAATTTTGTCTGTCATGCACTAGACTGCTATTGAAAACACTCCGCCATTCATTAAGAATTGATAAGTGTCTTATGAAAAGGCTTATGTCTACACAAAACGTCATAATACCAGAAGTTTAAGGCCAAAAGAATATTAAGCGCATATTCTTTTGTTAAAACATTTAAGGGAGATCAAGGATAATGATGAATAAAAGGTATGAAAAGATTAACGAATGAAAATGGATAATATTAAACATTTTTCAAAGGCAAACCAAAATAATACGTGTCATCCTAATTTCAAGTAATTTTCAAGTAAAAACCCTTCTCCATTCAAGTTTTTAGCAGTTTCTAGCAGTTTCCTGGATTAAATGTAATGTATATAGTTCGTTGTTCTAATAATATCTGGCTCGTTAGACACTTGTAGGGTGAGGTTATAATTAAAGTGCACATGAACCCTTCGACAATACTTTCAGTACTGATTCTACACGAAGTAAATAGTTGAATGGTAAAATATTTCTTGATTTGAGTGATGCGTTTCTAAGTTATGAAGGTTTATACTTCCAATATGCTAATGAGTGTGACGTCTATTAAGGCTTAATCAAATATACAAAATCGAACTGGTTCATAGAAACAGTATTTAAAAAGCATCATTATTTTACTCATGGTTTACATGAAAGCTATTTACAATTTTTATTTTCAAAATGGCCAGCATTTAGTATTACTAGTTACAACAAAAACACTCAAATACCTTACCTGACGTCATCATCATTAACATATTGGAAGTATAAACCTTCATAACTTAAAGACGCATCACTCAAATCAAGAAATATTTTACCAATCAACTATTTACTTTATGCAGAATCAGTACTGAAAGTATTGTCGAAGGGTTCATGTGCACTTTAAGAACATGCGTAATAAGTAAATTACGAGCCTTGTAATAATTAAGGATTATTTCCTATACTTCAAAGTTAGGATTTTGAGATGCTAGAATGAAGGAAATCCATTGGGTGTATATCTTTCCAATTCAGACCACGTGTCATTCCCTAGAGTATCATTTCTTTGTTTAACAGTTACAACGTGAACATCATCAAAACTAAGGAGAAAAATTAAAGGAAAAAATAAATATACTTGAAATGGCTGTACCAGCAGTGCCAGTAAAATGTAAACAAATAATAATTAAAGGCAAAGCAAAAAAAAAAAAAAAAAAAAAAATAAATAATAATAATAATACCTTATTATAGGAAATTAACGCTGCACCCATTTAACGCGAATTTCAAAAATTCGCGTTAATTTAGATCGCGATAATTTCCTTTAAACGTTAATTAAAACATAATTAATAAAGTTGGATGTTAACTTAAATAACACTATTTTAAATTTTTATCCAAAACTCAACAATCTGATTAAATGATGTCAAACGACCCGCAAATTACAATGCATCCTCCGGGTCTATCTCATTGTGCCAGTACCATTCCTTTACTTGGTCCCTACGTTTAGAGGATATTTACTGACTTTAGGTTATACCTTATCACGTTAGCCGTATGTTATGCCACGTCAAACACTGACTTTGCAGCTGTTAATGAAGTTTGGTTTTGATTTGTTGTTTGGCTCGATCGCGTTAATTTCCCTCTTTTAAATATCGTTAGCCCTTTTTCGCGTTAATTTCCTTCATTCAAGAGCATTTTCCCCTCTGAATTGCGTTAATTTAAATCGCATGAATTTAAATTATGTTAATATGTCCAAGCTTGAATTTCCTAAAATAAGGTAAGATAAAACAATAGTTTAAACTCTAAATATTTGAATTAGTTGGCGCGAATAGCAATCATAGCGACATGGGTTGTCAATCATTTAAATCCCAATCATCTGATTGGTCAGCTGATATCAGAAGCCATTTGGATGAAAAATAAGGTTCGTGTGCCTTTGCAAGAGCAACCTCGAAAATTGCATATCTTTCTACAGAAAAGCGAATTTTTATCATTTCTGCGTCTCAAGAAGTTGTATTAAGAGCCATGGATATGAATTTGAAAGGTTAAACTTTATAGTCTACAGCTTCAGGTAAGAAATAGTTCGACATTTGGGCAAGAATTCAACACTTAGCTTCTCGACTTTTAAACATGAGTTTGAAATTTTATTTTCGTTTTTCTAGGCTCTCTAAGATTTCCGCAAAAGCTCAGTTTTTACTCTGACATCATTATTTTCTCCTCTGAACTAGTCTATACTTTGTTTTCTCAAGCAAAACTTACTAACTGAGAAGCGAGGACAATCAACTGAGTCGACCAATACTGGATGATTGAGGCAAATTTTTTGTTCCAAAACTTTCCTTATTACTTTCAACTCGCTTATGTCAGCATTAAACAACTATTAATGTGTGTAAGTATCTTTTTACTCTTTACTTTCATGTACTTTAGCTTCCTATAAAATGCCAAGAGACTGTGCTAGGACTACAGTTTAGGAAAAAAAATGTAAGTCGTGTCGAACGTGGTAGTCTTGTCCTCCTTCGTATCGTACTTCACCCTGAGGCAAAATCTTTTTTAACCTTTAGTCTTATAGTTTATTTATATCATTTATTTATATTATACAAGTCGAGACAATACGGTAGCCAATTTAGATAATATCTATTCAATATAGAGTATAAATTCCTTGATTTGAAAGGCTGTCGTTGGATATTTCTCAGATGAATTTCCGTTTATACTTTGATCATCGATGCTATATCAGAGACATAAAATACTAGACAATCTTACTTTTTTAATCTTTGTTGATTATTTATGAAGATTATTCTTTGTTGATTGATTATTTATTACGGTTTTACTCTCTTGATAACGGATACTGCTCTTTAAGACCGTGTAATGGCAAGTATTATTATCCGACACCGAAGCAAGAGACAATGAAGGTCTCTTGTCGGGAGTCAATCCGTCTAGTTCGCAATCAAATGTCAAGGATTTGGCTATTTAGATCCATAGGCTGCTAATTTTTATTTTTACGACATGTATAAACTTTCTAATCCTTGAATTATTTAACGTTTTTTTTTATATTTTCAATCGTTAAAGAGTCATTCGTGAAGACTGTGCTCACGTTATTTCATTTCATTCTATGCTATTCCATTCTGTTACATTCACAATTCCGTTTCATTCTTGTTTCTTTTCCATTCTTCTCTCATATCCTTATTCCTTAGTTCTCTTCTTTCCCATCCCATCCCTATCCCAGCCCAGTCTTATCCTATTCTATCTATTTCATTTCTATTCTATCTTTTCCTTTCCCTCATAGTATCCCATCCCATCCCATCCCAACCCATCCAATCCCATCCTATCCCATCCCGTTGACCTATTCCATCCTATCCTATCCTATCCTATTCCATCCCATCCCATCCCATCCCATCCCATCCCATCCCATCCTATCCCAACCCAACCCATCCCATCCCATCCTATCCCAACCCATTCAATCCCAACCCATCCTATCCTAACCTAAACTAACCTATCCTTTTCGTTCCTTTCCTTTCTTAATAGGATTCTATCCCATCCCATTGACCCATCCTATCCTAACCTAAACTAACCTATCCTTTTCGTTCCTTTCCTTTCTTAATAGGATCCTATCCCATCCCATTGACCCATCCTATCCTAACCTAAACTAACCTATCCTTTTCGTTCCTTTCCTTTCTTAATAGGATTCTATCCCATCCCATTGACCCATCCTATCCTAACCTAAACTAACCTATCCTTTTCGTTCCTTTCCTTTCTTAATAGGATCCTATCCCATCCCATTGACCCATCCTATCCTAACCTCAACTAACCTATCCTTTTCGTTTCTTTCTTTTCTTAATAGGATAGGAAAACGTTGAGTACGTAGTTAATTATAATCAATTATTGCGGGCACATTTACATGGATGTACTTAACTCATCTACTCCTCTTTCCTCCCTCCTATCTCTCCTCCATTAGAATGTAAGATCGACATTTCTGACGCACAACTCTCAACAAACACTGCCTTGCCTTCAATTAAATTTCTAATAAAGTCTTTTGAAAGGACTCAAAACTGTCTTCCAGAGCTAATGACAAATTTTGTGTTATGAAAAATATTCAGTTGTGTAGAAGTGGTAATGAAACGTCTACTTTCCTTTATTCAAGCTAGTGGTGTTATATCTGTATACTACAGCAATAGAGATAAGAGTCTTACACTGTTAAATTAATAATCACCAAGATGAATCCGAGAAATGTAAGAAGTGATAGAAGGGCGGCATTTCTTTTGAAGACCAGGATAAACATGCACATTGTTTAATCAAATAAATGTCTGGCATTCAATTCAAAATGACTTCATTTCAATATATGTTCATTATTAAGAATTGCTTTTCATATACTTCGAACAGCTGTGGTATTTAAGCAAAGCATCCCAACAAATTTTCTTGTCAAAACATTCTTGATGAAAAACTAGAAGCGTAAACAGTGTGGGGTTCATTTCAAATTGCTACCCAACCGGGTTTATATGTGGAATCCATTTCAAGCTCCAATAACAACCACTGTAATAAGTCCTGGCTTTACAGATAGCGATCTGTGATCATTTTAATTGCTTTAAGCTCAAAGACCTTGACAGACTTTGAAAGGCTTGTCAGTACCATTCGAATGCTCTAACTTCTGTCTCGCCCTTCTAGATGGTCTTTTGCTTCGACGTTTTCAATTTCACGATTTTGAGAGGCAAGTGAAAGATATTGGGGTCGTCCTCGCTTAGGTACGTATGTTATGTCTTAATACTGTAAGCCACTCTTTGTTATCAAGGACTTTATAAGTTTTTTTACCTTGTTTTGAAAACTCCTCCTTAAAGTTTAAATACTCTGATCCATTGTAATAGTCCGTTTCGTGCTATTTTATTCGAAAGTAAATATTACTGTGTAGCGATCTCTAGTGTCTTCGTGTCGCGAAAAACCATCTTGCTTTGGGCCGGTCGCGAATTTTCATTCAAATTGCGAGTATGTATGTTTTATTTTCTAGCTGTTTTCATTAGCCGATTCAGAGAGGAAAAGTTGTCTCTATTGACAAAAGAAATTGGTATGTGGAACTAAAATGCTACCAGTCTTTGGAAATGTTTGCTTTCAGCAAATTTCTATTCGCATGATTTCACTTTGGAGCAATGAAACTTAAATATAGTCGGCGATTTTCAGTTGTATGAAATAAACTCGAGTCGGTAGACATTTTAGCTTCATTATTCGTCTTTACTCATTATTGATTTTATCTTATTCGAGTTTTCCGGGTTTTTTTGATAAGCATTGAACTTATTAGTGTAGACTGCGAAAGTCCCTCTATTTCCCTTTCTCACTGTCCGTCTGTCTGTCCGTGTCGATTAGCCGAGGAAGATTGGTTACGAGTCAAAAGTCCCTGGGGGAGGTGGCTGGGGAGGGAAGGACGAAAGGGAAGACCAAGGAAAATTAGAGGGACTGCTCGCAGTCTATTATTAGTGCTGTAAGAAACTTTGCCTTGCGCGTCTCCCCTGGTGTCAAGGACGTAATGTTTTAATCATAGCCTACGTTCCTTGGCGGTCTGCGGCTCTATGCGACATGTTACCTGTCATTAATGTGCAGCATATTAATTCATTTAAACATTATTTATCATTATTAATTTATATATATATATATTTGACACTGTCGTTGTAATAAAGATGTTTGTATAAGTAGCAACGTAAAACGAACAAGGGTCCTTGAAGCTTCATTATCATTTGATGACGTAATTTCCTATATTTCGACGTACTATGTACATACATAGATATAAATATGAATATATATATGTTGGTCTGAAATATTCGGTCACATTTGATTCCGCTATTCTGCGAACTTCATGGGCAGGAAGAAAGCTTTATACTTTAGCGATTGAATCTAACATCGTACGTCTATCTATCTATCCTCAGTCCCGCAATTACAAGTAGAAATCCATCTAGTGATCACTTGATGTGGGCTATGGTTTCAACGCGCGAATAATGAGAACCAATGTGGGATAATCTTTTCAACTCTGAACACAAGGTAAGAACCGGATCACGAAATAGTTCTTTATTTACGACATTCAATCACTTCGGTCTCAACTGCCAATTTTCGCTTCAACGCACAGAAAAACATATACGACAGGTCAAAAATACATTTAAATCATTAGTAGCGTCTTTTTTAATATTTGTTTTTGTTGTTGTTGTTTTGTTTTTTTTCCTTCAGTTTTTCATTTGAATTAGTTTTAGAGTATGATGATTTTATAAGATTGAATTTTATGATATTTTAATGTAGCCTTATTCTTACCCTGCGAGCAGAGGTTTTTTCTGACCCCCAGCCCACGGAGGGTCAGAAAAGAACTTCTGCTAACTTCTCTAGTTATTCTAATTAGTCGCCATATTTCGAGTCGTTGTATGACCCTTCCCTTTCCCATCGTTAGCTACTTCTTCACCCTAACAAAGGACTAACATCTGAAAGCTTATAAAAGCTGCGTGGCATTCAAATCTCTTCGCTAACAGTTAAAGATTGTAAAGCGCATTGAGACGCACGCATAATGCGCTACATAAAAAAATTCCCATTTACTTAATTCCCATTCATTTATTTTATTTTGGTTTTTAAGTATGCATTTTTATTACATGGTGTTCAAGATCATTGCCATCTTTCATACAACGAACTGACTTTTATCGCGCCTATTTTACAATACTCCCTTGTTTACGAGGGAACAGTTTATAGTTATCTTAACAAAGCCGTTGCCCCTGTTTAATTTAGAATTTAGAAGAGTATTGATTTTTGCGGAGGGAAGAAAACCGGATAACCCGTAGGAAAAATTTCAACTCCCACTCAGAGGCGTCTAACTAGGAATTTTACTCGAACATGATGATCTGCGCGTTTTTTTATCCACTTAAGAAAGTAGTTCCCCAAAATGACGGACGCTTTTGCTGCGCTAACAAATTCTTGTATGAGTTTTACGGGCGATCGGTATTTCTCTGTCTCTCTTGATTCCAAATATTTTTCGTGCTAAATTCCAAATTGATATGTGAGTTATCCTTGCCCTACATAAGAAATATTTAGCAATGTATGAAAGAAATCATTCTCAATAGAATGACACCCATCAAAGGGGAAAGATTACGACCGATTGTTTTTGGTTAACTTGTTATAACGTTTCTCAACCATTATTTCGGTTTTTCATTGCTATCTTCGTAAAACAGATGTTTAGTAAATTTCAAAAATAGCCAAAATTAGAGAAATTGAAAGTTTGAAAACTGAAGTTACATAGGCAATTAAAACTAGTTGTCGTTCAATATTTGTACATTCACAGTAAGGCGGGATAAACCTTGATAATTAACATAGAGGACAGAAGGTTTTGGCTGTTTCTATTTATCCATCCTTTAGTTCTTTCTTTTACTGATAATTTTTCAATGTTCCTCTCTCTCTGTGTCTTCATTCTTTTTCTTATTTCTTCACTATTCCTCCATTCATTCATTTCACTGTTTCTATTCATCCATCCATCCATTCCCTCTTTCACTCTCCCACCTATCAAAGTAATACATCAATCTATATGTTTTTTAAATCATTTGCATTATCGTTGTCTCAGACCCAGGTCAAACGTCGAAAGATAACAAGGCAGTCTTCTTTGATGTCATTAAGTTCGGCTCATGTGAATTTCGACGCTTGACATGAGCCTTAGCAAGCAAAATGCAGATAAACTTTCTTTACAAATACCGGCATTGGGTCAAAAACATTTTTATTCGTTTAAAATGAACGACGGAAGTCGTTCCATCATCGTATAAGACATTCACGAATACCCTAGAGGCGAGAAGCATAAAAAGTCAATCTAACTTATTACTTGTTTATAGAGTTAGTGGGAGTAGAACATATCGTTAGTGACTCGACCAATCTCGTACCCAGAGCCTTTATTTCTTACTGCGCATGTTCGTCGAGCATCCTAACCATCGACTTGAACGATTGGCGCATGCGCTGTAGTCAAAGTATTCTAGACCAAAAATCAAGCGCGAATCCAAAACCACATTTTTAGCAAATAAAATCTACGCTTTTAGTATTTTAAGAGTGCTAAAATAGAGGCATAAATATATTTTTGGAAGCTGAAACTTTTAGACTTTTCGTATACGATGTATTAGTGTCTAGAGTCCAAAAACTAACGCCGGTTAAACTACTGTACTACAAAATAGTAAAGGCTTTACAGCAATGATTTTACTGCGCTATTCAGAAACAAAAACATGCGAACTCTGTGTATTCGAGTTTCACGCTGAAATTTGGTTTTTCGCTGCCGTCAATCAAGCCTAATCAGTCGGTACCTTTCGTATTTTTTCAGCGTGCAACTCGGATACACAGAAGTCACATGTTTATGAAAAGCGCTGTAAATTGTACGCCTAACCATTTTCCCCTCAGTATCGAAATCATAAAGGTTTTTTTTTTAATTTGTTACTTCAAATTATTCGGTGGCCAACTTTTAAACCGCTTTTATCCAAGAATCCATTATCTGATTGCAAATGAAAAATTACATGCCTTTTGGCATGTTTATTAATCGATACAGGAAATCCTTTCCGAAATAGTCGGATCACAAGATGTCATAAGGAAACACACGGCCATTTGAACTGAATGAAATGTGTTTTTGAACTAAATGAATTTTACGAATCCATTTCGATTTTAACAGGTTCTATCAACTTTTATAAAAATACTGGTCTACAATTAATTCAATTCCGTCTTTTCTTCTTTTCTCTGTTTTTCTCCTGAACATAAATTATCTAATATTTAATATTTAAGTCATAATTTATCTAGATTTTTGAGAAATTCTATCAACTTATAGAAAAGATATGGTCTTTCAATTCATTCAATTCCCTTTCCCCCTTGCACAAAAATATCTATAATTTTTCATTAAAATTAGTCTAGATTTTTGAGGAATAAAGACAAATTTTTAGAATGCTCGTTAGTACTTTGTCGACTAGTGCGAGTGAAATTTGTCTTTCTTTGTAGGAAATTTCAGTTCTTATTTGTCTTCTTTAGCTCGACCTGCTTAGAAGGTAGTTTATTTAGTATTAAACTAATCTAGAGTATGAATGAAATTTAATTAAATTCCATGAAAAACCGAAATTTTATCTTCAAGACACACATGTACTTTTCAAATTCAAATAAATAAAAATATGAAAATTCATATTATCCGAAAATTATTAGACTTTCAAGACTTTAAAGTTGAAAATACGGTTCGTTCATTTGCAAGCGATTTGCAAAACTGATCAAATGAAAGTGAATTGAGTGAAATGGCAACACGCTATAATTTATGTATATTTTAAAGACTATAATCTTCGAGTCGTAAGAAAAATGAAATGCAAAAGGAAAATGGACATAACAGAAATAATTTTAAAAAATCTATAATCACAAATATATGAAATTCTAAATTTATAAATTTCTATAACAATTGAGAAAGCTGAAATGAATTTAAAAATACGTTGCACGATATTATATTGAAAGTGTTAGCATCTAGTAATAACTTAAAGTCTAGTTTGTTGATAGTATTTTGTCTTGTTTGGGATAGTTTACTTGTCCTTGATAAGACTTGTGCTTCTAATATCATTTGGATGCAAACAGATAAGCAACGTCAAAATCTCGACTCAAAATTGCTTTATTTTCATACGCAAACCAGAATCGTTGCTATACGTGGGAAAGGAGAAAATTGAAGGTATAAAAATACTCTGTAGATCGTATATTTTTTCCTCGTCCTCTTTTCCCCAGAAAACCTAATTTTAAAATTTAAATCCTTCACTGAGACCATTTCGGAAGGAGGCAGGTGTAAATGCCACCTGATCGTTAAAATTATTTAATGAAAAAAAGATCGATAAGAGAATAGTGAAAATAGTGAAACTGAGAAAAAACTTCATGGGCAATTTTTAACGAAGAGCTTTTAACGTGGATGCTATTTTATTCAAAAAGACCTGAAAGTACCTTAGAAAATAAAACTGATTGCTGAACTCGATATATCAAATAAAAGACGGTCTGTAGCTTCGTTTGATGGACAAGACTATTCTCTCTTGCCATTAGGCAAATAGTATTGTTTGTTTTAGTCATATCCATTCACATGTCTACTGCTTAACCCTGTACGACTCGGGGAAGCTACAACAAGTGTTCACAGTCTGCTCATTTGACTTTACAGGCCGTTGGAATTGCCTCTAGATTACTAAGCCGCTGATAAAGAATTCATTTGGCTATTTATCGCTTATATATTGTAAGTATTTATAGCAGGACTGGTTTATAATTCACGTATAAATTCTTATTTATTTTATGATGATCTCTCACGCCTTGTCAGGCTTTAAATTCAGTTTTAAATTATGAGAGAGATTTTTAGCGTCTCTTTCTATCTATCATTCCTCTCATGTTATTACTTATTCTATGTTTTTTTTACACCCAGATATCAATGAAATTTAGTCTTCAATTTTTGAATCCTTTTAATATATTCCTTCGAAGTTTTAATTATTATCTTTTCTATTTTCTATCAACTTTTGGGGTTCTTGTTTCTGTTGTGGGCTTAACGTTTCTGAAAAAAAATTCTATCTATCTTTCTTTCTTTCTTTCTTTCTTTCTTTCTTTCTTTCTTTCTTTCTTTCTTTCATTCTTTGATTCTTTGATTCTTTGATTCTTTTCTTCTTTCTTTTCTTTCTTTCTTTTTTTCTTTCTTTTCTTTCTTTTCTTCTTCCTTTTCTTTCTTTTCTTCTTTCTATATTTCTTTCGATTTTCTGCGCGACATACAAGAAACCAATCAAAGAGAAGCTTTACCGACTTCAACAAAAATCGAACAATACGGCTAAAAAACAAAGAAAAAAAAACAACAAATAAACTATACGGCAATACCAAGTGAAAATAATCCAAGTTAAGAACTTTAATAGTCCATAAAGACATTTCATACATATAAACGGGAAATATCATCTCTCGTTACACCGGCGTTTGTAGTTCTCATAACAAAAGATTAAAATTATTTGTAAGTAGTGGTATTATTCTCTCAACTGTAGAACCACATGCTTGAGTCTGTCTTGTAAGTCTGTTATAAGTAAACCATCTAATCCGGCGTGTTTTTTACTACACGAAATGACCTGACAAAACGCAGCACTGACTGCTGATGGAATGAATATTTGAATTTGATTTCAAGTACAGTGAGAGGAATATCCCCAGCACAATATATCAAGAATGGAACAGTTTAAGTGAGAGCTAAAATATAAAATAATATTAATTCTTTTTGTTGCTGTTGTAATTGTCACCCCGTAAAAATAGGAATCTTGATGGCATTAAATTACAATTTATGTGAAAAAGACAGTTTTACTTTCTACACAAAAAATATAGTAGGAGGGATCCATATTGAAGTGCTATGAAGTGTTTTGAATTGCATGAGATGAGGGAGAGAGTTGAAGTGCACCGTCAGCTTTCTGGAGAAGTCAGTACTGATTCATGTGAAGGTTCGACCTCATAAGTCTTCCCGCTTTTTAATGCATTTGTACTTCGATTTTCGATGAATCAGTCAAGTTATTGCTGCCGTTGTTATTGTTGCTTTGTGAGATGGTGTAGTTGTTGTTGTTGTTGTTGATGTAACTATTGTTGTTTATGGTTGCTGCTGCTGTTTGCTCTTGTTGATGTTGCTGTCGTTAGTGATGTTAGTGATGTTGTTGCTCTTGCTGTTGCTATTGTTGCTGTTGCTGTTGTTGCTGTTGCTGTTGCTGCTTCGTTCAAATTTCAAGCAGCTTGCACACACAAAGCAAGTTTTAGTTTTTAAATACTACTGTCATTACATCTAAATAAAAAAACAAAATCGTTATGTAAATCATAACATGTTCCTCAAGATAATACAATATTTAGAAATCCTTGCCAAAGACAAACAGTTGCCTTAGTAACTTCCAAGATCGCCAGCTGCGACGAATAGATTGTTTAATATTTCATTATTAGTCGTTATATTTCATTTTCTCTCCCAGTGCAGCTATCAAGCAGCAATTTCCTAATTTTAATTTCACAAATTAAATGATTATCGTCAGATAGATCAAACCATGATTTGGATAAAGATTATACCATCATCAGTTAGAGCTTGACCGTTTTTGTCCGTTTTGGTCCAAGTACAAAATATTTCTATTTCTTTCCCGCCTTATATCGTAGAATACACTATCTTTATCAAGTGACAATTCCTCAAATCTTAGATTATATCCAAGATTATTATCGATAGAAACTATGTCCATTTTCTTTCCCTCCTTCCTTCATTTCGTTTCTCTACCCCCCCCCCCCCCCCCCCGTCTTTTTCTTCCATTTATGAGTGACCGTTGTATTCGCTCTTTGTAGATAAGCTGGCTTTTCATTAATCACGCGTCATTATTTTCCGTATGGTCCCTCTCTGCGCTAATATATAATGGTAATAATCCTCGACAGTGTGAGGCTCTCAAAACACTTTTTCTCCTCTTACACCTTCTTTAAGAGTGATAAGTGTTTTTTTTCTTTTTTCATTAGGCTTTTTTTGTTCTCTATCAAGAGCAGTAATCCCTTATATATTTCAATTTTATCGAAACACCTTCGAAAAAAAAACCTTTATCTTGTACACTCTCTATATAAACCTATTTCAAAAACGTTGGTCCCAGATCTGGTAATGGAACATAATGAGAATAAACGGAGTTTTTGAGCTTTTATGTTTTCTGGCTAGATTTCAAAAAATCATGTTTCTAACTATGAGATTCATATTCCAATATTAAAGGAAACTAGGTTGTTCGACTGTGAATATATTACGAATTAAAGCGTTCTATCGTGTGTGTTTTCAGATTTCAGATCTTCGACCGACAACGTTTTTTGGAATAGGTGTATATATGTGTCCATGATATATACGAGCATTATCTTTGCTTCTCTTAACACCCAAATGCGCATGTTGTAGTTTGTTTGTTTTTCGGAACAAATCATGATAATTCTGTCCGCTTATTCTCGAACTGATCTGTAAATTTCATTCTTACCGCGCGTAAAAAATAAATAAAAACCCTAAAAGACAATTCTGAAGTGTCCCTAATGGATATATCCATAATCATAATTGAACGTCAAGCGGATTTCGTTCAAGAGTAAACTTCATTACAAACTGAACCTTCTCTTATTGAGTTAGCTGACTCCAGCAAATCTTTTAAGATCTTCATTCATGATAAGCCATCCTTTTTTTTATTTACTAGCAGCGCAATCCATGCCTATATCAAGGTTTTTATCTTGTACTATAAGGCAATACTCCAGAACTGTCAATCATTTGATTGAATCTGACATTATAAGTTTTACTCCTACACTATTCTCTTGTCATTTTTAATTTAATTTTGTCATATTTGCACAGGTGCTTCACACGAAGAACTACTATAAAATCGCTAGTGAGTGTGTGTGTATATATTAATTAGAACTCTAGCGGTTTTCGCTGTATACAGCTTTAGACAATTGTATAAATAGGTTTAATTATTTTGTACAGCTCTTTCAAGTTGAGTGGTTATTATCTTTTGGCCTGTAGCAAGTTAAAACGGAGCGTACCTTGTCCACGCGCACTGTCCGTGCTCTTGTTTGCCTGTTTGATCGTATTCAGATACTAAAAGTCGCGTAATCCGTTTTCCTTGTCAGGTAACATTTGTTTTGTTCGAAATTACGAATTTGCTAAAACAAGCTAAAATTGAGGAGAGGGTTTCTGCTCTTCAGTTTCCTTTTCTCCGCAAAACCCAACAAGCTAAATTCCAATTTGATCTCTAGGTCACGTGCCCTGACGTAGATCAGCTAAGATTTCGCAATACTCCATTTTACAGTTCATTTCAGCATTTCAGTGACCACGAATAATAGTTCCACAAGCCGACGTTGGAGTTGCCGCACATGATAAACTATTATTAATTCGTGGTCACTGAAGATGCTGAACTGAACTGTGAAAAGGAGTATGGTTTCATGGTCATATCGATAAAATTGATGTTTAATTTTATAATTATTTTTGAGTTCTAAAATCAGTCATTGTTATATTCCTCCAGAAAGCAGTTAATCTAATCAAGCTAATCTGATAATTACCCACACTATATACATCCTATTCTCTAGATAATATAACTGAATGCTTTTTCAACTTAGCGCGCTATAAAATGGATATAAATATCGATATTTATCATGATCACTTACTAATGTATTACATAAAGATATGAGCTATACTTACATCGGATCGATATCAGTGGAGAAGCCAAGCCACTTTGGTTGAATGAGATCTGAATCAAGGAAAGCATGAGAATTGATTTGATACGATTTTTATGTTTTTGGTTAAAATGCCTTGCACTGATTGATTTGTTACTTGGCTTTCGCTAGTTTTCTAGATTTGAGAACAAAGTATGGAGGAAAAGAAGAAGGAATAAAGGGAAAAAAAGAATGAATGGGATGGTGGGCGGGTGGGTGGACGGACGGACGGACGGACGGACAGAGTATTTTGTATCCACTTTAGCGCTTAAGGTGACTCGACCAAATATTTTTGCATGAGCACTTACCAACTTTGAACCTCCCATGCTTTAAGAGATTGATTCCGATTTCATAGCCACTAAGACACATATTTCTAGACTACAATTTAATTTTTTCGAGGCGATCAGATCTCATATCACGTGGTAATGACGTCACGCCTGTTTTAACTCTGAGTCGAATTTTAGCCCTCAACCGCATTTTCTAGCGAAATGCTAAATGCTGCTGCTGTTGATGATGACGACGATGACAATAATGATGGTGATGATGAGGGAGAGGGAGATGGATGCGATTTCCAAATTTAATTGCACTAGACGGCTTATTCACGTTTTTGTCGACATGCAGTCTAGCAAAACTGCTGAATAATTTCAAATTTTTAAAGGAAACTTTTTTAACCGCGTGAAACAGATGACGAAGGACTGGACGTTTTTACCAACAATACTTTTCGCACTTAGCTTTTTGTTCATAATCTGTACACAATGCAAGAAATAGACTAACTAAATATTTTAATGCTAAAAGGAACAGCTAGCTGTTCTTTTTTATTGCCAAATATGCTTTTCATTTTAGATAAATATTTCAGATGACTTGCAGCAGTCGTAAACAGCCTTGACGTGTATAAGATTCGAGTATTTTCTAATTTCACCCCAATAAATAAATAGATTGCGTTCGCCTTCACGTTGGACGTGATCTGGACCACAATACAGCAGGAACATAAAAGGTTGTCTAACCAGACTCTTAGAAAAATATTTAATCTTTGACCATTCACTTAAAAATAACGTTTGTAAACCACAAGTTTGATTCTAGTCTTTCTTCGAAGATCTCTAGGCAGTAAGCTAAAGAAGGAATGTGGTTTAAACTTGTTTCTTTAGTCCCTTTTCGGATTCGGCAATATTACGCTGTTTTTTATGACTTAAGACTCATCTGCACAGGCTTAGCTTCGCTTAAGAGCAAATTATTCACAAAAATGCGCAACTTAAACAATACCAAAGTTTTGAAATCCCACGGACTTTTAATGGTATCGTTGAATAGCTGAATAATAAACGAAGCTAAGGCCCCGCCGTCCACACGTATCCGCAATTTTTTTTTCGGATACAGGTTGCATGAACACGTGTCCGGAAGTGTTCGTACCTTTATCCGGAAATTTTCGAAAACGGTCTCCAGAGTGGAAATTGATGGTGATGGTGATGGTGATGGTGGTGGTGATGGTGATGGTGGTGGTGATGGTGATGGTGATGGTGATGGTGAGGGTGAGGGTGAGGGTGAGGGTGAGGGTGAGGGTGAGGTTGAGGGTGAAGATGGTGGTGATGATGATAATAAAATGATGTTCCCGATGATGGTGATGATGATGGTGATGATGAGGGTGAGGGTGAAGATGGTGGTGATGATGATAATAAAATGATCCCGATGATGGTGATGATGATTGTGAAGATGATGTAGTGATAAAAACATCAATCTGATAAGATAAATAATAGATATATATAAACAATAATATAAAAGTAATAAATCAGCCAGATAATTAATGGAGTAATGAGGGAATTAATAGTTCAACATCCTTTGCTATCAATGCTACCGATCAGCCTCACCGATCTTCATATACAAAGCTATTACTGATAACTTATCTTCATCGGCTAGTATGTTATAACATTTACGACTCTTCATATATATGTTAATAATCCATGAATCATTTTCTATTTGATAACTCGATTTGCGAATTTTCCTTCGTAAAAGAACTATGATCGCTAACATAATTTAGACCTGCATTCAAATCATATAAGCTTACTTTATCAATAATATTTTGATCTTGTTCGCTATTCTATTATTTTAGTCTATCAAGAGGAAATTCAATAACGAGCAATAATGGCAAAAAGCGCCAAAAACTAAACCTTCGTATGAGTTTTAATTACAATTTTCGTTTTGGGTTAACACTCAAAACCTTTTTTAACAGCTAGAAACTGATGTACTTTGATGAAATGCTTGTTTGAAGCGGTATTTTCAATTGTACAAAGATGTTTTGTTGCATTTGTGTTAGAATGTTGCTTTGTCAGGCTTTTTGTATAGAAAATGTATGAGAAATAAGCAAATGAAGGCCTAACCGCCTCATTTTCGATTCAAATTTTTGCTTTGGGTTAACGATTTGATTCTACTTCCAAACAAGTTAAACTTTTTGAATACCGAGATTTTAGCCTTGTACAACAGCCTTTCTTCAAGAAAATAGTTCTTGGCGCTCACCGCTTGAATGCGAAATATTTAATATCAAATATTTTGGTTCAGGCCTTTTCAAAACATTTTTTGTTTTTTAAAATTTTTTAAATTTGTTTTAAATTCCTAGCTTTTATTTTATCTTACTATTACAGAGCATTCATTTCATTTTTTCACAAAAAAAAAAAAAAAAAAAAAATCAGTCCTGATTTCAATAGCAATTTTTCTAACTTTTTGTTTAAAATATCGTTTTTGCCCAAAATTCCTTTCTCTTTATTCACTTCTTTAAAATAATATATATTTTAAAAATATCAAAAATTCTTGATAGTTGTTTTCCTGACTTGTTGTTGTTAAAACATTTATTTGATTTTTCGACAATTAAATTTATCAATTTTTTTCATGCCGATATTAGTAATTTAAAATTTACGAAAAACCCTTGATTGTTTTTGTAATAGTATTTTTTATAGTGGTTTTATTTCATGAATGTTTAGTCTGCTAAGAGTCCTAAGAGGGCAAACGATATAGGCCATTGTTCGCCGTTTGCTTTCATTGTGGATTTTAAGAGCCCAAAACTTTGGCAAATAACATTATTACACCAATATGTCATTTATATTTTCGAAAGCCTCGATATTTTTTCTCTCCTTTTAAACATTTTTCATTTGATTCATTTAATCAGTTAGATAATAGAAATTCGAACCTTCAAACATGATCTCGTTGCATGAAATTCATATTAAAGCTATATTGATTCATTAATACTAAGTGATATTTAATTGTAAAATATACTCTTTCACAACACTAACAAACTTCATGCGCAGATACATGCACACCATCCTCTTATTCTTTCCCCTTCATCCCTCAAGTTTTATTTTCACTAATGTCCTAATAATCATCTTCAAGACAGTTTAGTCTGAATAATTTATAATGCATAACATTTTCTACCATCAAGAAACAAAAATATTAAATAAGAGACTAGAAAGATTTGCGGTATTGTTTGTAATCAGCGGGAGACTGAATGTTATGACATAACGACACCTGGTTCTTCGTTGGTCACCGTTTATAACGAGTTCCCCACAATCAAACCGCCCCACTGTGTGTGACACGACCAGAGGATGTTTGCTTTCGTTCTTCCTCCATTAGTCGTTTCTCCTCGACTGATCTGTTTTTCATTCAGCAGGAGATGAAATAGATCGATGAAGAAGCTCGAAAATAAGGCCCGCTTGCTGGATTGCACGAGAAACACATACTAATGTAAGTATTCCATGCTATTTCTACATCTTATAACGATATTATGACGCTCTTTAATGATAACTTTTAAAAAGATAGTTTTAAAACAAAATGTTGATATCCTAAAAAAATCTTACTGTATTTGATGAGAACCTTTCTTGCCCTTTTGCGGAATGCTCTTTTTGGTTTTTTCTCTCTTGGAAAAGTATATGAAAACATTATGCACACCCAGATGAACTAACACAGAACTGTTTCTCTCATTTATTATTTAAGATTTTTTCTTTCTCGTAAAAGTGTATAGTGGAATCATTATGCCCAACAATCCCAAAACTGAAAAGGAAACCAAACCAAAACACTTTTCTTTCTCTTACAGTTTCTTTCGAAATTTTATCTCTCTTTGCCATTTTTCTGTCTTTGTCTGTCACTGTTTCTGTCTCCATCTGTCTCTCCATATTAGATTTTGAACTCATTACGAGTTGATTCATAGTTAAATAATCCCCTCACTTCAAGGGGCCTCGATATGGACGGTTAAGAGCCCCGGTTGATATGTATAATTTAACTAATGATCAATAATGAATGAAGCATTGCATTGATCATATAACTGTCTTGATATCCGAGCATCTGCTTGTAAAATTATCAAGGTTTATACAGCAGAGTAATATGTACTTAAACCTTCAAGTTTATGATATTTACTATTCATAATATACGACGCTTTTTGGTTCAGTAATCAGCGAAGACACATTTAGAAAGAAAAGGCATACACGCGCGCACACAAGTTATCTTGCTCCACTGAGAACCAGCTGTTGTATGATGTAAGTGGTGATCATTAAAATTTATTAACATTCATTTATTTGTACCCACTGGAAATTAAACCCTTGGCTATTTGTTCTAGATTCAGAGAAACGAGCAAACTGACGTGTTTCTTTTCAGTGCTGTCTCAAAGAGAAAGAAACAGATTGTGGTATGAAAGGAGCGAGGGAAGAGAAAGAGAAAAATGCACAATGGAAAAGAGAAAGATTTAAGGAAGAAAGTGACAAAAAGAAAGAAAAGAAATGAAAAAGAAACTTGGAAAAAATAAAATAAAAAGGGAAGAAAAGAGAAGGAAAGGAAAGGAAAGGATAGGAAACGCAAAAGGCATAAGAGGCGAACTGGAAAATGATAATATAGATTTGGGCAACTATATTTGTAATTAGCAATACTATTCATATGTATGTATGAATCCGATTGAAGTCCTAGTTTTCCGGCACACCTATTTCTATTTCCATAGTATTTCCATAGCTTTCCCTTTCTAATTCTATCATAACCATTATCTAAACATCCACCTACACACTCATCAGGTAACGTTAATACAGCATGTAACACCAAGATAATACTTTTAAACGAAAGCCTTTAAATTGCTTTCTATCAATCACGTGTCTTTTTGGAGTTGACTGGGGGGAGGGGAGGGGGCAAACAAATGGTTGACTGAGCGGGCAACACGCGTAACGGAGTGCTTCTCGACACTTCACGAGTGTTCTGCCAATCCCCAAGTGCTTTATAACTCCACACAGCACAGCAAGCAAGTTTTTTATTTCTTTTATAAAATAAAAGGGCGCATGCGTACTGTGTGCTGTGTGCTCTCGTAAAGCACGCGCTTCCAACCAATAAGAATGCGAGATTTATGACAGTTATGTTATAATTATTTTTTCTTCCTCTCGTAGAAATATCTTCATTTGTTCTCATTTGCATAACTTAGTTCCCACATACTGCAGATATTATCCCCTCTGGATACCTGCGTTACACCTAACTAGAGTGGACGACATATACCCGTGAAACGAAACCAAACGAATTGTCTACTTGCAGCTATTTTGCAGCTATTTTGTGTAAAATAGTGGGTTATCAATGGAGTCGAACATTGGGAAATGAAATCAAATAGAACTCCTCGGCTCGGGCGTGATGTTTTCACATTTCAGATCACGACTCATTACCTTAAGAATAAGATTATTTGTTTGATTCGTATCCATATTCATGTGAAGAGTCTTCTCGTGTGCAACCGTTAAACAAAGAAATGATACTCTAGAGAATGACACGAGGTCTGAAATAGGAAAACATTACGCCCAAGTTAAGGCTCAGGTCAATATCTCTACGCGTGTCTTTGTTTGGTTCATTTCTGAGTGAATTCCTAGCTATTTTACAACTAAATAAATAGAATCTAAATAATTTTAAGAGCTACATATGCTAGTAGTTGTTTCATGGATATATTGCCTGTATTCTACCAGGTATCGCTGTTCATTGCTACTCAAGTCTACTCATTGTATGTGCCAGCTACTATTGATTATAGTATTTCAATTATTTTTTCGACTCCAGTGTTCTGGCATTTTATATATTCATTTTTTGATCGACTTGGACTCTTTTTTTTTATTTGTTAAGTGTCGCTGGCCAACTCACCACGAAAATTTATAAGTCTTGCCAGTGACTTATGTTTATGTTACTGTTAACTTTCCATGTTTTCGATTCGACCAGTGTTCTGTCATTTTATCGTTTAAAATCAATAAAGACTAGACATCATATTGTACATTGTCTTACCAGTGACTTATGTTTATGATACTGCTAATTTCCATGTTTCCTATTCCAGTGTTCTGTGGTTCCACTAATTAATCTTGAACAAAACGCGGACTTTTTTTCGGCATTTGTCCTCGAGTATCATCGTTGAAAACACTCCATCAAGGTCTAGGCTTATTAGTGTGGTTGCTTTTGTTTGTGTGTTGATGATGATAAAAGTCTATCACATACACCAACCTGTCTACCCGCAATATACCGAAACAATAGCAACCATATATCCACAACCATTAGTCAATATGGTATTTGCGTCAATTTTTTCTATTATTCTTGTTTTTCAAGATTTATCTCTTTACCATTACCATTAATCATTGGTAATCTAAGAACTGTTCTTAGTTTGAAGCCTTTCTTTCTCGTAAGACACTATATTACTGTTTTATAGGTTTTTTGAATGCTTTATGCCTTATCGATGCAGTTTTCCTCACGACCTTGTCGAGTGTTTCCTCCCTTCTTTCCTTCCTTCCTTTCTTCGCTATGAGACAGGTGAACCATGAAATCTTGTTTTAGGCGTTCACAATATCCATGCATGGATTATCTTTTACATTATATATTATCCATTCGCGACGATCAAAAATAAGTACTTCAATCTGTTCTGTAGTGTTTTTTTAATGTGTTATACAATCACTTGGAGATATTAGCATGTACTTGCTATCTTGTAATTCAAGTATAAATAAAGTTATTGTATTGTTGTATTGTTGTAAAATCAGTTGAAGTCAAGCGCATGACAAGTAGCATCCTTCTTCAAAGGGGGTACTCTTCAATCACAAGTACTTACTTCCATTATCGCTTCTTCTCCATGTGGGATGGTTTGAAGTACATGCATTGATACCAACAGACATCAAGACCACAGTAGCGCCTTTGGTGCAGGAAAATTCAAGTCAATGAAAGCTTTGTTATTATATTTCGCTTCCTGTATGGAATGGAATCTTTAATAGTTTGAATATCATGATATATTTAAGAACTGTCTTTCATGGCTTGAAATGCGTCAACTATGACGCATTTGTTTTTGGCCTCAGAGCGTTTTCCATTAACAACTTAGGAATATATTTTCATTGTTCGCATGTAGAAAAACTGCGTTAAAAAGCCATCTGACGCACTAGCTGACATGCACTATACTCATGATAGAGTACGTAATCATTTACAATTCTTACTTGTCAAGATGTTTGATAATGATTCTTATCAGTACAAGCAGGAAGCAACGAATAGGATTAGCTATGATAAGAGAATCAATAAGACAAGTTAAAGAGAATGTGAGATGATCAAATACTTGCAGCCTGATTTATAAATCAAAACGTCAAGCAAGATTAAGGTTTTCAAACACTTAGACAAGTATGCATGGGGTGCAAAGCTTTAAATAAGTCGAAATAATGAAAGCTATCGTCACATCTCTGTAACCTTGAAATGGGGGCTATCCTTTCTTAGAAGTGAAACGAAGCGTCTGTTAAAAGCTACACTGAGAGAGATTTTCTTCCCGACATCATCACGACATCACTTTGAGAATACGGTAAGATCGACTGAATGGCCAATTATCTAATCAATAGTTTTTGACCTAAAAAGTCGGTTGCACATTTACAGGTCACGCGATCTGGAAAGGCAGAGCAATTTAAAAGAAGTTAAAAGCAAGAATTCTCTTTATCGAGATACTGTGGAATTCGAACGTACATACGTCAACCGAAAAATGTTTTGGAATAAAATTTTAAAAAAAATTTTGTTAACTCGATTCAACTTTGCCATACCCCCGAGACATCCGCAGAGCTGAGGCGGCGTATGGACTTCGGACCTGACGGCGATTAAATCCTTCTGCCCTTGGGTGTACGAATTACGCAAGAAAATGTTCTAGCCGAAGCATCAGGGGAGAGACCAGCCGGCCCCCAGACCATATCGGCTAATCCCTTGCATCTCTGCCACGCACGGAATCGGTTGAAAGTTTGATGTTAAAAAGTCTAGTCTATTTAGGTGCATTGTTTTCATGGCTATTGTTTTGCTAATTTCATGGAACCGTGGCTTAGTGGGAAAAAATTGCGCATTCAAGATGCTGAGTCAAGCACCCCTGCGGAGGGTTAGCACTTGGATGGGTGACCTAAACACGGCACCTACTCAAGCTTTTGCTCCAATTTTTTTCTTATTTAATTTTCTTTTTAATTTGGAAATTTATAGAATAGATATAGCACTTGTCTGTTTTTGCTCGGCATAGTGTGACCGTGTCTGAGTTAAAACTAAAACGTGTCGTGTTTTTTCTTAAAATATATAACAGTTTACTAACAAGAAAACGGCAATCGACCAACGACATCTCGTTTCTGTCAAGAGCATCTCCTTTACCACTGCGTATAATCTTAACAAAACCCGCTAGACAGTGTCTACTTCATAAGTGAAAACCACTTTCGATTCAGGTAGGTCTGCCATTCTTACTACACATGCTTGGAAAAGTACACGTATCGGACATCACCCGACGGACATCACCCGACGCATGCGCAAAGTGATATAACAGCTGAATACAATCTCGTACCCAGAGCCTTTACCTCTTACTGCGCATGCTCGTCGAGCATGCGCAGTAAGAAATAAAAGCTTTGGTTGCGAGATTGAGCTGAATAAAGAAAGCTCTGATTGCTTTTAATCCTCGCTGGTGAGAAATGAATATCTTTCCTCTTAGGTTTCTGATTGCTGTCAATCGATTAATTCGTCGAGCCTAATCCACCGACAATCCACACCTTTATCCTTTATATTAGTGTTTGATAAGCCCGCCGAGAAATTCAAATTATTTATTTTGTTCTTTATCGTGCACGTTATAGAATAATGCGTTATATTCTTTGTCTCTCATACAAAGTAGATGTTTTCTCACTGTTGAAATAGCTCAATACTGAGTCATCTGATATAGTTATAACTGTTAATAAACTGCTATCTCTTAACCATTGCTTCCTGCTGGGGATAGGGGGTGGGGGGCATAGGAAACGTCTGAGGTGTACACACACTTACACACTTACTGCCGCTTTACTTGATCAGCTTAAGGTTTTAATTTCAATTGTTCAGTTTTTTTCATTTAGTACAGTTCATATAGTTTAATTAAGCAAAAACCAGCCGCGTTAATTGTTATGTCTTAACTGAAATAAACATCAACCAGCAATGTTTATTATCCAAAACTTTTTAATCTCTGATAATTGTTCAACGTGTGTTGGCGGCTTTTATAGATATTCAGAGAGAAGTTGCGTTAAAGGATTCAAGACTGGTGTTGCCTCCCACCTCTGGGGTCTTGGATTCGATTTGGACTCGGCAGCACAGTGACAACATGTAAGTACAGTTTATTGATTTTCTCTCTTGTTTGGAGAGCTTTTCTGAGGGCCACTGGGTTATCAGTATGATCATGATATTTTTTCAATTATAACTGTCGTGTGTTCCCCTCTTGAAATAAAGTTTATTCTTTCTTGTGTTTTGCAAAACCTAACACTCAAGCCAAATTTCAATTTTATCTATGAGTTAGCCATTCCCTGACTTTGATCAGCGCCAGGTCGTTGTTTCAAGGTTTTATCTATGAGTTAGCCATTCCCTGACTTTGATCAGCGCCAGGTCGTTGTTTCAAGGTTTGATCTATGAGCTAGCCATGCCGCCTGACTTTGATCAGCGCAGACGGATTGTTTCAAGGGTTGATTTGTGAGCTAGCGGGTCCATGCCCTGACTTTGATCAGCGCAGAGATTGTTCAAGGTTTGATCTGTAAGTTAGCTATGCCCTGACTTTGATCAGCGCAGACGGATTGTTTCAAGGGTTGATCTGTGAGCTAGCGGGTCCATGCCCTGACTTTGATCAGCGCAGAGGTTGTTCAAAGGTTTTGATCTGTATACTGAGCCATGCCTACATTACAGCAGCGCAGCCCACAGAGGTTGAGAACACAGTAATATTTACTCGTTCCCAGTAGATTCAGTCAGGAATTTGCTTGCTTTTCCTCGCTGGTATAGTACTAGAAATAGGCATTCATTCCCCTCGGGGTAAGAATGAAGGCGCTGATATTCCCTGCTGTTTTCTGTTTATATATCAGCGCGCATGTGAGCATATGTATACAAAATAAGCGCGTTATAGATATTAAAGTTATTATTATTATTATTGTTAAAGTTATAGCTAGTGACGCTCCTGATTATAAGGAACAACGACACATCCCTCTCCAGACGAGCGTGTGAAGGCAGTAAAATGGAAGGCTTCGCAAGTGAAAATGGTAAGTTTGATAGAAACCCTAGCATCTTGGCCGATTGTAGTCGTGAATGTATACATGAGTATCGATAATTCTCCTTTTTGCATCGAGTAAGAAAAAAGAAAAATACCCTCTTTTTTTCGGGGCGTTTTACGTGACGCAACACAATTCTAACTTCTTTGACAAAGGATCGATGACTATCGTAGCCGATATCCCTTAAAGATAAGCCTCGAGCAAACTGATATCAGAAATATATATTCATAACGTACAGCAAGATTTAATCAAGAAAATTTAGGACAACCTTGACGTTTTATCATGGTCTTGTATAAAGATGTCCAGGGAATGAAAAATGGAGTGAAATTAATCGAATGAGTCAGTTGAATGCTATTTATTATCACGGGCAAATACATTGGTATATCCAAAGTCTAAATCACACAAAACTCCGCGCCTTATACATGATGAAAAGTACAATGTACCAACGCATGGAACCTCTATTCATCCTATACTATCCCCCTTGCCGCCATTCTCTACTTACAACTGAACATTAATATAACTTAAATAGTAAATCTTCATTTAGAAAAAGACAGAGAAAAAGGAATATTAGCTTCATTGACTTCTTTCTTTAATTCTGTCAATACTCATTTCATTTCAAGCAGCAGGTTGAGAAACCTTTCTAACAATTCTAGATTATTCTTGAATGAATGTGAAGTCATTTCTGTGAAAGATGGGCAATATATCTTGGTTAGTGTAAATGTCAATTATTTTTTTTCAAGATTTAAAACAGAAAGAAAAAAACAAAAAGGAAATGAAAGGAACAAAAAAAGAAGACAAAAAAGTAGATTCGGAGCTAAAACGAATTGGCGTTTTTTCCGGAAAATAGAATAAACAAAATTACTAAAAGGAATAGAAATGAATAAATTTAGGCTTTCATTTAGGCGCTTAATATTAAAAGATTTTATGATCTTTTTTAAATCTTTTTTATTTATTTATTATATCATTTTTTTTATTTTATTATATCATATATTTTTTTTATTATATCATTTTTTTTTTTAATATCATATTTTTTTTAAATTATATTATATTATTTTTATTATATATTCAATGAAGTTGTAATTGACAAGCTCGAAGTCAGTGTAATGTACTGATATGAAATCAATAGGATTTTAATCAGTTTTTCGCCAAACGGAATCTAACTTTCTTGACGTCTGAATTCAGAATTGCAAATATGACAGTATCTAGAGTTTTTTTATTTTCAATTCACACGGAAATACAGACAAAGTCTAGGTAAACAACAAGCCTAAACATTTTCAAACCATTGTAATCTGATTCTGAAGACGTTAAGCTAAATACAAGGCTAAGATCGGTCTGTTGTGTGGTTGGAATAATACTAGAGACGAGAGACTGACAACGAGGTGTGAAAAGACAAATGTTTATGATTTTGTGGAATAATGAAGAAATTCGTACTTATTGAACATCAATATTTTGGAAAAAGGTTTGCGGGCGTAGGAAGTGTGATGATTGCAGACGGGTGGCGTTGAAAGCTTTTTTTCCGAATTCAGTTCTTTTCTTTTGATTTCGTTCTTTCTTTGTTAATCAGTTCTTTCTTTCTTTCCTTCCCTTCTTCCCTCCTTCCCTCTTTTGCTCAATTCTTCTTTCTTACTTCCTTTCTTTGGCCTATCTTTTTTAATGCTTCAAATATAAAATGATTTTGTCTTATGAAAAGTTTGTAAAATTCCTACTAATACATAAATTCAGTGACTGAATTTCAGTATTGGTAAGAATTTTACAAACTTCATGTATCCTTAAATTCATGTATCCCTCCCTCCTTCCCTCCTTCCCTCCTTCCCTCCTTCCCTCCCTCCTTCCCTCTCTTCCTCCCTCAAAACGAGAACAAATCCTGAGAAAGAGAACGAATTCTGCTGCAATGTTGCTCTTGTTCTGACGAGATAGCTCAACTTTTTTTCATTTCAAAACACCTGATAATACATTATTCCTCACATCAATACTCGAAAATATTATTGAATCTAAGAATCTTATTATTCCCACGCAAGAGTAACCATATAACCCAAACAGGGCCCATCACTTTAGGACTGAAGCCTCAAACTTCCCTAGATTAATTTCTCTTGTAATTTGGACTAAACCTTTCATCAAAAGGCTTTGCGGCACCTGTATGCCTTAACAATGATGGTGCTTACTTTACCAACATGATTATTTGCCACTAATGCTAAAGCTAAGAAGCAGGTGACAACATTGCCAATAAGTATGCGTAATATGGTTTTTTTGTGCTTAATTGGTCAGTCAGTGGTTCAGAGATATTGCACACAGTTGCTAATTGCTCATTTTCATCCCGTTTATTTTAAAATGCTTTTAGAATAATCAAAAGAAATGTAGAGAGAAAATGTTGATCTTGTTTGGGATTTAGAGACTTATAAACTTATTACTAGCTTAATAGATTTAAGTCAGTCAAGGCTTAATCATAGTTTCAAATCGATGCGGTTTGGGTTTTTACGTGCAGCGAAGAAATGAGAATCTAGGATTTTGAGGGGAGTGGGGGGTGGGGGAGGTACTTCAAGAAAGATAACAGACCTTTTACCGACACGGCGGCCATCTTGAATTCTATTGTTTTAATAAAGACATTATGGGATGCCGAGGAGGCAACTATTGGAAAATGTATAGACAGTACAGCTGTCAGGATGTTTTTATATGACGTAACGCTTTTTACTATGAGGAGCACATTTAAAAGCAATTGAATTTGCTGGTAGTCGGAAGAATATGCGAAACAACAAGACTTCCAATTATTTGATTATTTTACTAACCCCGCCCCCACTCTGTTTTATACATTTTCTACGTTTGCCCTCTTGGCATCCCATAATTCAAGATGGCCGCCGTATCAGTAAAAGCGTCTCAGTTTCATCCTTCTTGGATACAACTGCGCAAATATTTAACAAACAATTAACGAGCTCATTTACTGCAATTTTCATACACATTCGAACTCTGTGTCTGCTCGCTGAAATTTGGTCTTTAGTTGTCGCCAGTCAAATATGAAAGGTACCGACTGATAGGTTTGGTTGACGGCAGCGAAAAAACAAATTTCAGCGTGCAGACACAGAGTTCGCATGTTTATGAAGATTGCATCAAATTATAGGGGTTAATTCAATTGGGCCCTAGTTTGAGTTAATATCCGCGGATTCACAAAGTAGAAGCATGTCATTCCCTTCGTTACACCACCTAAATCCGCCGTCTTTGAAAATCGGGTTCTTAATTGAAGACACACATGTCTTGCATGGATGACTGCCTCTTGCATGGATGATGTGCCTCCTATCTAACTATCGTAGCTTCAGTTGAGGGGGCTAATAGTTGCCAACATGGTCACCAAATTTTGCCCCTTGAATCTTTTCTCTTTCTAGTAACATGAAATTCATTTGTTCTATTTTTTCAGTTTCATCAGGGTCAAATATTACTAACGGAACAAGTGTCCCGGGCCCCCATCAGCTCTTTGTTGTTCCCACGAGCCTCAAGATCGGAGTGACTTTCTTCGCCGTAGTGATCTTCGTCGTGGCTCTGATAGGAAACACCATCATTTTGTACATCGTGTGTTCGTGTAGGCACATGCGCAATACTACCAATATCCTTATCGCTAACATGGCGGTAGCGGATCTCTGGATCACAATCGACATTCCTTATGTCATTAAGTGGCTCTTTGTCGGGAGATCTTGGTTCGGTGGCGTTTTTGGTAAAATTCTTTGCCAGTTCTGTCACTCGGCTCAAGCTGGATCGATAGCATGTTCCATATTCACGTTGGTGTGCATAAGCCTTGACCGTAGCCTTGCAATATTGTTTCCAATGAAGAACATCTTGACGATCAGGATTGTGAAAATCATGATCACTGTAGTCTGGTTACTCACTCTTGCGTTCTTGATTCCCTTGTTTATTGTCACCGATGTGATTGAATCACCCATTGGTTATGTTGGTTGTAACGAGGTGTGGGAAAACATGGAACCTGTGTCATACCGAAACTACATCTTCGCCTTCTCTCTGTGCACTTACGCTTTTCCATTGACCCTCATTACTGCCATGTATACTTTGACAGGTCTTAGACTCTGGAACAGAAAGGTCCCAGGACATCGAAGCTTACGCGTGCACAAGAGAATCCAGTCTTCTACTAAACGAGCAACGGCCATGCTCATTACTGTTGTCGTTGTCTTCGCTATTTGTTGGTTTCCATTTCAAATCCGTGAGTTGATAGAAAGTTTTGGGTCCGGCGTTCAAATCCAGTTGCCATTGACATTGTTCATTCTCCTTCCCTGGTTTGGCTTTGCAAATGCAGCAATCAACCCGATACTTTATTTCGTGTTTTCGGAAAACTACCGCCGTGAGTTCAAGAGGACATTTACTCGTATGAGTCGAAGAAGACGAAGAAGCTCGTCTTCTCAAGTCAGCCGAGGAATGACCCTTAGGACAAGAATATCTCTCTCGACGTCTGTCCCGCTACAGAAGCTAAGGAATGACAGCTATATCCCTGCTGATAGTCAACCCAGTCATGAACTGTTTCCGAAACGAACTCATCCGGACATCAGCAAAAGTGACTCGCCGAAGGTTTGTCTTATGCCAACTGAAGAGAACCTTGAATCAGAATCCGTGTGTGGGTCCATGGAGGGAAATACAAGCGAGAATATTGAGATTGACATCACAATGGACAACGGGCATTGCTGAGGAAAAGTTCATAAACTGAAGGAATTTTTGTCCTACGGTATCCTAAGAAATCGTGCACTCTGATTCGCTGTTAGAGCGGGCGGCATTTTTGTGTCTGACCAAGGTCCAATTACCCTGGGATCCAGAGGTACTTTTTCGCTTTGGGTACCTCTAGGACTCGAGGATACGGTCCGGTGATGACCTCAGCTACGCCTCGTGGGTACATAACATTTTGACGAACCGTTGGCCCCATATCATGGTAAATAGAAGAAATACAACGCTAACCATCGGAGATTTGTTACGAATTTTTTAGGAAAAACTGTGAAGTGCCCTCGACCTTGAATACGGACATTCAAGACCTTCGGCACAGTTTATCTCTATCAGCCGGACCACCTGGACGGTAAATAACCCGGCTCTATATATCCAAATAATATATTCATCATTCCAAAATTTTCTAGGAATATCGGTAACACGCTCCTCCCGCTTTGAAATATATGGGTTAAGTGTCCGTTAAAACACGCCATGTTCGTATACTGTAACAGTATTAAGTCATATACCCAAGCAAGGAGTTCTTACTGAATTCATATTTTAATTCGGAAAAAATAGGCTTTGCGGCACCAACACGTGATGGTTGCCATGACAGAAGGCAGAAACAATGGAATCTGGTCGAATCTGATTTACATGAGAAAGAATTCAGTTTTCCAGAGAAAAAGACTATTGTTGTGCCTCGTGTCATGGCTGCCATCTCGTGAATGTGCAAAGCCTCTATAGTATATACTTTCTTTTTCTATTCTTTCAATTCGCGCATTAGTAATAATCAAACAACGAGTTGAGTGATCCTGAGTTTGGGATAAAAAATATAGCCTTTGTATTCAATCTATATGAAAAACATTCATTTTCTTAGTTTAATAAACAGGATGCATTGTGGTATAGCTTGGGTGGTAATCAACACCATCTCGTATGGTGTTGATTATCACCCAAAGAACAAAAGAAGAACAACAAAAGATGTTTGTGCCCAAGGTAGACCGCAATGCAACTTGTTTGCTATTTAGTATATCTAGGATAAATAGGATGCATTGTCTAGCTTGGGTACAAACATCTTTTGTTCTTCATGCCTCGTATGATGTTTTTATACCCAAGCTAGACCACAATGCATCCTGTTTATCCTAGATATTCTAGAAAGCAAATAAGTTGCATTGCAGTCTAGCTTGGGTATAAAAACATCATACGAGGCATGTAGAACAAAAGATGTTTGTGCCCAAGCTAGACGCAATGCATTACGATCACTATCTCAGAAAATGTTTATCATTAGTTTGTTCTTATATATGTGTGTGTGAGAAAGGGTGTGCGTGTGCGTGTGTGAGAAAAAGGGTGTGCGTGTGCGTGTGAGAAAAAGGGTATGCGTGTGTGTGTGTGTGTGCATGTGCGTGTGTGAGAAAAAGGGTATGCTTGTGTGTGTGTGCGTGTGCGTGTGTGTGTGTGACATAATTATGTGAACATAACAGAAGATTGTTTATTGGTTTGTTTTCTATGACAACCGACATTACGGCAATATACTTGGTACTTTGTTTCTGGGAATAATTGCAAACTAGCCAAATATTTCTCTCTTTTCTTGTATGATCCTCTTAAAGACGGAGTGTCTTGGCACTGTGTAGTCTTTTTTTTTTTTTGTAAATATTACCTCTAAAATGGAATATATTCATACGATCGCAACGACGAATGAGACCCTTATAGATATCAATATCTACTCAAAAATAGAAATTAAATGATCATAAACTCGAGGAGAGATAAAAAGCGTTTGCGCATGCTCATCTGTATCCATGTTCAACGACGCATGCGTGGCTTGGCCGGGTCTGCGGTCATTTTATTGCAGGATGGCGGAAATCCCTTTTTATCCGCCTCGCCACAACCGCAGACCGCCAAACAACGCAGGCTATGATAGGCAAGTCCCCAGAGAGTCTAGTGTTTGGCGCTGTTATTCATTCCTCTCACTGAATAAAATTGAGGGAATTTTTCACAACTGAATTTAAAATTACAAGAAAATAAAGTCAAAACTCTTGAAAACTCTTTTTTCGAGAATGGAGGTTATATTTTGTTTTATACATACACGCATTGGGGAGATTGTTTTCTTAAGAGTTGAAATATCGTTCAAAATTGTGATGACTTTTTGTCAAACTTTGTTGTCTTTTCATAAGAGTGGTCATCGTTATGTTCGTCACGGTATTAGTGTATACAAAGTTTCAAAGACAAGGAAAATTTACTCGAATTTCCAGTTCTTTTTGGAGACGCTCAAACATTTAATGAACAATCAGTATCTAGAATTACAAAGAGACTTTCCACACTCAATACCTTTTGAAAAAGTTCGAGATTTTATTGAAAAATTTGCCCACAGAGTTTGCAACAAAACTTCGAAGGTTTTTGTCCGGCCCAGTTCGTCCGCAGCTGCTTTCTAGCCCTTACAAATGGCCCTTACAAGATGGCGGCCGCTATTGAAAACCTATACAAAAGCAAAAGTGCACAGATTTTGTCCAGTTCTTATGTTCGGGGATCTATTCATAACGTTTTGAAATTTTATTAATCTCGATGACTGAGATTCATAATTAACACCTTTGAAGATTTTCTTAAGGTGATACAAAAGTGATTTTCAAGTGCTCAGTTGGTTGCTTGGCAAACTCCTTGGTTTTACGAAGCATGGTAGAAACGTTTTATTTGCTTTTCCTGTTAGCCGTTAAATACTTACAACGTGAACAAATGAATCGGGCCACGTTCCGATCATCTCAAAATTCAAATTTGACGATGAGGCACTCCTTGTATAGAACAAACACTTGGATCACCAAATACATTTATTAATAGGAATAAAATAATGTACCATACACGACGTTATTACCTTTCGGCAATGATAAGAAAAGTTTGTATAAATGCTAGTCAGTTCACTACACAAAACGTTATAATTGAATCTACATTATATCTACAGATCCTATTGAGGTTTAATGCAATTTTTTTTAAAACATTTTATTCCGCCTGAAAGCCTTGGAATCGTGGTAGAATTGTAATATCTCGTGGCCTACTTTGGTGTATAGCGAGGCGTGAGACAGGTCACTTGCCCCACGTGCAAAAACAGTCGAAAATCGTAAAGAACACTATGAACTCTTTCATCAATTTTTAGCAGGTACATTAAGCAAGCAAGTCAAAATAAATCCTATAATTCCATGCTTTTTTGTATGATCATTACTTCGTTTTGTCTTGTGTTTCCAAAGCGCACGAAAAAACACCGAGGTGGCCAATTAAATGGACTAGAGCACTCCTCACTCCTGAAAGCTCCAAACTTTCGTTCCATCTGATAGCGTAAAATTACTTAAATAGTATAAAGAAAACAATGAAAAGATTTTGAAAAAATACAAACTGGACCAGAAATATATTTTTAAAGTTTCTTCTTAAAAAACAAACTCTCAGATTTTTTTTGCTTTTTTCTTTGTTTTATTATTAAAAACCCACTTTAGTTCCAGATTTTCTACGAACAATTTCCTAGTTTACTTTACAAAATGCTTAAAATGAGTCGTTAAACATCTCTAAATCTTAAGATATGATCGATAAATGTATGACGATGCAATCATGATTTTCTAGGAATCACTGATATTCTATAGTTAGCGTTTTCTCTTTGTGAGGCTAAAACCCATGGCATTTTTAGGTCAACTGGTCAGCTCAGAACTTCACTATTTTTCGAAACTTACCACTCTTTTCACTGCTACGCGCAACAGTCGCAACAGGGATATAGGGCAATACATTGCCGCCAATCAGAGAATTTATTTGATTGACGGAAGTCTATTGTCGCGACTGTTTTTCGATCAGCGCGTAGCAATGAGAGTGGTAACTCCCGATGTACTCCGATTTACTACCTTTACGCAAGTATGTATGGTCAAAACTATCCTATTCTCCAAAACTTATAAGTCTTATTTTATCTCGCATACATAAAGAGCACTGCAATCTCATATGTTATTGAGGCCTTTTTATTGTTTTATTCATTTCTAAGTTTCTCGAGAACATTTCTTTATAAATAGGGAAGTGTTGTTCTTTTGTAATCGAAAAAACTCTATGTTAAAACAAACAATGATGCCACTTGTTGTTAGCAAAATTCCGAATTTTTGGTAGTAAAAGTTTACCAAAAAAATCTTTCTGGCAATTGTAATTTTGGGATTAAATTAGAATTTGTTTGTGAATTGAGTTCTTACGTCTTACCACGGACATCCTATCAAGAACTGACTTAGTAATATAAATATTTACGCAATTTACCCACAAATGACGTGTCCACTCATGAAATAACCTGTTAGAATCTCTCTTTATTATCTCAAAATCTTGTAACCTTTATAGATTTGAAACTGGCTGTATTAGGAAACTAAATGCAAAAGTTATTATGAGAGTCAATATTCGGAATAGTATTCTCGCCAAGGCGCGCACAGCATGACAGCGCCACAAACAGAACTCACTATAATTAATCATTGTATCGAATTCTAAATAAACAAGTTTGAAAATACGATATACATAAATATCAATCAAGTCAAGTCGATTAACCGGTCTCTTTGATAAAAAAATAGCATTTTATCAGATTGGATAATGATATCCTTTTGAATATAAAACAAAGTCACAATTTCGGTTTGAAATCCTCGAGACTTAATTTCGCGAACAATAAAGGGAATATTGCCGAAAAAATCACACAGAAAAAGGCTTTCAGAGTCGGTACTTTTTCTGGTGGCAATAAAATCCATTTAAAAATGACTGATAATTTATAATGAGAACTTGAAATTGTCTATTATTCGTATTCCCTCTGATTTAGGAGGCGAATGTTTCTTTCAAAGAAAGCGAAAATGGGAGGAAACTTCAAATTAGTTTTTCCTGGCTCTTACCAAGTCCAATTTATGGTTTGATTGTGGTCCGTTGTTAGACAGCTATTGTTCTTAGAAACCTTATATAACATCGTGTTTGCCGCCCACAAGATATATCATCTCGTATATTTAGCTTTTTCATGGTAAAACTCAACCTCAGAATTACAAATGTTTCGACTTCAGTTAAAATCCAGGTACAAAATCGAAATTTTTAAGTAACTAAAACTTGTGTTTAAAAATAAAGACTTTCAAAATTAGAATTAAAAAGGATGTTTTGAGGTAACAATGGGTTTGGTAGTGATTATACCAAGCCTATTTATTAAAATGAATCCTGGTTATTGTCCCGGGTGAATGTCTTTTCGTCAAAGGAAACTTGAGATATTTAAGATAAGAAATGTATAGAAGTATTTCCTTGAAAAAAGATTGAATCAATATCAATGTATTGTTCAAAGGATTTTTAGTCCCTCTTTCTTCACACCATCTGAAACGACTTCAAATTTACAGGAACTGCGCTATCTTATTATGATTATTATTTTCCAGGAATCGAAAAACTGATTTTTTCCTTTTAACTCAAGCGAAGAATCATCAAATTTTATGATTTCCTAAAAACGGAATAAGAAAAAAAAAAAAAAGCATTTCAAAGAGATGTATGAATGTGCCAAGTGAAAACAATTTCACAAAGCGACAAATGAACAAAAAATAAAACCCGACATCATGTTAAATAAACAAGTCGTATTTGCTTAACTTGTAAACCGTTTTCGAAAAAGTTTATGACCAATCCTGTCATCAGTTCGCGGGAGGGGTTCTACTTCAGTTAAATTTATCAGTGATATCTTTCAAGTTTATGATTACTTGAATCATATACCTCTCCGATGTACACCAATCTCTTTGTGCGCGCAAACCAACACAAGAAATTACACCTTTCTTATACAAAATAACAATTCTATATTTCGTAAATTTTCATTCATAAATTATGCGGGTTTTCAAAGTTTTGGTTATACCTATCAGATTGATCCACTTGACTCTCGAAAGCAATGTTATTACGTCTAACCATGCATTTATAACCCCGCCAAACGCGCTCCAAATTTATATAATTAGTGAAGAAGATTGCCACAATAAAATATTAAAAGTAATAATCTTAGATTTTAAATTTCACTTTTTTAAACAAAAATTCCAGTTTTAGTTAAGATTTTCTCTAGTTATGTTTGAACCAGAAAATTTCATCTTTGCAATTATTCTTTCAACTTATGTAAGGTCTGAAGGGATAATATATATCTTTTGTGACATTTCATGATATTTTCTTCATCCTCCTTTTTCTTTATTTCCTTTATCTTATTCCAACTCAGTCAAAAGTCATTTAAATTTCTTTGGGAGGGCAAAGAATAGTTAGTACTGATAGTTTTTTATCGATATCGGAACTGTAAGCTTTCGGAAGCGAGTTTTTTCGCCCATTGAGAGAAGACTAAACTGTATTCATTGTTGTTTTTGTTTTTACTAGTGTTATGGTCTTATTGCACCGTCTTAGCCCTCTCGACAGATGGCTTTTTACAGCCCATGGCCTTTTTTAAGTGCTATTAATTAATTTGCTGATAAACAACGAGCAACTCTCCAATTAAGGCACAAAACCCCTTCACAATATACAATAATTAACGGCCAGTTTCTTTAAACAATATCTCTCTTTACAAGCCTTGTACTTCAATAAGAAGTCCAGTTTCCCCGCGCATGCGCACTGCTGCCCGGGATACCACTTGATTGGAGGACTGAGTGGCAGGTGTATGACACATTACATTGGTCGTTGAACAAGCCTTTTGGTGTTATAGTTAACAGTCTTTGATGCTCTTGTAAAGCATAAATATTTGTCTAGTCAACAGCAAGGGGTCTGTTTGGATACAAGTGCTCTTCAAACATGCCCAGGGCGTTCTTAGTGAAAAAGTCAAGTGCCGTCGTATTTGGACACAACAGGGACAATGCAGGTATTTAATACTCTATTCTATCCACTTTTCACCAAAAAATTTCGCTATTTGAAAGTGACCTATGAAAAATCACAGCTTCACAACTGGTAAACTCAGAGTCTAGTTCCCTGTTATTTTAGCGTTACGTCCTGTTACTTTACTACCGCCTTTAATTCTTTACCGTACGCCCCATTTGAACAAGTTAAGAGGAAGGCCAACCACCAAATTACGGTCATTTTAAATTGTACACATAATCAATTGCGAACACAAACTCACCAAACGAAGGGAGGGTTAGAAGGTTCCAAATCATTAAACTTGTTATCTTAGTCAACCTTCGTCCCTAACAATTTTAAATCCAAAGATTTTATTTATTTAGTTTTTCAAGTTGATATATTTACGAGATTTCCCAAGTTATGGTCGTCTCTATTTTTAAGTTTATTGGAGTTTATTTCAAAAGAAAACACTTTGACACAATTTTAAAAATTTGATGACCGTAAAAATTCACAAGAAAAAAGGGTTACACGGACGGAAGCTCTTGCGTTAAGCCTCAAGTTTATTTCAGTCCTGATTTATTGTAATTAAAACTAGTGAAAATTCAAAAACCCTTCAACACTTAGAAAATATTTTCGGCCCATAAATGAGATTATTTGAATTTCGGTCAACTCCTGCTTAAGATGTTTATTCAAGTACAAAATGTAGGGGAATCAAATAATTCAAATATTGAACATTATATTAGTTTAACTGGTTGTAGTCAAGAGGTTCTTAATTGTTCTAAAGCTTTTGTACGTTTTGTGTTATTTATAAGATTACACTCCAGAACCCACAAAGTTGAATGTTCCGCGGACCCGTCGCTCTATAAAACCATCTGTTCCGCCGGGGCACTGAACGTACGTATGTCCCCACAAGTGAATTGAATTATTTATGATTCACTCGTTCACCCAAATCCCTTTCAACTGGTAAACAGGTAAAATTGTTGGTCCATAAAACTTTTTTATTTGAAACACGTGAATTAATGAATACGAATTTTCGAAGGTTGTTTATTTTGTTTTGCTGCGATTTATTTTGCAAGAATTTGTTATCATGAATGCGATTCGTCTATGATTATGACTCAAAACCATTTCTACCGACTTTGTTGTTCAACAACCTTAAATTTCACATAAAAATCAAGCATTTTTCCAATTCCTAAAAAAAAAGAAAAGAAGAGAAAAAAAATCGTCTGCATATAATTTTTATCATCATTTCGAGTGATTATCAACAGTGAGGAGTTCCTTTGATGAATCGACATAATAAATGATACCAATATAAAAACAGTGCCAGGAAATCCTCCGGCCATTCTGTTTCATCCTGTCCCTCTAAATCCTCGACAATTTCCTCTATTTCCTGCAAGTAATTGTTCTTAAAACCACCTAACTTGACGAAATGTTAAGCAAACAATTCCTTTTCTAGGAGTACAAGTCAGCTTGAAATATTCCATGTTTCAAAGCGAAAATTCTCTAATCTAACACTTTTTTTCATGGATAATTATACGAATTTCAGTTTTGCCATTAAACACATTTTTTTTAGATAATTATAAAACATTTTGTAAACCAGTTCTATACCGCTGTCTCCCCATCTAAGAACAGCATCTCAGTTTGCGCAAAATGGCGTTTTTTATTTTCATATTCTAACTATTTTTCCGACTCACTCTTTGGCTTAGGCACGTCTATAAACACGTAACATATATTTTTTAAAAAGTTTTGGCGTGGACCTAGCCTGGAATTATCATAAACTATGCCTCTTCGATGTTTGGCTGGCTTCCTTACGGGACAGCCCTTTATAGAACGAAATATTTTTTCGAAGATATCATAGAATCATTGATAGTCATAATATATGCAAAGCTTGTAGTTAATAAATGCCGAGCGAGTGCGAAACGATTGGATAAAAATTCAAAACCACGTCACTTGCATCTAGTTTGGTTTTCAAAACATTTCAGTCCCGACGAAAAAATGCTTGGTAAATTTGCTTGACTTTACTGACTTTGGCTTCGTAGTCTAGTTGAATTGTATTGGAATAGTTTGCGCCTAAATCTGCCATAATTTTTTGTTTTGGTTACTCGAAAAAAAAAATTGGATAACTTTCTGCTTTATTTTAAAACCATGAATCGCCCTCTCGCGCTGATCTGATGTAATATCAACACTCTAAAGAGACCGAGCATTTTACAAACTTGAAGTGATATAGTTTTCTTTTATCTGTCCCGCCTTTTTTCTTTTTTTTTTTTTTTTTTTCTTTTTTTTTTCTGGCAGTATTAAGTTGGATAATTATGAATTTATCTTTTCTCTTGAAGTAAAGGGCGATTTTGGTTGTTGCATAACTTTTCATACATTATCTTACAAAATGTACTACTCACAGTTTAAATTTAACTTTATCTGACTTGCTGTTTTTTCATTTGTTGATGTAGCTTGCTAGCATATTTTTCTCAGCCGTAATGTTTTACACTCCTTATGCAAAAGAAAGCAATGTGAAGATTCCGTCATCATAACATGTAAAAGAGTTAAATATTTTGTGTGTTTTCGGGGTTTTCTTTCTTTCTTTTTCTTTTTTTCGTTAAATCTGATACCAAGCGTCCCGAATTTGACAAAGTTGACAACTTGATATTTTTGTATCTTAATTCACTTAAACAAAACAAGTTGTTACAAGTGCGGATAATACACAAATCTGGTTAACCAAACCTCAAGAATTTAACAAAAAATACTTCTTCATATATAATATATTTCTTTCTCTTTTCTTAATGTATGTACATAATGTTGCTCTGTACTTTACTCATAAATCCGTAAAGAAGTACATCTATACGTCTATGATAATACATCTTTCCCATAAGAATATTTCATTTCCAAATAATCAATATTTTTTTCTTAATCGTAAGTTTACTAAGACGAAATATAGTCTATGACTTTCTTATAATATTAAATTTAGCAATTTTTTGCCCCTATGCTTTGCAGAAATTTACTTTTTCGTTGTATGGAAATCTGTTCGCAAAATTTTTTTCATCAGAATTGGTTTGAGTATCGAAAGAAAAACGACGTTTCTAGAAATACTTCTTTTTGAATTGGTTTATAAATAATTAACCTTGATAATCCATTTATTATGGATTTGTTTATCTTATTTCAAAGTAAAACTGAACGTGTTGAAATCATTTAGGAAACTCCTCCTTCGAGAAGAAAAATCTCTTCATTTTGTAAAATATTTAGTACAATGTAATTTTGTTTCCTGGGAATGCTTTCTCCTAATGACAGAAGGGAAATAACTTCAGAATTTCTTTTCTTTCCTATTGTAAAAAATTTCAATTGTGATCGGAAATCACAATTAAAGACAGCTACATTTACGTACTCGAATCCGCAGATGGAAAACTTTACTTCGTAGGGAAAGGTGATAATGAACTAAAAAATCAACTTTCTATAATTAATATGATCCTCCCTCTAAATCCCTGAACTTTTAAAACGAAGGTGTACGGAATACAACGCCAATTTAAGCAATTAGTGTGAGACTTATAACGACTCGAAATTGGTGTCAGAAGTTCGAAATTCGCGGAGAGTTCACGTAACAAACATATGCAAAAGTTTTTTTTTTTAAATTTTCTAAACCTGTAAAACTGCCTTTTTGGCTAAAAAATCATACGATTTTTGTAGAGCTTTATGAGGCAATGATCCTGTCATAATATATTCATGATATAAACAAAATAACAAAGAATTTCTTAGCTATTCATTAGCTATGCAGTCTAAGTACGTCAAATAGTTCATTTATTCCCTAATAAACTTTCAAATTAAGCTTGAAGCTTCTGCCTAATTGATTTAACACTGGAATGGGGATTATTTTACCTACATAGGGTTTAGGTTCTAAGATTACTCTAATAAGGCAGATGATCTAGTACTTTGGAGAAAACACTGAAGTCAATCCGTGCAATTTGTTCAAGATATTAGGCTGAAATATTTTCGAGCTTACTTACCGCAACGATATAAACTCAAATCTACAAACTTTGAATTTTTTTTTCAAAATAATTTAAAACTTTAACCGTATACAATATATATACCAAAATATTTTTTTTTTTTTGCAAAAAATTGTAGTAAAGAAAGATTTAATTTTTGTACAGAAGTAATAATTGGGGGACATCTCAAAGATGTGCTAACTCAACTGATAAAGACGAAAACATCGCGATGCTTTTAAGATTTTGCTGTGATTTTAAACTTTCCAATATGGCTTCAACTTTTTTTCAATTTAATTTCATTGGATAAGAAAGAAAAAAGAAAAAGAGACCTAGAAAGAGAGAGAGCTTGGACACTTAATGTAATGAACCAATAACTTTCAAAAATTGATCTAGTCGTATATCAATGGGGAAAAAAAACAAGAAGCTCTAAGCTATGGAAAAACACTGAACGAATACCTAATGCAAAAGAATTGGCAAACATTTGGCAAAAATTCATTCAGCTTCAGTCATGGCGAAGAACTAGCAGCGAGTTTGTGTATATTGTCATCGATGGCACGCCCTTTTGTGGCTGAGGCAACTTTGCCACTGAAATAGCACCCGAAGTTCGATCAAAATGTCATAAAAAGTCATCTTTCCCATGAAGATGTTTTTTTTTTTTAATGAATACTCTCTGTGGGATATTCTTGTATATTTTGTATAATGGATGTCGCGCAGTAAAGAGTGCTTAGTTGCTCTGATCAACAGGCACCAATCACTAGGCGTATCTCCACTCGGACCGTGTTAACTTGTACGCTATTTAAGTCTCTAAATACCAATACTCCTATCATAGACTTTCAAAATATATTTTAGGGAAAAAACAAACCGCCTCAGTGTTTATCAAAGTGTTTGTTGGGTGTCAAACCTTGTTAACTCCGCTTTCCATTTCATTATTTGGAAATGGGGAAAATCTCGACGGGAACCAACGACTCTCTTGAAACTGGTAAGAATATTATATAGAATCTACTGAATTCATTTATAAATATCCGGCTCCGAGTTTATAATGATAAAGGACCGTAACTTTTACCAGGATAAAGGATGGATTTCAATATCTAGTGTTTGTGTGTTTCGTTTAATTCTTTTCTTGCCGTCGAATGCTCAAACAACGAGGCCAAGCTGATCGGCCCAACTCAGGAACATTATGCATGAGAAAAGAAACAAAGATTCGGATCGAAGTACCAAAAAATTGGTTTAACTTGTGCACTAAGATTTTCAAGACTAGATATATCCTAAGAGCCTATATATTTTATAGATTATTCGTTTGCTTTTTGGGAAGAAGTTCACATGCTTCTACATGAAAACAACTTGAATGGCAGAGTGAAAAAAAATTCTCAGTTTTGACTGAATCTTACAGCTCGGTTGGTAATTCGTAAGATGTCTGGCATTGATTCGTTAGATTATTCTTTATTCTGCTTACTTGTTCAACTGATACACAACTTAAAACTTTATTTGTACATGAGCTCCAAAACATGGTTCCAAATGAGCACTAAAACTAGTTCAAAGTCCACACATGTTATTTTTATAAACGGTATCCAGTTTCTTTTTTAGAGAGTTGAAGATAAATTCATAGAAAATTTCTCCACTGAAACCTTGGATGAAATCCAGCTATAGCAAAGCCCAAAAAATTTGGTTCATAATCCGGGTCCTTTAGAAATATAGATAAATAATTTTAGACCCCAATTTATTTCCATTCGTGAGTTCGTTTTTCTCGTAGGGTAGTCCCATTCTGGTGCATGAGATAGTCAGCGTTGGCCGAAAAAGTCAAGCCTCTAAAGGCTTTTGGTTTTTACTGTTAGCGATATATTACGGTTGGCAGTGAATAAATAGGCCATTCAAAGTTTAGTTCTTTTAACTGTATTTATTCACTGCCAACTTTGGATCTGAATAAACATGTACATATTTTTGGGAGCGAAAGAGGCTGAATATAGGCGAAGAACGCTAAGACAAAAGGATGTTTAGTGAACATCTGCTTGTAGTTTGAGAAATAAAGAATTAAAAAGCCTTATTTAAGATTTAAAAAAATTCTTTTCAAAAGTCTTTGAAAGAAAAATGTACTAAATTTGAATGATTTATATTGTGGGTTTTTAAGTCGTATATTGTTGCAAAGAATATTTGAAGTCGAGTCGTTTAGTAATAATAGGGGATTAAGTTGATTTGTATGGTTGAATTGATGGAGTTTGCTGCTCAAAACTCAAACGGCGTTCCTGATTCATGTCTTAAGATTGCCTTCCTTAACGAGGCGATTATATGGTACCTGGCTATCAGCCTTCTCAAGTACTTAAGAGCATCTTATTGTTTAGTTTGTATTATGTTTCAACAATAACATTATTTAGCTCAACAATAGCATTAAACTCAGTGCTAAGCTCCGACACTTTAGTTTCGAGTAGGCCAGATGGCGTTCAGCTTGTGGAGGAGTAATGAGACCAAATTTCGCCTTTTTGAATCTTAAGTGCTTGGCAATCAAATGCCGTAGAAGTAATGCTTTTGAATCTATCTTATTTTGACAATCCATTTAAAATTACTTTGAATTTACAATTACTTTATTCGTACGTCTTTGAAATCGTAAAATTGGACAAAAAACAGACGCTGTTTAAAACGAATTTTATGATTCAACGCTTCTTTTCGTTCGTATTCTTCCCTTTATTTTTTCGCCCTGGAGTCCACAATAAACCCGCAGAGAAATGATTCGACTGGCAAGACAAATGAGTGAATGAGTTTAGTACATGTAACTAATGTAACTGGTAGAAGATTAAAATCTACGTGAAGTACAATCCAGTCCACGTGAATTGTCATCAATAATTCAACTCTCTTTCAAAACTGTTCGTGCGGACTTTGAAGTTGTTTTTCTTTCTAAAATAGGGTGGTCAAAAATACCCATTTATTAACGGAACATAAAAGAGAACTGATAGAAGTTCTGATACCAAACAAAAGGTTGATTTTTGTCTTATCAGATTTGCTCTATTTCCTTTCCTGAAGGATAGCGTTGATTTGGGATCTAGGAGTGTATCTATTCATCGGTTGAAAGGAGTGATAATGATTTGTGCGAGGATAAAATCCGCTACACCTTTATCCGACAACGAACAGGAAAACCCATTTATCAGTCGTGATGACTAGATAATAGCATTGAGTTCATTTTACATCGTAGGCGGAAGCGTTATTGTCAAAGATGCAAAAGAGATAAACAAAAACAGATAAGAAAAGAAAACACAAGACAAAGAAGAGAATAGACAAAAACAGAATAAGAACAAAGAACCATGAAAAGAACCTTCAAATTTTATCGATACCCTGAAACAATTAAGCTCTGAGTTTATCAAAGTCAGGGCTAACTCGTAGACCAAACCTCAAACGATCTCTGGGCTGATCTATGTCAGGGCATGACTGACTCATATAGATCAAACCTGAAACAACCTCTGGGCTGATCTAAGTCAGGGCATGAATAACTCGTAGATCAAACCTCAAACGATCTCTGGGCTGATCTAAGTCAGGGCATGACTGACTCATAGATCAAACCTGAAACAACCTCTGGGCTGATCTAAGTCAGGGCATGAATAACTCGTAGATCAAACCACAAACAATCTTTGGGCTGATCTATGTCAGGGCATGACTGACTCATATAGATCAAACCTGAAACAACCTCTGGGCTGTGATCAAAGTCAGGGCACGGCCAACCCACAGATCGTAATGGAATTTAGCATCTTTTTTAAGAGGGAAGAAAATCAGAGAAAAAAACCCTTTAATCAAGAGAGAGAGAGAGAGACCTAACAAATTCTACTCAGACACACGTGATGCCAAGTCCCGGTGAGGAATCGAACCCGTTGTTTTCATAACAGCGAAAATTAAAGGCGTTAACAAGAAGTTACACGCCCGGATCGATGCGACAAGAAGCAATGGAAAGGGTTTGGCACGCGTTAGTTACAGGGAGGGGAGAGGGGGGGCTAATTTTTGCGCACGTTTCGCTGATGAAACGGGGGTTCTGAGAGACGGCAGGAAATTTTCATTGATTAGTTTTTTTTTGTCTATTTTGTAGCGAGAGCTTCCGCAACATCTGTCAATCACAAAGAAGAAGAGTTGCCATGGGAACCCCTAGATATGTCCGAGTATGAGCACGACCTACGAACTGCACACACCGTTGAGCGAGAGCTCGGTTTCAATGGCTACTACTCGATGCTTTCTTCCTCAACGCGAGAAAACGAGAAATTCAAGGAGGCAGAAAGTCAAATATTCAAAGAACGAACTCACTCAAGACCCTCCATGTTTTTAATTCATTCCCTGAAAAGCAAAGCTTCCAGAATGGACGGGCTTAAGAAGGAGCCTTTTGACGACAGCCTGCTCGAGAACCCATTTGAGTGCAACCACTGTGACATTTCATTCAAGCGACCCAGCGATCTTCAACGACATGTACTGAGTCATTCCAGTAAGAAACCTTTCGAGTGCGAGAAGCGCGACGAAAAGATTGCTATTAGTCAGGAAAGCATTGAAAAGCCATTGGAGTGCACTTGCTGTTTGAAGTCATTTAGTCGACCTGAGGAACTCCAACGTCATTTGATGGTTCACGATGACAAGATGTCTCCTTACCAGTGTAAAGATCATGACTCCACCCGCGATAGACGGATCAACGACGAGAGTAAAACCCGCGAAAAGCCATTACAGTGCACTTGTTGCATGATGCTATTTACCCGGCCGGGAGACCTTGAGCGTCATTATTCACTAATTCACGCAGATGACAAGCCTTACCAGTGTGAACCAAAGGAAACAAAGAGTACCCTATACTCTGAAGAAAACAATGGAGAGAAGCCATTCAAATGCAGCCACTGCGTCATGTCATTCACCCGCCCAAGTGACCTCCAACGTCATTCGCTGATCCACAGTAGCAACAAACCATACAAGTGCGAGAAATGTGATCGCGAGTTTACTTGGTTCGGCAACTTTCAAAAACATATCCTCTCGCATATGAACGAGAATTCTCATTCTTCCGGTTCGTTCTCCAGCATGTTTACCTTGCTCGCTCGTGAACAAGTCAAAGAATTATTCATCAAGGAGGGAGAAAAGTACAAATGTAGACTGTGCAGCAAAAATTTTACGCGACTGAGTGGGCTCAAGACACACATTCGAATGCATACAGGAGAACGTCCATACGTCTGTGAGGTAAACTATATCTGCCATTATCTTATTCTCGACCCTAGAACCTGACATATTGACGAGCATGCGCAGTACGAATGACAGGGCTCTCAGGGTTAAGTGTGCGTGAATTTGGAACCACATATCAAAATTCTCCGAATGATTACTATTCGCGTAATATTTGAAACTGATTATTTTTTCCCTTGTCACAGGTTTGCTCGTTTGCTTTCACGACTTCCCGCGCTCTCAAGATGCACACGAGACTACATACCGGAGAAAAGCCATACAAGTGCGAAGTATGTGACCGAGCATTCACTAGACGGGACGAGATGCACACCCACATGTACATACACAAAGGTACAAAGAATAGTATTAGTAATGATGTCGGAGATGACGATGATGGTGAAGAAGATATGTGATGACGATGATGACGATGCTGGTGGCAGTAATGGTGATGATGATGATGATAATGATGATAAAGGTGATGATGACGACGATCGTGGCCGGTGATGACGATGATGACGATGCTGGTGATGGTGATGATAATAACGGTGATAATAATGATGGTGATGATAATGATAGTGATAATGTAAATGTAGATGATGACGACAATCATGGCCGGTGATGATGACGATACATGATGATGACTTTGATATTGATGATGATGAATGTCAGTGATGATGCTGATTTAACAAAATGAGTATAGATAGTGATGAAGAATATATGTCGGTGATGACGTTTCATGATGATGTTGGTAGTGATGATAATCTATGAAAATGAATAATGATGTTGAGGTGGATGAAAAACAATGACACATTCTTAACAAAGAACATTTTAAATTCCAGGTGAGAAGCCATTTAAGTGCACCCAATGTTCCTCTTCATTTATTCGCTATGGCCATCTTCAACGTCACCTACTCATCCACAGTGAAGACAAACCTTACAAGTGTAAGCTCTGCCCGAAGTCCTTCACCCAGTATCGTAATCTACAAACACATACCTACAAGCACACAGGCGAACGGCCCTACAGATGTAAGTTCTGCCCGAAAGGCTTCACTCAGTACGGTACCCTTCAAGCCCACGAGAGGACGCATACCGGAGAAAAGCCATTCAGGTGCCAGCTTTGTGAAAAAGCCTTTATTACGTCATCACATCTCCGATGGCATATGAAAACGCAGCACCCCAAGAAAAACGCAGAGTAAGCCGGCTTTAACTACCGTATTACTAAAATGAACTCATTCAAGTTTTTTATGTTAATTCCGCCGAGATTACTTCCGGTCGTTTTTATTTCCGGTTATGGATTTGCCGTAAAAGAGTTATTGTCCTTTCTTTTTGATGCAATGAAATGGTGATTAAGAGAATTGTGTGTTTAAGAAATACTTTGGGATAATATCTAGTGTGGTACAGTGTCAGTACAGTGAGATTTAAAGGCTTTACTTCATACATCACACAACATTTTTGTGTGTCATCTTCAGACTATTGATGGTTGCAAGCATTCCCAAGAGAGTCAAAAGACAAAAACATGGCGGCCATTGTGGTGCCGTTAACAATGGATGCTAATGAGAAATCTTTTGTTAAATGGCACCAACATGGCCGCGATGACGTAACGTGCAATCGAAGAATAAAATGGTTGGTCGAATGCTATTGCATATTTTGTATATATTAGCAGTATTTTGTTTTGTAGTATTTATCCATCGTATGTAGTCTTGCATGAAGTAGTATTCAGCAGAACAGCATTATCTTGATATCATGTGAATATATAAACATTCTGGGATTTTGTTTGATGCTAAAGCAAGAATCTTTTATTTAAATAAATGCGTGAAGAATAAAAAAAGTATTTTAAAAATGTAATTACATGGAACGTACAAATATGTTGTACAAAGTCTATTTTCTGAATCGATTCACACCTAAAGCGTTGAGATATTATCGACCTTAATCACGAGAGGTGATCATGTATAAAAATAAGTATATCAGACAGACAGAAAGCGTTAGTTCAAAATAATTGTTTATAAATGTCTCACTTCTCGAAGTAATCTCTTATTTCTTGAGCTTGAAGCTTTCTGTCCTCAAGGCAGACATCTTTGCTTTGCTTATTCGACGAAGCCGTGACAACCAAGAACAGTGTTTCGCTCGTTCAATACGAAACACTATCCTTGATCGACACGGATGAGCCTACCCTGCGAGCAGAGGTTTTTTTTCGTCCCCTCCGTAGTGTTAAGCGACCTAAAGCCAGAACGTATGGCAGAAAAAGAGGTCTGCAAGCAGGGCTAAGGCTGAGCCGATCAAAGATACAGTGTTTCAAGTTAAAAACAAGAGTCTAAAGAGAAAAACTGTCTGTAACTTTTTCGATCAGGGATAGAGTTTCATTTGGTTTATTCTTTACTCGAATTGGTTGTCTTTTTTTACTCTGCTCAGTCGAATTATCTTCTACTGCAATCTCTGGACACTGTGGTGTCGTCTTCTACGTCTACAGGGGGGACTGCAAATGGGAATACCCATCACTGCAAGAGGTCTTCAACATCTGAAAAGATAAAATAAAACTTAGATTAAAGCGTCGAATAAAAAAGCGATAGACATCGACAACAATAATTAGAGATTCGAAAAAATACGAACTATCAAGAAAGAACAGACGTACCTTCAGAACAAGGTGGATCGCGACTGGAGTTTTGAAATGAATTCGGTCCTTCTAGCTGGTTAGCCCAAGCAAAGGCAGCAGCATTGCAGAATTTACTAGGAGGTAGCTTCTTGAGTTCTTCCGTCGAGCTCCCTTCTAATGCACTATTTTTAGTGTCGTCTTCAACATCTGAAAAGAAAGAAAACTTAGAGTTAAGCGTCAAATAAAAAAGCGATAGACATCGACAATAATAGAGATTCAAAAAAATACGAAATATCAAAAAAGGACAGACGTACCTTCATAACAAGGTGGATCGTGCTTGGGATTTATATATGGTTTCGGTCCTGTTAGCTGGCAAGCCCAAGCAAAGGCAGCAGCATTGCAGAATTCACTATCAGGCAGCTTTTTGAGATCTTCTCCCATCGTGTTCGTTAGTTCCAAGTTAATGATGAATAAGCGAGACAAGCTTGACTGATGTATAGCACCCAAACAGCGAAAATACCGTGGCAGTTTAAAATACTGAGGGTTTGTTTTTGATGAGACAGGACTTGAAATAGGCTCCTACGCAGAAGTTTTTAGTGTCTGTCTGTCCATGGGGAGGGAAGAGGGAAGAGTTGTGCAGACTCGTACCCAGTCGTTACCTTTTGCCGCTACGGATCGCGGTGCGCAAAGGCGCGTGGGAAGGAGAAGAAAAAAGTAATCGCTTTGCTTTTCTCTTCCGTCCTTCCCCTGATGCAGCGGGAACTCACTAAATCCTTCCCATCAACCACAGCGTGAGATTAACAAGACAAGAGAAGCGACTGGGTACGAGTCTGAGAGTTGCATAGGGGGCTAGACTTGAAACTGCTAGTATATAGAGATGTGCCCGTCAGTGCAGTGGCCGAGAGAAGGGAAATTTCTCTTATTATACCAAGAATCTTCTGGATTAGAAAGGTTTGTCTCACATTGGTTAAGATTCAGAACATGTGAGGGCTGGTTGGGTCTAATCAATAACAACTACAAGCCAATGTCAGCTATTTATAGCATTATATGACATTTTAATAAAAACGGAAGAAAATCTCCTTCATAGAATAGGACGTTTGCATGATGGCGTCTTTTTACTACCACTACCAAGATGCTTCGCGAATTTTCTTTCTTATTTAAATTTGTATTCCCTCATGAGAATAGTAAGACAATTCAGTTGTGCTAATTAACTGAACAAAAGAAAGTGTGCAAGGTAGTCTGGTAGTATAGGTCAATGAGGCCATCGTGTAAACATCGTATTGTTCGTATTCTGGGTCAAAACAGTGTCCTACATAACAAAAAAGAGTGAAATTTTTTCGAAATGTGAACAATGTCCTGTGTGGTACAGTGACTTTACTTACTACAGTCTGTCATCAAGAAACACTCGGTAGTTTTACGAATCAGGAAGAGTTCTATTGGCTAATTTAAGCATAGCACTGTTTCCCAGTTGTACCTGCTTCCACTCCTCTTCTACCTCAGCCCCTATATATTTGTAAAAATCAATAGCTTGTTGATTCCAGTCAATTACGCACCATCTGATCTTGTTACACTTCTTCTCTACTGCTATCTAAATGATCATTAACAAAAACCAGATTTTATAGGTGCACCTACTATTTATGGGTTGGGTGGGGTAGGCAGGGATAGGGGTGGGTTGGGTAGGTAGGGATAGGGGTGTTGGGTGGGAGGATTCTAGTTTAAACAAACAACTTTTGCTTTAGACCCTATTTGATGTCTTGGTAGACTTGATGGGCTACCTGTTGTGAGTCTAGTCTCCCAGCAGGTGTTTTCAGTCTTCCTCCTATATTCTTTAGCACAGGGATCCCAAGCACAAAATCAAGAAATGAGAAAGAAGATAACAGATGAAGTCATTATAGACATACCTTTGATAATTTGGTGAGGAAAGCCATTCCTATACCCTTCTCTGTCATATAACAATAGCAAGAAAATAATAGGTGAGTATGTAAAAGTTTTCAACATAATTATACTGATTCCTTCCAAGACACAACTAAAAGTCACATCTTGTATATGGGATAATTTATGGGATAAATATATATTTACTAATGAGCTAAGGAGGGCGGGGGGGGGGGGGGGGGGGGGGGGGGGGCTGGGGAGGAGCAAAAATGGCCCAGGAATAAAACAAGAATCTTAGCCACAGGAAACCCTATCATTTTGCATTGTTATCTGCCTTCTGAAGCTTATTCAATCATAGGGCAGGAATACTTACTTCTTGCACTAGGTGCAACATATATATCCTCTAAATACAACATGCGACCCTTCCATGTAGAATAAGCATGGTTGAACATCGCATAGCCAACTATTTTCTTTGTTTCATCTTCTGTCTCCTCCTCAGCAACCAGACAATAACACCACTTATCCTTGCCAAAACAATCATGTTCTATAACTAGAGCAAAAAAATGGTTTGGAATGTGTAGCAGGGGCAAAGAAAAAGGAATAATTAGGGTCCACATGCACTTCTCCCTTCCCTATAGTAGTTTATAGTTCAAAGAGGGATGAAGAAACCGGGATGAAGCGTCTGACAGATCAGTTCCAAATCTTGCAATATTCAAACTAAACTGTTACTTACTTTCAGGAGTTATTTCGACAACTGATTCTGGTTTTTCTTCAAATGCAGCAAGATCCTACGTGTAGTACAACAAAAATTGGCCATTCAGAGGTTGAGGAGAAAACTGTGTATATGCAGTGCATATTTGGAAATATGTCACCTAAAACAGTCCCACAATGCACTGCAATGTCACGCTTGTTGTTTCGTCTCATGATTGGTGGCACATGAGCATTAGTCCATTCAACATTGCTATGGGGGGATGGGAGGGTTGGAGGAGATGAGTTACTTTATATTGGAATTGGGCTTCCTGAGTTGCCAAGGCGTCAAGGTATTTTTTTTTCGCCGGTTGCAGTTTTTTCTTCAACCTCGGAATGGCTAATTTAATACAAACAGTAGATTTTGTTGGCTACAAGAAAGCAACAACAACAACGACGACAACAACAACAACAACGAAAACGACAACAACGACAACAATAACAGCTGAGTAGCATGGAATAGATTTTAGCCGATTGCTGTTGAAAGAATCAGAAAATGGAAAAGCAGGGGATTAAGTTGGATTTCAGCCTGTCTGGGCTCATTTTATCACGCGCTTCTCTGTCAATTATATAGATTACACTCACCTTAATCAACTGTAAAACAGCTGGGCAATCATCGGGAACAGCATCACGTATCAAACACTTTTTTGGCATCGTTCAAACCTATAAACTACGATAATAAGTCGTCCTTTTATTCTCTATCGATATTTTTTATCTTTGATTTTTCCACGAGAACCTGCGATTTCGTGTACAGCGGTATTTTCCCGCCTCGTTCCAGTCTCCGCGCTATTATTGATCCTGAGCCTACATGTCGTAAGATAAGCGGAGAACTACTGTAATGGGCCTATTTGATTTTGAGCCACGTCAAAATATTTAATTCTACCCAGACCGAAGGGTTCTTCATTTCCGGTCTTAAGTATAGTCGGTTTGTATAGGGTTACATTCAACCTCGTGTGTAGCCTCAGTTGTATACAGTCAATTCAAAAAACGTTGTCGTCGACCGGCTCAAGCCTACGCGACTGGACCGAAAGGAATATGGGTAAAAATCACTGAAGCGGTTAAATATTCGTTCTGAATTAATTGTTCCCGCTAGTAATAAGATAATAATGGCTAGAAACAATCCATCAAATGCATGTCTTTGGGTTTAGAGAAATAAAAACAAAGTAGTTATGATTCAGTTCACAATTTCGAAAATATGAAGGCATTAAAAAAACGTCTCCTTCGACACTTCCCGCTCGCCTACGAAAGTTCGTGCTGTAAACCAGGCATAACTAGTCAGATAAAATTATGGAGTCAACTCGGCTTTAATGATTGCTACCCAGAGTTCCTTTCGGTCCAGTCGCGTAGACTTGAGCTGGTCGACGACAACATTTTTTGAATTGACTGTATCTTAGCCTTCGGTGTGGACATATTTCCCCACCCTCCCTCCCTTATGGAGGTTTGAGAAGTTTATAACCAGGCCTTATTTTTCGTCTGTTGGATCACAGGCTTACCATCCGAAGTATCTGTGGTTTCGGCACAGGGAACCCGGCTATATATTTTTTGCTTCTTTTAGAAAATTAACTTCGCCCCTTGTGGGTTTCCTGTGTTGTAATCAGTTTTCTTTTACATAAGCTGTAATCAGATCTGCGCGCTGTAATCAGATCGGCGCTGTAAACTGATAGCCAATTAAAGTCAAATCAATAACCGTTGGTAACGCACTCTCTAGTAAACACTCAAAGGAGTGTGCGTGAGCTATGTTTGTGTGTGTGAGACAAACGCCAAAAACCGGCCTTAAAACGCATCGGACGAAGAAATAACACTCAAATTTCATGAAGTGAATGATTAAACTTTATTTTGACGGCATTTAATTCTTAGAAAGTCTTCAGAAGATGTATTTTTGAGAAGCTGAAATCACTCGATAATTCAAAATTTTATTAACGGGCGAACGCCATAAGAGACCACAGGGAGCCCACACATCCGAAACCACAGATACTTCGGATGGTAAGCCTGTGGTTGGATTAAACTTTTCATTGTGCCAAACAAGGGAATGTTGTGTCATTTAAAAATAAATCAAATAGTACGCACGCTGTGATTGGTTGATAGCCATGTTTGCATGAGGATAAGTGAACACAGTTGTGACGTCACAACTTTCGTGTTTTCCCGGTACAAATTCAAAAATTAAAAATTTACAGTTTCTTTCGAGGAAAAAAACGCCCCCAAAAATGTATTTTGAAGACAAAGTTCCAAATTTTGACTTGTGTCAGGGGCACAGGCATAACCCTATGGTCTCATGCAGGTCTTTCTGATCGTAATATCATAAAAATCTCTCGTTGGTAACCGCAAAGAGAATTCCCTCAGGAGCTACAACACACGTCCTCCGTCAGGACAGCTGCGGTTGTTCAGCGACGTGCTTTCTCATGATTTAAATGCACCGCCAATAAAGAATACAAGTATTTCAAGGAAACAGTCAGCAGCTTCAAACTTTTTCCAGCGATAGCTCTTCAGCTCCACAAAATATCTTCTCGAGGCAAGACGAAACAATCAACTTCGCTGCCATGTTTTCTCGCTGTCAAATTGAGCAAAACCACGTTTCTTTCAACCGAGAATTCCATTCACAGTGACACTTGTTATCCACTTTTGATCACTTTCGTAAAGATAATCAATTCTGAAATCTTTTATTAAGATTTCTATTCAATCTTTGGACATTTCTTTGTATTTGTTTTAAAGTTTTAGAATGATAAATGTTTAAAATAGCTAGCGATTCTTTCTCGCTTCACATTTGCCTCCTTGGCGTTTATTACACAAAATTTGATTGGCTAACGATCGAAGTTCGTGATGTATGGAGAATTTGTATTTTGAAATGAGAATCAAATTCAAATAAAGATTTATTTTCTTGCAAGTGGTAATGTTTTCCCTTAGTATTTATTTTATAAAAGCAATAGAAAACTTTTTTCTCTGTGTTTACATAGCCTGATAGCAACACTCGGGGGGTTGGGAGAATTCTCGACAGTTATGCAAACCCTCGACTACGTCTCGGGTTTGTATAACTGTCTCGAATTCTTCCAACCTCCCCTCGTGTTGCTATCAGGCTATGTAAACACGGAAAAAGTTTTCTATTGCTTAATTATTCATATTAGTTTTGTTTATTGGGGTTCTATTAGTAGAATTAAAACAAAGATGGCCACCGCCCGAAGTTTTTCATTCATGAGAAAAAACCTGAAAAACTCTCCTTATTTTAGGTACTATAATTCATATTATTCTGCCTCTGTAAATATCTGATACTTCCTTGATATATTACCTCATTTCAGTTTGAAGGAAATTACGCGAGGTTTGAGTTTCTCGCGCGTAAAACAAATTGAATCAAAACTTGTCCCTGTTTTTCCAAAAATGTCAAATGTAGTTTCAAATGATTTCAAACTTTGGCTTTTAGTATATATATATTTGAAATATGCTAATTGTAGAATTTTTTCTGGCAGGAATTCTGGAGGATTTCAGCTTCTTTCAAGAGCTGCATTTTCTATAAGGGAAGGAAAGGTTTTTTCCAGCACTGATTCTACAAATGATGGCTTTTCTGGACCAGAAATGATGCATATGAAGGAAAGTAAGTCCAGCGATGACAAATAAAACATTTGATACTCAGAAGATATATTCTCACAGAATTTATATGGTTTTATTTACGCTTTTACTACCATTACTAGAATGGTCTAAGAAGCAGCAAATCTAACAGTATCTTACTTGTAAATTTATGCTGAAGTTGACGTGGGAAACGTCGAAACATGTCTATAAAAAGTGTCATTTCATTCTTTAAAGTACCATTACTAGAATACTTTGCTAATTGTCATCTGAAATTCCTGATGTTTTATTGCCTCAAGGAAACAAGGAAGTATGCAAAGAATTCTTGTAGTGGTAGTACATAAACATTTACACCTTTTGCCGTTCATTAACAGAAAATGTACATTCATTTGTGCCAATAGTTGTATCAATAACGTGTAATGTACTTTCATCAACACCACAAGTAACATCATTAGCGCGGATCAACTTTCAATAACGACAATTGAATATGCGTGTACATTCATAGGCATCAATGGACAATCAATAGCGCGTTCGTACATTCATATGCGCGGAATGTATTTTCTTGTGCCCGAAATTCAACTTCAATAACACCAAATGACAAACAATTGCATTTATGGACAATCATTTACCCAAAAGTGAAAATTCATTAGTGCTATTAGCATAATCATTGACAATCTATAACGCGCTTGGACAATCATGAAGGTCAACGTTATATTCTATAGCGTGGTTCGACAAACATTTGCATGATTCGAATAAACAATAAGAGAAATAAAACAATCATTAGCGTTTTTTTTTTTTTTAATCACTTTAATACATATAAAAAACTCAGGAAACTGCCTCCATAATAGCGGCTGCGTAGGAGAATAGCAATTAGCTCACTTAAAGCAGCAATTAAAGCCGACATCAGCCGTCCAGAGATCCAACAACATACGAACTATTGGGCTGAGGCAAGACGACAAGGGATTGCTCTAGGTCTCTACAGAAAGCAGTTGCTAATGGAAGGGTTCCAGAGAAATGTGGCAACCATCACTATCGCTAAATGTGATCAGTGGTTCAGATATATGCAAACGTATTTGCCACGATGTATAAATGGCGAAGAAATTGAAGGCTAAAATAGTTTTTTTCTAAAATCGCTAATGATTGTTTTATTTCTCTTATTGTTCATTCGAATCATGCAAATGTTTGTCGAACCACGCTATAGAATATAACGTTGACCTTCATGATTGTCCAAGCGCGTTATAGATTGTCAATGATTATGCTAATAGCACTAATGAATTTTTACTTTTGGGTAAATGATTGTCCATAAATGCAATTGTCTGTCATTTGGTGTTATTGAAGTTGAATTTCGCGCACAAGAAAATACATTCCGCGCATATGAATGTACGAATGCGCTATTGATTGTCCATTGATGCCTATGAATGTACACGCATATTCAATTGTCGTTATTGAAAGTTGATCCGCGCTAATGATGTTACTTGTGGTGTTGATGAAAGTACATTACACGTTATTGATACAACTATTGGCACAAATGAATGTACATTTTCTGTTAATGAACAGCAAAAGGTGTAATGATAATAAGGTCTACTGGGTTTTTGGTACAACTATTGAATACCCCGTACTTCAAATTTAACTGATTAGTGTGGCTACGCGTCAACGCGTCAGCATTAAGACACAAGCAGCCCACATTCGATTTGACACGTAGCACTCATTGACGTGTAGCCACTTTATAAAAGTATATGTGGTTTTCAAAACACTAGGGAAAATATTAAGACACAGGCAGCCCTCATGCTCAATTTGAAATTAACGTTCCTTCCTGAGATGTAAAATCCCATATAGGCAGCTGAACAACCTTGTAGCATTTATTTTTCCACCTCCTCTTTTTTTGTGGGGTATTCCATAGTTACTCTGGGTTTCTATTTGTAATCTATGTAAGTATTCAAGGACGGATCCAGGGGAGGGGTCTTGGGGTCCTGAGCGCCCCCACCACCCCAACCCCCCCAGACACAGAAAGTCATGATGACTTGCATATGCAGGTCTATAGATTGAAAGTCAAATGTATACCAATAGTAGCACGGATTGAAAAGTCTATATGGTTGCATTAGTATGGAATTAAAAGTGACATCACATATTGAATGTAGGTTTTGGACTCCCCGTCAAAAACTTCTGGATCCACTCTTGGTATTGTTCAAATGTATTAATCATATGTGTCATCTTTTAGTCAAGTATCACTTAAGGAATTCAGTATTAGGACCGTCCAAGTACTGGAGGTAGGAAGAGAATTCTGTATCAATATAACATAATTGATAGAGAAAAAGGTTGAACAAGAGGTTGTTCATAGGTGGTCTGTCGTAGGTCAGTGGAATAATGGTCAGTAGAAGGATAGCTAGTGGTGGTGGATGGTTACCAGTGGCTATTGGATGTATAGTCAGTGTTCAGAGGGTGGTTGGTAATCAGTGGTAAGTGAATGTAAAGTCAGTGGTCTGTGGATGGTCATCAGTGGCTATTGGATGTATAGTCAGTGTTCAGGGGATGGTTGGTCATCAGTAGTAAGTGAATGTATAGTCAGTGGTCTGTGGATGGTCATCAGTGGCTATTGGATGTATAGTCAGTGTTCAGGGGATGGTTGGTCATCAGTAGTAAGTGAATGTATAGTCAGTGGTCTGTGGATGGTCATCAGTGGCTATTGGATGTATAGTCAGTGTTCAGGGGATGGTTGGTCATCAGTAGTAAGTGAATGTATAGTCAGTGTTCAGGGGGTGGTTGGTCAGTGGGTTGTTGGTCAATGGCCAGTAGGTGTTTGTTCAGTAGTCAGTGGGAGAAGGGGAAGGGGCGTTTGGTGGGCAGTCAGTGGTCATTGGATACAGTTGTAACCGGCGGCAAGGCGCTCAGCTATGAATCAGATTGCAAGTGGTTTTGACAAAAGAATTTATTGAAAAATTCACACAACTTTACAATACATGAAAAAAACGGGAACGAGATTACAGGATATCTCTAATGAAAACAAGAAAAATATTTACAATGAGATAAAATAAATTTGTAGCTTATCTAAATAGCTAAAAAGTTATGAATAAAATACAGTTTTGCTAGATATAAATAGAAACGGAAATACGTAAATTACGTCACAGGTAATTTGAATATTGCATACTGATTAGCAGTGTTTACAATACGCGAGTGAAAATTACTAGGTTGCAAAGTTTAATGTACAAGTCGGTAAACCGTTTAAAATGAACTAAACCAATGGAAAAAGCAATAGGAAAAATTGACTAGAGGTTAACTATGGCTTTAGGTAAGTATTTTAACCTTTGTTTATGACAAACTAAGAATTACACGGTTTACTGAACACGCGGTCGCGACAATGACCTTGAGTGTAGAGTTTAAGTAGCGAACAAATTAAAGGTTGGAAAGAAAAGGTCTTTTATCCCGCAGTTAAGGCTATTTATCGTAGTAAAAAGGTTAAACAAGCGAGTACGGCGGTAGTGATCCTATAGTAAACGTTTTAAAGAGTTTAAAAGACAAGATACACTCAGCGTGATTACTAAATTACTACTGCGTGAATAACTTTGTACTAAATTACGCGCTAATGCGACTAGAATTACTACAACATGAAACGAATGCTTAACAAATATATAGATAATCTAAGCTATAAAATATAACGACTAGTTAACGATATTAACATAGATTTGTCCTAAATCTATCCTAGGTATAAGTGTAAAAGGCTTCAAAGATTCATACCTTTACATCGTAGAGAATTCCTTGTCTTGATATGTGCAACGTCTTCAAGAACTTTTACTACACTGATTTAAGCTTAGTTTGGGCCTACTTTTATGGAAAAACCTGCATTCTTAAGACCTTACACATCCTATGCAATGTTGCACGCCCTAGGCGCAAACAGGATGTCCCAAACACGAACTTACGTAAACAAGCGCCAAACCTAGGCATGACTCACTGTAATGTAATTACGTACGGAAATTATTTCTTGTTTACGCATTTTCCACGCAAACAGTTAACTAAAGAATTACATTCCTATGTGTACACGAGGCATTCCTAATTAAAAATATAGATTTATGACTAAATAATTACTGTCCAAAATAGTGTCTTTTGACTCTGTCACACAGTGTAGTACAGTAGGTGGTCAGTCAGTCATGATGGGGTGATGGTGGCTGGTCAGGGAGGACAGCCATAAGTCACTGTTGACATCATTTTCATCGTATTATTGTGGTTAGCTGCACTATCAAAAAATTAATGACCTGTGTAGACATGCATTTACATGGATGAAGCATATAATATCGATAGATAATCATACAAAGTATATCTAAAATATCTCAACAGTAAATGTACCGAGCAACCAGATAACATCATTCCACAAATACTCACAGCACTTAACTTACAATATGCAACAGCTAAGTATATATTATAAGATAAAAATCTGCTTATCTTTTCCAGTGGTGAAACAACAAGGCTTGATTTACCAACACTAGAACAGCCAGAGAGGCAAGACCAGCTTCCTTCCAGGAGAATGAAAGACAGCTATCAGGCCGCCATTTTGCCAATTGGAACAGACTTGAAACTCAGACAAAAATACTTGAATTTCTATCAAACTGTAAGGTAAGAATAAAAATAATAAAGTCAGCTTAAATAATGTTTCAGAGTTAACTCATGAAATAGCAACAGACTGTTGGTAAAGTATTTCAACACTCAAGTAGAAAAACATACAAATTAACTATACACTATTTTTTATTTGCTTACAAGGTTAGGGAAAATTCTCGAAGACCTGGATATTCTAGCAGGTAAGTGTTATTAGATATTGCAAATATTGTTTCCAAAATGGATTTGCAAGGAGCCTTTTACATGAAGCCTGAACAATCACTATCCACCAGATAAATCCTTATCTTCAACTGTAGTGAATAAGCTATCCAGGTGTACTGTAAGTCCAATGCATGAAGCTTGAATAGAAGTTATTCACTGGATGTTATCAAACAGATACTGTAAATATTTGCTGGATAGCACTTTCACCCACTGGATAGTACTTATCCAGTCGATATATTGTTTGGGGTTAATACTGATGGTTTTTGGTCCCCAGAGCTAAGATATCAAAGCCCTAGTGCAATTCCTGGCACAGATTGCTGTAAAAATACATGACATTTCTTTTTCAGCCTGGATAGCATATTTGCACATTCATGGGGGCTGCAAAGCCATGTTAAACTCTGATACCCCCTCACCTCACACTGTTGTCACAGCTCTAGTTGACAGGATTGGTAAGAATTCATCTCAGTTTTGTTTGTTTCTTCTTGTTTATGTGTAAATAATGTATAAAGTGTAAAATTGCTTTTTTTCCAGATCTTTATGAGCAGTCCATTCTACCAGATCATGATATTCAAATATCTGGTAAGAACCCTGCTGTCCGTCCGTCCGTCCGTCTGTCTTTGTTCATCTATCTGTCCATTTATTCATGTATCTGTCCATCTGTTAATCTATCTGTCCATCAGTTCATCTATTTGTCCATCCATTCATCCATCCATTCAGCACTCACCCATTCATTAATCCATTAATCCATACGTCCATTTTTTCATTCATTTATTTAAATCAATCAGGTTATAATAAAAAAGAATATACTAGCATATACTAGCATAGGAAAAGAAATAAAAAGAGGTACACATACATGTTACTATACAAGAGGAACCAGTCATAATTTGCTATACATTTTTTATTTCCTGTTTTATTAACATAACAGGCAATGTAACATGGGTCGGCAGAAGTTCAATGAAAGTATCTATGGACCTTAAACAGGCATGTAACTTTGACATAATGAATATTAAAACCTTTTACATTTGTATTTTACCCCAACTTCAGGCTACCACCCGTTTCATGTTCTGTGACTGACCTCAAACGTCAAGATTCTTGGCTTCTGTCAACCATTTTTTTACAAGCCAAGTGCTTTGCCAGTCATTCTGATCGCCAGCGATGAATATTTATGTGACTTGGAACCCATTTCCATGGAAAATAGGCTGTGAAATTTGTGGGAATATTTATCGCTCTCCTTCAGAATGCACTTTCATGTTGTAAATTTCAATGGCATGAGGCTAAACGCAAAACGTTTAATGTCAGTTATGTCACCAAAACATTAAACTGGCTATAAATATTTTGTAATATAACCTTTAATATCAATACAATATTATCTAGGATAGGGATGATGGCTTGTTTCATATTCTTGATGCATGTTTCTTAATGGTGTCCCGAGATGTGAAAAATGCAAGGTAACAGTTAGAATACCAAAATTTAATTGTTTTTTTAATGTAAAACCTATCTATTGTATGATATACTGTGATATCTTTTTCCATGTCTTTGGATTAAAAAAACTTTTAACAACATTCCACCAATTTGAGCCCTTGTTGGTATGCAGCAATCCTGACTCAGAGTTTAGTTCACATTTTTAGTTTAAAAAATGTTTTAAAAACTTTCGAGACATTTTCATGATTAAAAAAAAATCTTTTGGTGGAATTAATTTTTTCTGCACAAGTATTAATAATCTTATAAATCTTTTTCATCAAATAGTTTATTATTTTCTCAACAGGGCTGCTTTAGTAAATCCTCTAATGCTGGAAACAGAAGAAGAAAAAAGAATTTTCAAGAAAGGAGAAGGTTACTGACAATTCCTTTATGATTTTCATCTTACGGAATTCAAAAGGGTTAGAAAAAAAGGGCTGAGGATACACAGATGATTTCTTTAACTTGTCTACCTGTGTGTCAAATAGACAGACAGGCAATTCACAGTTCCACTCAGACAATAGCGAACCATTCACCATTGTAGCAGTTTTCCCAGTGGAATTTAAATATTGTTCCACAAACAACTACACAGTATCTGTTTTAAGGAGTACTACAAGGATTGCGAGACAATTTTTTATTCTTTACACAGGACAGCAGACAAAGGAAACAATTTATATTCAATTTATAATCAGACTTCTGAGATATTCTAGATAATTTGTTAAGCTTGTCTGACATAGCAACAGTAACTAAGGGGAGTCGGAACTATGAATAGACCTAATCCATGTTTTTCCCATTTCGGACATGTCATTCCCGAGAGTATTATTTTATTAAATGACACATGGTCTGAAATGGGAAAACATTATGCTCAAAGCATAGAGGTCTATTTTCCATTTGTCATTTTAGCATTGTTCAGGAAATTCCTCTCTCCCAGGGTAGCCACCTTGCCTTATCCCAAGTCCATCCTTATTACGATTTAGTTTGCTATTCTCCTGGCATCAAAATTCTGCTGAAAATGTTTTATGTTCGACTATTGATGCTAGAAAATCGCAACAAGAGTATTGCAAGTGGGAAGACTGATCTGATGAAAAAAGCCCCTACAGCCCAGGAAAGTGAAGAAATACACAACTTGATGTTAGAGACATTGCAGTTGTGAGTAGGGTTCACACTTCCTTCATTTATTCCTTCATTTATTCCCTTTCTCCCTTCCTTACTGCAATCCATCTTCCTTTGTTTCCTTCATTTTCCCTTTATTTTTTCTTTTCTCTTCTACATTTCCCTTCCATCCTTATTCCACTTCCCTCTCTTCATTATTTTAGGTCTTTTGTTTATGCTTTCTTCATTCTTATTCTTTTTCTTTATCTTCTCCTTTCCCCCACTCCCACTTTATTCTCCTTTTCTTCTAGCCTCCCCGGGGCCCCCTCGGGGGCGCCGTCTCCCACCGCCCACGAGGGCGGCGCCGGGCGGCGAGCCGACCGCCGGCGGGCCCGAGGGGAGGCGGCCGCCTACCCCACGGGGCGGCGGGTCTGGAGGCGCCGGGGGGGCGCCACGGGGCGCCCGCGCCGACCCGGACAGGACGCGGACGGGCGCCGCCGTGCGCCGGCAGACCCCCCCGGTTCCCCGGCCCCCGGGGGCCGTGACACCGAGGGGAAAGGCGGCGGCGAGAGAAACGGCCGGCGGGCGCGCGGGGGCGGGGCCGACCGCCACCGGGGGCCGGCGGGCGGCAGCCCCGCGGTGCCCCCCGTGCGCCCCCCCCCACGCCCACCTGCCGACGGGGGCGAGGCCGACCGGCCGGCGGCGCAGCCGGGCGCCGCGCCCACCGCCCACGCTGGGCGGGCGGCATCGGCCGCGGCCGCTGGCCGCGGGTCGCCCGGCGCCCACCCCACCTGGCGGCGGAGGGGGGAGGCCAGCCTTGTTCCTCCCTCCGCGGTGCGCAAGGCACCTCCCACCTTTTGCTCTTGTTTCTATTCCCCTTCCTCTGCTCCCTGTTCTTCTTCCTCCCTACTCCACCCTTCCTTCTTTCCTTCTATTCCTCCCTTCCTTCTTTCCTCCCTCCGTTTCTCCTTTCCTCCCTACCTCTCACTCTTTCTTCCTTCTTTTCTTCTATTCCTCCCTTTTTCATCATCGCGTCATTATCATTTCAGTGATACAGGTGTCAAGAAGGTTCGTCACAAGGTTGATAACAGCATTCTCATGGAAGACACGGAACTGAGCTCTGTTTTTGTGTGCAATCCGCAGGTACTCATATCCACCACAGTAACCCTACTTTTCAAAATTTGAACCATGCCTTTGACTTCAGACCCATGATCCCTGCCATGTCAAGTATTGCCCATGTTAAACAAAATACTAGAGACTAGGGAAACTCTAAGGCACAGACAATAAGTATGACATAATCTTCAGGTCAGAGTAACTCACTAACCAATATCTGCTTTTCACAGCAACGCAATTCTCACAATAAGATATTTGGTGGATATCTGCTGGAGAAGGCTTTTACCTTGTCGTGGACCAATGCTTGTTTATTCAGGTATGATACTGTCATTGTTAGTGCTATTCTACTGTACATGCCCGCTCTTAATATTATATACCCCTCCAAGTTCATCTCTACATTTACTTTTTACATGGCACAACTGAGAGGAAAACCAGAGAACCTGAAGAAGACCCAGCGTGACAAAATAAAACTCACCCATGTGACTTGGTGTCCCTTCATCAGTGTCCCTTCATCAGTGTCCCTTCATCAGTGTCCCTTCATCAGTGTCCCTTCAACAGTGTCCCTTCATCAGTGTCCCTTCATCAGTGTCCCTTCATCAGTGTCCCTTCATCAGTGTCCCTTCATCAGTGTCCCTTCATCAGTGTCCCTTCATCAGTGTCCCTTCATCAGTGTCCCTTCATCAGTGTCCCTTCATCAGTGTCCCTTCATCAGTGTGCCTTCAACAGTTTACCACTGATTTATTTTTCTATATAATTTTTAATAATTAAGCCCAATATGTGAATGTTTTAGCGGCAATCGACCAGTCTTCAGGTCCATGGATGATATCAGGTTTCGCAAAAGTGTAGAGATTGGATCCATCGTTGAATTCACTTCACGGGTTAGTGTTACTGTTGTATGTACTAAGTCATATACAGTCAATTCAAAAAACGTTGTCATCAAGGGGCTCATGCGTACGCGACTGGACTGAAAGGGTATACGGGTAAAAATCACTGAAGCGGTTAAATATTCGTTCTGAATTAATTGTTCCAGCTAGCTAGTAGTAAAGATAATAATGGCAAGAAGCAATCCAGGGAAAGAAAAACGAAGAAAAACAAAGTATTTATGATTCAGTTCACAATTTTAAAAACATGAAGGCATAAAAAAAAAGGCTCCTTCAACACTTCCCCCTCGCCTACAAAGGTTCGTGCTAGCTAGAATTTTATCCCCACCAGTACACAACCAAATAAAAATCAACCACTTGTTTCATTCTGGCATCGCTCATCTATCACTTTACCTTTCTTTCTGCCTACTCACACATTTAATTTTCTTACTTTTAGATTGTCTACACACCTCTTCAGCCAACCAAACGTTTTCAAGTCATGGTAAGATAAAGTATATTGCTTACCTAGGGGGGAGGAGGTGTGGTAGGTCTATCCTGCCCCTCCTTTTGACTGTTCCGCTTTCTTGCCTTGCTGCTTGTGTTTCTGGAACAAACATAGGAAGCCCAATAACCCAGAACAGTCAAATGAGAATCCAGGTTTAGAACTAGGAAGGGCAGGGCTCCCACAATGACACATGAGAGCTAATTCAGCGTTATTTGATTAAATGTTTAATCTCTAATTCGCATGTGGATTCGCATGTAGACATTGGAGGACAGAAGCATGCATTATCCTCCAGCATGGCTGTTCTATTAGTTTTGCCTCAATGTTATCCCAACTTATAATCGATTATGTTTGCGTGTTTACAGACTGTTGCTGATGTAATTCAGCCAACGACAGGAGAGGTATGTCGAGGCTAGCTTTTATTTGAGTTCTGACATTCTTTAACAAATCCCTTCCACTGATTTGCCTTTCTTCTTACTTTTTCTCTCTTAAGCGTGAAACCACTAACATCTTTTACTACACGTTTGAAAGCGAAAACAACGTTCGTTCCATCGCCCCAAGGACGTACGCTGGTAAGTTAATGAGTTGGTCAGATCACTAGTAGTTAGTAGTCACTGAAGTAGGAAAACCAGAGATCCTCTGGAATGGATATCCCTTGGGGTGATTGTCCCCTTGGTTATATATCCCCTGGGGTAGTAATCCCCTTGGATGGATATTCCGTAGGACATTCCTTAGGTGGATATCTAGGGTGGGGTGGTTATTCCCTGGGATGATCATCCCCTTGGATAAATATCCCCCTAGGTAATAATCCCCTTGTGTGATTATCCCCTGGGGAGGATATCTGGGTGATTATCCCCTGGGGTAGATATTTTGGTGATTATCCCCTGGGGTGAATATCTGGGTGATTATCCCCTGGGGTGGATATCTGGGTGATTATCCCCTGGGGTGAATATCTGGGTGATTATCCCCTGGGGTGGATATCTGGGTGATTATCCCCTGGGGTGGATATCTGGGTGATTATCCCCTGGGGTGTAGAGTAATACCTACAAAAGTGGGTCTGCCATTCCTTCCTATCACCTTCCTCCCCCTCCCCCCACCGAAATTTTAAACTATTTGCTTCCCTCGTGAATTGATTGGTTTGTTCAGAAAGTGTACCTTGTACTACAGGCTTCCACTTCATACTAAAGTGTTCTATTTGTTGTGTTGCAGAAGCCATGCGATATCTGAATGGTAAAAGAAGATACGAGAAAAGACAAGCGACCAAGTAGTCAGTAAGCGTTAATCCAACTTATGATGTCGTTTTCCTTGGACAACCACGTAAAATGGCGGAGCCGCCTAAATATGAACTGTCATTCACTGTTGGGTTTGCAGTTCTGTATCGATCGATATGTGGTATCATTTTATGTATCCCTAGAAATAGTTGGTCAACGTTTTCAACTCTAAACTATACTACCCTCACCCCCCTACCCCAGGATTATATTAGTCCCTACCTCCACCCCCACCCCCACCCCCACCCCCGGGAAAGAGAGTAGTATTCTCTTATCATAGCCTAGCAGCGGCTGTTTATATATAATCTTTGGGTTTCATTGCCGATAAGGTTTATGTACCACGTATCATACCAGTACAAGATACCCGATTATCGGCCGGGTCGGTTTATCACGCTATTATCTCAAGCTGCTGTCTAATCTCGCTTGCGCAATCTACTACTCCAAGCAGGTGCTTAAAATTTGGTAACTATGACAACATCATCCCTTCTCGGCAACGTTGGTCTTCCTTGATTGGTTGTAGATGTCAATTCACAAAACAGAACGCTCTGAAACTCTCTCCGAAATCTAAAAGTAAGACAATAGAGAGGGGAAAAAAAAGTAGTGTTAGAAATGCGACGTAAAACGAATACGCATAAAGATAATTGGTCAATCATTCTTTTTATTGAGGTTTCGAAATACTTAGTTTAATTTAATTTTCTAAAAGTTTCTGTGCCATAAGTTTCATTTTTTACGCGCATCTTATTTTCTTAGGAGAATATAAAGATGGGACAACTTTTAGTAATCGCATACTAGGAAAATTTCATTAAAAAAGCGATTGGAGTTTTTCTTTTTCATTGTGACTTGGTAAGTGAAATAATCCAAAAATTCGTAGTGGAATAACAATAAAATTTAATTTAACTTTAAAAGGATAATAGCGTGGAGAAATTGGTTTCATTGATTCTTATAGTTGCTTAGTCTTTTCGGCCAACTCGAAAGGTAGTGATAAAAACGAGTCTTACCTTCTTTAAACGGGACTTATCAGTCTCCGTAGCATTAACAATTTTTCCCCTGTAAATCAGGTTAAGTAAGGCCTTGTCAGTGTTCAAGTGTTGTTTAAAGGGCTAGCCATGTCATGTACTGTTTTATCCATACAAAATTTTGATTTTTGATAGCTGCTTGTCTACAGTGGGTACACTAATAGTACGATTATGATAATTGCCCCACCCTTACCTGCGACTAGTGACGGCATACACGATGGGGCTGAAGATACAGCTGCATTTTGCCACCAGGGTGGGTATAATTGCGGCATCATTTTCGACCAAGTAGGCCTTTCCTGATAATGTGATGAGACTACAGATACAGTATGGAAGCCAGAGTAATGTGAAAGTGATGGTTGAAGCCATTACCATTCGACCCTTAGACCTACAAAACAACAGCTGTAGATTAAAACAGTTTTCACGAAACTTTTTGTTATAAAAACCCGTGAGTTGGCCATGTCCTGACATAGGTCAGCGCCAGAAGTTGTTTCAGGGTTCAATCTGTGAGTTAGCCATGCCCTGACTTAGACCAGCCCAGAGGTTGTTTCAGGGTTCTATCTGTGAGTTGCCATGCCCTGCTTAGATCAGCCCAGAGGTTGTTTCAGGGTTCATTCTGTGAGTTAGCCATGTCCTGACATAGATCAGCCAAGAGGTTGCTTCAGTGTTCGATCTGTGAGTTAGCCATGTCCTGACATAGATCAACCCAGAGGTTGTTTCAGGGTTCAATTTGTGAGTTAGCCATGCCCTGACTTAGCCGATCAGTCCAGAGGTTGTTTCAGGGTATTTTTATCCCAATTCACTGTCAATAAAATTCTTACCTGTACATTGCTCTATTCCTCAAGAACACTGCGGCCGACGAGATACTTTCAAGCTGCTGATTCGAACGCTTCCATAGCTTCCAAAAACTGCGTATCTGGACGCTTACAGGAAGAACATAAGCAAATATTGTCAGGAGAGCGAGATAGGCGACGTCTTTAGGAGCTTGAGCCGTCCAGTTTGGCGCACAGTTGATTTCACCGGGTTCTAGTGTGATCTCGCTCCACCCTGAGACGGTCGGGACGGTACATATACCAGCATACGTCCAAATTAATACTACCAGTGCATTTTCCTTCAACGGGCCGAGGAGCTTGCTGAGGGGGTGTGCTTCAGACATGTTTATATAGAACATCACCTTTGCCTCGATGCAGACGAGGGTAATGATCATGGTAATGCTCGTTACTGTTACCTGAGCGCCAGTAGCGATGCATCCCACACGGCCAAACAGCCACTTCTTGTAGAAAGCCGACACCATAATCAGTGGGAATTCACAAAAGATCATGATGAGGTTGGCAATGACGATGTTTAGGAAGAGTTTGTTCAGAGTCATTTGACGGAATTTTTTTCGGGTAAATACGAAGAATGCGACCATCTGCGACGGAACTCCTATAAGGAGCATTAAGATCACCATGATCTCGTATACCAAATATCCCTGGTCACTGAATGGAACTGACATGGCTTTGGAATCACTTCGAGTGGCAACCTCTTACATTCTGTCGGCCAGCGTCGATATTAATACAAGCACAGTTCTTAGTATAGTTATTACAGCGCTTGCAAGCTATCTGACCAGGCGCCGTCCATTTATAGAACCATTAGTTTCTAAAGTCGAGGATCTTCTAAAGAAAGGATATAGGTATTGAAACTGGTTATGCTGGTTTTTTAAGTCATCGAACTATTGTGAATGTATAACGTGCGACAGCAAGGCGAGGCGATGGAACTAACGAAACAAAGTTCACACGTAGAATCCAGGCTATTGGTTTTCTATATGAGAAAGGATAGCTTATATATCACGAATAGTGGAAAAACAATATGATTGATTCTGTTGAAACCCGTAGAAGAGAGGGGGCGTAACCATTGTTACAATGACAGTGTCACGTGATTGCAACTTGATACATAAAATATTTAATAGACGTCTCCACGGGCCTGAGGACTCGTATTGTCTTGACTCGTCATTTTTTACCCTCTACGAATGTTTTACTATTCTTTTTTCTTGCATACTTTGTTTCTTTCGTTGGCGATCTCTGCACGATTCACGACAAATAAAAAAGGACAGCATGGTTCACGGAAATTAATATTAAGGGTTCTTGAGTTCTGGATTTATGAATTGTTTGCATGGCCATCGAGACTGAATTAATTTCAAAGAAAACTAATTAAAAACTGCGAAAAGGTGTCAAATTACAAAGAGAAAACCCGCCAGTGTTCATCGTTTTGTCTCCAAACATAGTATATCCGTTCACTGTCACGAAGTGAATCAAATCTTCATCTTTTATTCATACTTCATGTCTTAGAACAGACTCACATCAGATCTACATTCATCAAATCTACTGCGATTTTATTTTTAAAAGGGAATGCGTTGGTATGGAATTGGTCCTTTGCAGCTCAGTAATCACAGTGCTCATTAATTCACTGGAAGTAAATGAATGATTCCCATGGGTGAAATTTACTGGAGACCAAACACACTTTCTACAACCTGAAACTGCATTTCGTGTACACACTGGTTATCCATCGTTTCATTCGGTTTTTTAACTAACTAACAAGAATCACCGATTTAACACATCCACACATTTTCCACGTCTTAGAGATATCAAGGTTTATACTTCCATTATGTTAATGAGTATGATGTCATAGGAGGCATTTGAGTTTTTTTGCCATCGTTTGTAAATTGAAACACTAATTATTATGAGAAAAGAATATTGCAATAACCTGAAACTCTGAGAAAGACAATGATGTGTTACTGCCCAAGAAAAGTTTCGTATATTTAATCCTTTGGTATAAACCTTGATATCTCCAAGATGCATCGCTCGCTCAAATCATGGAAAAATATTTTAACATCCAACTATTCACTTCATGTAAAATCAATAATGATAATATTGAGTTACGGCTCATGAAATACTTTAAATGCAGCGATTAGCTTTAACTGACCGCTTCAGCTGTCACGTGGTGTAAATCGTGTTGGATCGTGTTACGGTCACCAAAAAGGTCGGACATTCATCTTGGATTCCCGGCGTACAAATGTACTAACTTTTGACCAAATTATTTACTTTGTTTCTTTATTTGTTTCTCCAAATAGCAGTCAGAAAAGCTTCAATCAAGTTAGAAAAATGATATTTTGCGTGTATTTAGGAAGCTAACTCAACAAATCAAGTAAAAGTCAGTTGTTTAAAAGTCGGTACGGAATTCGTAACGAAATCACACATTATCACTACATTCAATGTTCTATGTCGTACACGCGACACTCAACTCAAATACAGTGATGATTTTTACAAGTTTTTAGGGCCCTATTTTCCGTATTTTCAGGCCATGTTCTCCGTATCATCTCTAGTGATGGTCACTTAACGGGCTACGTGACTTTCACTTCGATATTGTTATGTCCGTATTTTTATTCTTTATATAAAAAGAAAAATAAATTATAATAATATATAATGATAATGCTGCGAAAGACAATAGGTAAAAATAAATAATCGATTTTTTTAAAATAGAAGCTTTTACAAAAATAAAAATAAAAAGCTCTTTAGTGTACTTGGATTGCTTATCATTCTAGGATCACTGCCATAAAGAAAATAACTTGGCTTTATTTTCTTTCGCTGTGGTTTTCGAGCTCTCCATTTGCCGATTTTTGATACCGATTAAGATTATTCCGTAGGCGTTTTAAAAAGTTTAACTAAAAACGCAGCTTGATGGCTCTAAACCTTTTGACGTTTATCGAATCGAATCATTTAAATCGCACTATCTTGGTCGTTGCCTCATATAGACGACGGGCACTAACGTCAGTATGAGAGATATTCAGTTCTAAAACCATTGCGAAAACAGAAGTTACTTCGAAGGCGTTAAATCTTGATCTTTTAACTTCCATGGAATCCTTTCGGTAATTACTCTTTCAGTTCAACGATACTAACTTTTGGTTTAGTTGAACTGGGAAGATTATAAGGTTTCGCCTCAGTATAGGCTTTAGTGGAACTTTCTACAATATTTTAAACTATTAACTCGCATACCTGACAATTATAGATTTTCTAAGAGGAGTTCTTCTTAAAGGAGGCAACAAGGACGAGGATTGTCACTTTATCTCGTTATAAAAAAACGTTTTTATATTTGACCTCGTTTATAATGAGTGGAATAGACAGCACAGTCGCATTTGATCATAATATTTCTACATTTTTCTCAATCAGCATTGGTGTTCTCTTTGTTCTTGGTGTATCAATGCATGTTCTAAGTCTGAAGGTCCTTCTACACCACGAACATAAGTCCAGAGAGCTAACACCGTATCTCGTTAATGTCTGTCTATCAAACTTTGTGTGTCTACTGCTTCAATTCCCTCTGGTATTCGTAGCAAGTATCCAGAAAGGTTGGACGTTTCTTGGGTCTACATCTTGCTATGTTGTTGGAATGACTTGCTTTGCGTCTAGCACCGTGGTGATCTTTACATTAGCGTCAATGAGCGTGAAAATTTACCATTCGGTCATAAATCAAGACATGGGTCATCACGAACAAAGCTTTCTTCGAAAGTTTGTCTTCATCTGGGTATTTGGTTTTCTCATTTTCATCCCTACTTTGTTTGGCTGGAACTCTATTGTTTCTGATGGTCCTTTCTGTACGGTCAACTGGCACGCTGAATCTTTCCTCGACGCTTCATATCTCTTTGTTGTAGCCTTTGTCTCGTTTGTTATTCCTCTCGTTGTGTGCTGCTTGTACTGCATCAAGACATCGCGGTACGTATCCCGGGATACCCACCACGTCGCTACATTCACCATGCAGCAAATTCGTACTCGGGCACTTTACATCTCGGCGGGAAAACTAACGGCTGTGGTCTTGTCTCTCTTCTTCATCTTCTGGTTGCCGTACTGGATCGATGGTTTCTGTACTCTTTTTGCTGTGAGAAGAACAAAGCCTGCTTCGTTAGCGGTGCTGTGTTGGTTGTTCGTGAGCATTTCTGTCGTTTACAGCCCCATGGTGTTCACACTAATGAACAAGAGGTAAGTGAATGTGTCAGTTGGCCAAGAGCTGTTTTGTTAGTGAGTGGCAAGTTCATCCATGTGAAGAACGTTTCTTAGCTTTTGTCAATGCGCTGATATTGTATTCACAAAAGCTTCGAAAAGAAAGAAAGGGGAGAAAGAGAGAAAAGGAGGAAGGAAAAAAGAGAAAAGAAAAAGGGAAGAGGGAAGAAAGCAATAAAAAAATAAAAAAGGCAGAAAGAAAAGGAGGGTGAAAAAAGGCGTATAAACTTGAGGTTTATTACAATACAAAAGAAACACTTAAAAATATAAGCAATTTCTTGCTATATTTCTGCCTCATATTAATTTTTCCTGCAAGGTTTCGTCGTAGCCTCGCAAAGATGTTGTGGAGACAAAGGAGCCATCGACGAGTAAATCCAAGGATCTCCGTAGACAGGTTCGAATCGTCTGACGCGGCCCTGTCAAGCTGTCAGATCACAACACGTGCTTGTTCTCCCACAAACTTTGTGCCAAGGTAGGCGTCTCTTTTCTGATCGAACCACATCCCCCTCTCTCCCCTCCCCCTATTTTGCAATATGTTGCGCGGTTGATAAAAACATTTATAAGGAATCGTGGTCACTGATTTTACATGGACAGCAGTCAATAGACCTCTTTGCCTCGGACGTATTGTTTTCCCATTTCAGACCATGTGTCATTCCCTAGAGTATCATTTCTTTTTTTAATGGTTGCGCATGAGAAGAGACATGAGTACAACTCAAACAAAGAATCTTATTCTCAAGAGAATGACACGTGGTCTAAAATTGGAAAACATTACGCCAGAGCCGAGGAGGTCTATAGCTATTCTCGACGGGACTTGTCGTCGTGCATGAGAAGAGCTATTTGTTGTATCTCTCCTGAGGTTTGGTCTTTCTCTCTTCTAAGGGTTTTTTCTCTCTCCCTGAAAACTCCAGTTCGACCATACTCCCACTTCGTTTGGAGCATGGCTCTGCTGTCTGGGGCCTTGACAAGCAGATTTTTTATTCATTTTTTCATTCATTAGCTTATGAGAACAGAGATAACATTTTTTAATTGTGTATTTAGCCCGTGTTGCGTTTTTGATATTTTGCTTTTAACGTGGTTTGATCGGTGTTTCGAGTGATATATAATCGAGCGGCTGTATCGTTAATCAAGCGGCAGGTGTGGCGATAATGTTGATATGACGTCACTGTGACGTCATCGATCGCACCAGAGGTCCAGTCCACTCAACGAAAAAAAGAAATGATAAAAAAGTTAATCAAAAACATCGCTTCCTTAATAGGATTAATATATTATATTTTTCTTTTCTTTTTTAAAAACTCGAACAGTTTAGTATTAAAGAAAAGTTTTTTTAGATAAATAAAACCTGGCTTAGAGTAAGAATTACGATAATCTGAGTCTTTGCAACTGTAAATTTCGTCAGTTTTCTTTCATTCTATTGTATATTTTTCTCTTTCAACATTTAATTTTTTCGACTTCATTAATCTATCTTTCAATCTCATTTTTATTTTTTATTCTTTAAATGAATTCAAAACTAAATTAGATCGCCATCTTCGTAAACATTTTTTGTTGTTGTTCTTGTCAAGCACTTTTAACATGAGCCTCTGGCTCGGGAGATTGGGCGACCACTTTCTGTGTTATTTGACATTAAATAAATTATTCTATTCATTCTATCTTTGATAGTTCAACCTCAATTTATCGTTCTGAACTTAAGAAAGTTGCTAACTTGAACTATGATTTCTATTGATTATGTACTATTATTATTGTATTATTTTTATTATCATCCTAACTGGTTTTCTCAATTAATCCCATTTTTCCTCTTTTTCATTCTATTGGCGCAGAGTTCAACGGGGCCTAAATAAGATCAGTCTTAACACACCATGTCTTACGATGCTAATGTTGTTGTCGTCATTCCTGGTTGCAGGTCGCCACTTGTAAACCGCTCATTCAAGATGTCCGTGTTCGAAGACGTTACCAGCGAGATAGTAAGTCAACAAAAAACACTTCAAAGACCGGAATTAACGAACGAAGCCGTCACAAGACTCATCCGATCCTCACTTCATGCTGCGCACGAGCTGCATGAAGACTACGCCAGCCATGATGGAGAACATGAACAGAGAAGAAAAACCACGGTTACTTGAAATTTGAGTTTAAATCAGTAAGAACATCTAAAGAGAACGTGAAAGGTGGTGGATAATACAATATATTTGACTTGTTTAATGATATGCGGGCTACCTGTGGTTATTTGCCAGTTATTCAGTGACATTTTTTTACATCGCGCAATTATCAGTTTATCTTGCATCAATGAAAAATAAATGTTAAAAAATGAAGGTGGAATTTGATTGAAAAAACTCTAGTCGCCAAACGAAAAATCACGGATAATACGCAAGGAACTTGCATTAGAAACACCTTGTTAGGAAACTGATAGCTTCGACAGCTCGCAAGCCAGAAAGTTGTGGCGGGAAAAATGAGGAGTGGGTCGTAATTTCGTGAGACAAATATCTAGAACATTTTGAATGTTGTTTTTTTTAATGACTTCAAACGCTTTCCATTTTGCGGTTGTATTTTGATATTGCGCATTTGTCTTCTATAGCTCTCTCAAAAGATCAAGTGTTGAATGTGGCTGTTTAATCAATGCGCAACTTTCTCTCTGCAGAAAATGACGTCAACGCATTTCATTTTGTTGAGTTAATTGGTCTTTGATTTCTCTCTCAAAAGATCAAGGGTTGGACCGCGACGTTCTGGCGCATTGGACAAAATAATTGAAATTTTCTTACGTTTCCTAGGTATAATTCGAGAACTTTAAGTGTTGATCCGTGACTTGATCATGCGCAATAAAACTGTCGTGCGTTTCGTATGAATGATTTAAGTACACTTGAGTAGTTGTGTGAGTCCCACCAAGTCACACAATAGAAGATAACGAGATGGACACAGAACAAAGCTCTCTGGAGGATTGCAAAAACTATTTGAGTTCCTCGCTCCATCTGTCAAAGATTCAAAACAGCAGTTCAGTGTCAAATCTAAGCTCAGTCTAACTCCTCGAAGACGCTTCGACTAAAACTACCCTCATCAAAGTTGATTTGCGATGTGATTTCTGATTAGTTTCAGACAGGACTTCGATGTGTTTGCTCTGTTCAACACAAGTCTTTATTACTTCAGATGAAGGTTTTTCATCCGTACAGCTGAACAAGTCTAACGGTTGCATAGTTTGAATGTTTTATAGTTACCCAATGATGAGTTCAAGTTCAATCAGAACAAACATCAAGAAAAAGACGTAAGTGGAAAACTATTCAATACTTTTAAAAACTACGACCTATGAGAAAATCTTTCTTGAAGAACTCAGATAAGTCAAAATCACAATCTTTATAAAAAGCTAAAAATATTTTCGATGAAGTTTTCTGTCGCAAATCAAAAATGCTTTTTATGCGATTGAATTCAATTTCGGTAAGTGTTGCCATTTTCTTGCATATTATACTTTCAATGTTAAAATATAAAATCATCGATTATAGTTTTAGTTCTTGAGTTTCAAGGTTCTGTTTCCAGGAATTATGTGTCAGACTCGGAGAGATCAAAGCGCCTAAACGCCAATTTGATTGAAAGAAGACGCATGCAGAACATCAATTCTGGTTTCGCCTCGCTGAAGAAGCTTCTCCCGCCGTCAGATCGTAAGCAAACAAAAGCAGCTATTCTTCAGCAGGTGATATGACACTTCATCTTTGACAATGGAATTGTTACGTTATTTTCGTGTGGTGGGTGGGGAGGGACGGTGTACATGCTTTGACTTTAGGGAGAGGGGAAAGGAGTGTTTTGTCAAGGAGAGGGAGATAATTTAGCAGAAGAAAGGGGGTTGGTAATATAGTGGGGGGGGGGGGGGGGGGGACAGTGGAGTTTGTCAGAAAGGAGAAGTGAGGAACGGAACGATCTGCGAGTACACAAACACTGAGAGAACTTGGCACTGATGTAATTGTTTGATGTAACAGGCAGCCCAGTACATCCTTCGTCTTCAACGAGCAGTGATCCAGTTTAAAACCGAGAATGACACGCTGCGTTCAACTCTAGACACCAAGAACCAGACGTTAGCATGCGCAAAACATAGCACCCACACTAGCACACATCCTCATGAGGTACCTAAAAGACACTACGAGTCAAAACCAACTCCACAACAAACAATGGAACATGACTTGCCGTGGATGGCCGAACAAACAGCCAAACAGCTCGGCTCAACCAACATGGACGGGCACAGAAACATTGCTTACAAAACAACAGTACTGTCTAAACCCAATCAATCACAAATACCTAGCTTTGACAATAACTGGAGGTCCTTTGAACACGTTAAGAAGTATGAGCCCACAATTCCTAAAAACAGCGGCTTCCACAACCAAATTGAGGTATATCCAAATGCGCATGCGTTTGAATGTAGTCCGCTGTCACCACCAATAAGTCCTGCGCTGAATGAAAATAGAGTGGTTACAAGTGTTGGTAGGTCTGGGGGAACAGCAAAGGCGTCACCAACGTTAAGGGCTTCAGCACAGACTAGAGAATTGATGGCACATCAGTCTGTTGATATACTACCACATAGGATCCATCCAGTCAAAACACCGAAGAGAAACATCTTCAACTCGTCTACACAGACCGGGGTTAAACCAGCTCGACACGAAAAACGCGCAAGACCCTCTCACAAGACAGATAAGGAGAACGTCGAGGGAAGAGAGGCGAAGAGGAGCAAGGAACCGACCAGTGGAGATCTGCAGTGCATTGTGGAGGCCATCAGCATTATAGAAAATACACAAGATAGAAAATATTAAAAACCATTAAAAAGGATAACAATTAATAATTAATCAAAGTTTATGTAAATTTAATGTAAATTTATGTTTGATAAACATGTAAATATTCTTCATAGCTATATATTTACATATATTACATAAATAGAAAATATATATTGAAAGTTAGTCTATGGTGTGTCACGTGCAAGGTGGACGGAAATTAATTTGATTGGCTGGCACACAGATAACAAGAAGAGAGGAGCAGAGTCGAAGGTTATTATGGGATAGCTGGTTCACAGGGGTTTGGCACGTGACTAAGAATGTTCTACGATTGAATAGTTTACAAGACTTGCTGGTCAGGTCGTGTAGTTCTTTCCTTTGTTGACAATTACTTATTGTATTATAGTGCATATTATGTATATGAAAATATTTGTTATTAGAGTGATATTTGAGATCTCTGGATCAGTCGTAAAGAAAAACTATAACTTTATCTATGATCCAGGTGGAGTACGTTCCTTCAACCCCACATCCTATTGACCGAATAATTGTGGTGTGTGTGTATTTTGACAAGGTTGAGTTAGGAATCCCCCGCCCTCTCCCCCCCTCCCCACCCCCCACGCCACCACCCAACAGCAACACACCCCTCTAAAAGAAAATCTTGCACACATATTAGTTAATATTACAAGCAAGGGGGTCGGGTGTATATTGCATTTTTGCTGCGCGTAGCACTGTATTTCCTCTTCCAAAATCTCCTGTTTTCCTAAACGTACAACAAACGCAGCTTAACGCGAAAAGATATCCGATGATATTTTCTCAGATTCAACTTGATGAAATTCCAAGGGGAAAAAAGATGTAATAGCATGAGCAAAAGTGTTTGAATTAGATAGCTCTCATGAAAACAATATGGAATATTCAAGACGAGAAGCTGTGTCAATATTTTTATTAAAATTAAAATTAATGAAATAGAATGCTCAGTTTATAAATCTTCAAATGTATTTAAAATGCGAACCTCGCAAACACAAATGGGTGATGATTTTATGTAATATGTAAAAGGGTCGTGTTCTCTTTTGCTGCCATTTTGGAGGTCAAATGTGACCACCTTTGTCTAATACGGCCAACATTGGTCATGTGACTTAAAGAGGATCTTATTAGTTACTTTCTGTTTTTGAAAGTTGTTTTGTGTGTTATTTTTCTTGTTTGATTCTTTTAGGACTTGGCTCTCCACAGTATTCACGATCATCACCAGGGGTGCATTGTGTATCGTCCTCACCCTCCCCTCCCTCGACTTTCACGTGTACTGCCTCATCCTCTTGATTCGGGATTTCGTTATTTTCAAGTTCAGCTGGTTTTCGAGGAGGCGATTTTATACTATCTGTCATCCGCCTGTCTTTTGCACGTCGGTTTTGGAACCAGATCTGTATTCGGTCTTCTGTGAGCTGTGTAGCTTTGCCGAGTCTAAGTCTCTCTTCTATGTGCGGATATTTGGTCGTGTAGTAGGCCTTCTCTAGGATTTCTTGTTGTCTTTTTGTTAGATTACGCCTTTTTCTTTTCTGATCGTACTTGTCGTTTGTCGCAGTTGTAGACTCGTCTTGTTCGCCTGAAACGACAAAGAGAATTAACGTCAAGTGGGTTCCCTGTGGTATCTGGAAAGGATTCCAAGTTTTAAACAAAATATGAAAAATAAAATAAAAGTTATGAGACAGATTTTACTGAAAAGATGAGTCGTATTCTTACCACTATCACCATTTTCGTCATGTAATGAACCTTCTCCAGTTTCCATAGCAACTGGTATTTGCGTCGTTCTGGGAGGCGTCGAGGATATCGGCGTTGAAGGTAAAGAGTCTGCAAGACTCTCTCTATTTCTAAGAGGACTTGGAAAAGAGACTTGCGGGGCCGGAAACCACGGCCTTGGCGGACCAACCATGTACGGCGAGATTTGAAAGGGGAAGGGGGGATGGTGATGCATAAGGGATAAAGCTGTGACGTCATATGGGAAGGGCTTATAAAAGGGCCACATTTGTCCATAGTTAAAGGGGTTGAATACTTGTGTAGTAGGGGTAAAGAGAGTGGTTCTCGATCTTTGCCATCGAATACGCTCTTCAAAATGCCGTCTCAATGAAATGAGAGTGCTAGCTGCTTCGATAATTTCTATTCGTTCCATGTTTCCTTCCTCGGCCATAGTCGGTACCTGTGCAAAAAAATTATGAAGTTAACTTTACTTACTTGAAACCGAAATAATTATATAATTATATAGAAAGTCTAAAATAAACAAGACAAAAAAACTATACAAGTATTGGAATTAATGACTATGCAAAGCGAAACTCCGTGATCCGTTGTAAACTTTGTTATTGCTTAATTATATCAAGTCTTTTTCGCCGCTCCAGTATTTCAAAAACACTAAGTTTAACATCATTATGCACAGCTCAACTTCAGTATAGGTATGAAATAAGAACAGCCGGCAACTTGAAATATTTACTAAAACAAAACAATTTTATTTCAAACACTAGTTTGAATCAGTTCGGCTACTTTCTGAATACTTCAGCATGCAGCTGTGCCGTTTTGAGAGAACGTTAATTAAATCAATCAAAAAACCATTTCAATCCAAGAATACAAAATTTCTCTTTCCTTCCAAATCTAAATGACTATTGTTTTGGAAATCTAACGGTGGGGAAAGTTTTTAAAGATCAAAGAAAGTGTTCTTTCCCTAAGAAAATCATAAATAAGCTTACATCTCTTTGAGAAATGTAAGTATGCTCTTCATCGCCAAGGAAAGAAAGCGAAGCTTTCTAAAGTTGGACTCTACCAAAAAGATTTTTTTAAACGAAACTTTCATCAAATATTACCAAAATTGAACTATATATTATCGATATCTTCAATAGAAATTGCTTTGTCAATATTCTTGGGTTAAAATCATGTTATTTTTAAACTTTCTCGTCTCTAAATCTTCCTCGTTGATCATGGACGGCGTGTTCGTTAGCATCTTTCCAAACTCGTAGACTAAATAAACTTACAGAACTTGTAATCCAAAGGCTTAAACTATCTTCCATGAAAGAGATTTTGTTAACTTCAAAGAAAGGTTTCTTCTTGCAGTAAAACAAAGTTCAAGGACTGATTTTTCATGCCAAAACTAGGCTTATTAATTCCGAACCGAGTTAAGATCAATTCTAATTAATCAAATTGATTCAATTAAAATCGTATAATTTGAAGTCTTTAGTTTTAGCAGTTTTTTTCTTGTTAAGATTAGTGAAGATTAATGGAAAAGTGATGCTACCTTGATTGATTGTCCTGTGGGTTGCCTTTGAGGTTATCTAGTTGTGGAAAATGCGAGATGCAGGCGTTTTTGTTTGCAGTTTAGGACAGAGGCCATTTTGCTTTTCTTTCTTAATCAAAGATGATGACGAGCTGAAGCGCTTGCAGTACGGTGATCATGATTGACAGCTCGTTCAGCAATCTGATTGGTGACTGCTGCATTTTGCTGGCTTTAGGTAGGAAATCCACGGCTTTTTTGGCGCAATAGTTAGAGTGCTTTCACAAAGAAGCCAGATAGTCGACTTTGAACATCTGGTATCCTATCCAGATACTTTGGTAATATCATACGGGGACGAAATAGTATTAGGCGATGTTTTGGTTGCGCCCACCGTCAGCCATCTTTCCCATTGGCAACGACACAGGAAGCCCTGCAAGGGGGTAATTTAAAAATCCAAGTTCCCACTTTTACACCACGCAAAAAAAACACCATTATTTTCTTACTGTAGATAAAAAAAAGACTTTTAATATAAAATTGTATAAACTGAAACCTCTTTAGAATATAGCATAATTCGTATAAAATAATGCACTTCACTTGTCACTGCCTTCCCTGAGGGGGGCACCCACATGCTAAAATGGGTGTTTGCATGATGGCGTCATTTGACTCCCACTACCTCGCTCACTTTCTTTTGATAAGTTGTCATTCTTATCAGGATTAAAAAAAAAAAAAATTTGCAAAGCATTTTCGTATTATGAGCGTCAAATGTCGCCACCACCATGCAACCGTCTTGTTGACATAGTTTGTATTTCGTTTATCATTGATTGAGACCATTTTCTTCAGAGGTAATGGGGACTTTTCTGGGAGAAAATAGGGGGGGGGGGGGATAAATTATTTGAGTAGGAAAATGAAAAACATTTTCATATTGCAGATGGTAATTTTTCTCAGGGATGCAAATGACAGGTGCAATGTTTAAATCTAGAAACATTAACTAAATAATATGGGTGAATATTTTGGAAAAGTTTGCAGCTTTATAAAAGCATTGTACTAAGTTCTGAATTACATTTTATTTTCTTAAATTTTGTGATCATGAGAAAGCTGCCTTTGACATATTAACAGCAGTTTTGTTTGTTCATTATTCAAAAATTATGATTTTGATCAAGCAATAAGAATATATAGAATATATTTGTTCTGGATTCTTATAATATTTTTTGTAATAAGAATCTAAAAATACCTTTATAATGATAGCAAATGCTATGAATAATATCTATATGGTTTGATAAGATAAATAGTATGGTGTGACAATCACCCAACATCATTACCTACCAGACTGGCACCTTGTTGGGATACATTGAGAGTTTAGAGTTAGCAGTTTCTTTCATTGGTTACAGTCTTAGTTATCAGGTAAGTGGTAGAAATAATGTAAGGATGGAGGGGATGAGGCAACTGAAATGCAATAAATCGTTTCTGCAATAAAAAGTTTCTGTAAAATTTGAAAAAGATAAGGGAGGGACCATAGATGGTTATAAAAAATATGAGGCTGCCTAGCCGCCCCCTTTGCTGACTCTAATATTAGTATTAGTTTATTCCACATCAATTACTGTGAGATCTACCCCCGCAGCATCACACAGTGGCTGTACAAGCCTTTCCTGCATGCACATGTATCCACAACCTGAGAATGTCAATGACATCAAACTAGGAAGGTCCTCAAGCATAGAAATCACTCCTTCCTTGTTTATTAGGTGACAATTGACAATCCTCAGGTAGGTCAGGCCCTTTAAGAACTTGGCTGATTTCTGGAATCCATCATTTGAGATTTTCTGACTTCCTATTTCTAGTGAGTTAAGGTTGCCAAGGCCAACAGCTCCATCAATAATCCCCTGGTTAGTTATTGGACAGTAAGATACATCCAAGCTTCTCAGTTTTGGAAGATTAAGGCACATGAAAGAAAATCCTTCATCACCAATCTTGGTCTTTTGTGCACTCAAGCATTGGAGTTTTTTCAGATGTTTTCCTATCATTATTGCACCTGCATATGAAAAAAAGAAAGCCTTTAGTAATTTGATACATATATAAGATGCATACAAAAGCAAGAGAGGTGAGTTCTACTATATCTATATACTATATCTATATACTATATCACACTACAGTAGTTTTTAGCTAGTTATCTCCTCTATATCTGTAGATAGTTTGTGTCCTTTGACAGCTGTGGAAATAGGTTCAAACTTTAGATCTTCCATCAAGTATTTATAGAGCTTTCTCCAGGTTCCCCAGTTTTCCTCCCTCCATTACAATCAACATTTCCAAATTCAATTTTGATCATGGAAAGAGAACCATAAGATCATTAGCAACTGGTCATAACATATTACCCTCGCAAAACAAGGGCAATTTTCCTTTCATAAGATGGCTATTTCCTATATGTTGGCCATATTTGGACAGCCTCTCAAAAAAAACCTTCATTTTCATGATTATCTTAACCCACCTGCATCACCAATCTGACGACAGCCTAAGAAACTAAGGTTCTGAAGCTGTGGAAGACCCTTTGCAAGCACTGCAACACCAGCATCACCTACTTTTCCATTGAGAAATAAAGTAGTCAGGGATTTGAAATTTGCAATGTATTGCATTCCAGAATCTGTTATTCCAGGATTGCTCTGTAAAGTCAGGGACTTCAAGTTATTAAGGCCAGATGACATCACTTGTAGATCCTTGTCGTTGATTCTACAGTCAGATAAACTCAAAGATGTCAAGTTCTTTAACTTAGAAATGAGAGAAATAGCTCCTTGGCTCTTCCTTTTCATCTCCAAATCTAATGATCTTAGTGTAGCGGCTTGGGGTCACCCTTGCTGTCAACTAGACCCGCGGTTACGCCGCTTGGGGAGAAAGGCTTAAACACTGTAATCCATACTCGATTCTTTATTGTAATAATGTTGGATCACGTAAAAACTAAAACATAATACAAAGGACATAAATAACTAACTATAATCGACTATAATCGGGTTACTTAGCTAGAATCACATGCGTAAACTTTGGTAACATTGTATAAGTTTGGTTCTTTAAATCATAACAAATTTGTATACGTTGAAGTATGAATCTAAAGATATTAATGGGTTTCTTCCGTAATCAGGTATAGGTGATTGTAAATGATCATGTAACACTATATATATGATATAAAAGGGGGGGAAATAAGAAGGATAACATAGTACATACCTCTTTCCTCCCGTACAGTATTCAATCTAAAGCCACGAGGCTGAAACATTATACTACGCTAATAGTAATTGACGAAGTGACGTAATCGAATAAACAGCAAATCATTTACACTTAGATTAGGCAAAAAGTTTGCTATTTGGTTTGCATGTTTGGCTGTTATTTTGCTGATAGCCTTTATTTTCAGCTCCTTCAGTTTTGGTAAATTTCGAACAAGACGTAGGATTTCTGATTCAGAGATCTCATCTCCAGAAACTTCAAACTTCAGGCTTTCTAGATCTTTCAGTTTGCAAAGTTCCTTAATCATCATATCCAGCTCGTTGGAGTCCTCTTCTTCATCTTCCCTGTAGCCGAACCCATAAGGGCAGGTCATTCCTTGGGATTGTATCCCACTAAAAGATAGATTCTTGAGCTTTTTAAGATTCTTAGCAACATAGGTGACAGTGCTGTGGCTCAAATACTGAATATGTTCAAAGTGCAAAGACTCTAAATTAGGAAGATTATCAGCTACGAGTTCGATTGTGTCTCCTGTAACATCCATACACCAACTTAGATCCAAGCTTCCTAGATTTTTCAACTTTTGAACAGCTTTTTCCATTGCCTCATCAGAAAACCAATGCAATACAAATCGAGTTCTTCAAGATTCTTCAGTTTGGAAACCAGTTTCCCAAAATCGCTTGGAGAAATTTTTCTAGGTAATTTCAAACTCTTTAGTTTCTTCAGTACCTTGGCAAATGATTTATTTAAGTAGAGTCTTTCCAGACTTACTTGAGGACAATTACTAATGTGTAAATGTTCAAGTCCTGTTAGGGCGGTCAAATTCTTCTCCAGTAGTTCATGGCTTATTCGTCTTGAATCGTCGATCTTGAGGTAAGTCAGACCAGGTACTTGGCTAAACAGAAAAGATAACTCTTCATCAGTCGACCGAGAACAGCTAACGCGAGTAACCTGGCGGTTTTTGAGGCCTATTATCAAGGATTCCGATGGACTGTAAGGCAGAATAGCAGTGATTTCTTGCCACTGCGTTGGGGCATACGCAATGTCCTTCCAGTAGCGGCAAACTTGGGCCACAATTTGCTTATTTGCCACGTCTAAGAAGGAAAAAATATAATGAAGAATGTTCCCTCTTAGAGGACCCTGTTCGACATGAAGTTGGGACTCCATTTTAGCAAATTTAAGAGTATAAAACTACAACAACGTTTCGTGTTGGTACACCGTACACCGCCGCGGGAATGTGTTGGTTAATCGTTGATGAATTTGGCGCGAAAAAAGTGTGATGTCACGTACGAACCACAGGTAGCCCAAGGGTATTGTTAAAACTCGTAAGAAATAGTGAAGGAAGGAAAGAAATGAATGATAGGAGGGAAGAAGGGAGGAAAAAAGGAAGGAAGGAAAGGGAGGGAGAATAAAAGAATAAAAGGAAGGAAGGGATGAAGAAAGGAATAAAAACTAAGGAAGAAAGGAAAAAATAACGATGAACACAGGGCGCCTAGACTATAGGGAAGGGGGTATCAAAATCTTGCCCTTCCCGAAGTACTGCCACACACAAACCAAACTTCAATGCCTATCTTTGAAGTTTCTAAACTAGATTGAAACCAACGTATCCCGCACAAAGATTTTAGGAATTAACTCTTGAAATTAGCTCTAACCCATCGATATTGTCAACCACAAAATCGATGATTCAGACAGTATGGACTTTTTCTTCACCCTTAAAGTATATTTTGCAAATATCGCATATTTCACATACAACGTATATTTCACATACAACGTATATTTCACATACAACGTATATTTCACATACAAAATTAAACGCAGTTCTGATTGACAGGTTCTAAGTTCATCTTTGTTGAATAGATTGAAGTGCTGTAAGTGGTTCGCATGCATCTTTAATCAGCACGCAATCGCGACTGATAAAAGTTTCTTCCTAGTATTTTTGATTTTTGCTTCAATTTTCGGCATTTTCGAAAAGTACTGTTGTCAATAATATGATGGAATCCCTCTTGCAGCAATAATACTTGCTTTGGCTAGTTTCTATAAGGTTTCGTGTCTTCTCTTTCAGCCCTGGCAGTCAAGTGTCACGCGTGGAGTTGAGCACCCTGATTATTTTCCACACACCAGTGCATTTGCAGCATTTTGTAGCGTGGCGGTTACTAACTACAGAGCATAATTATATATCAATTGGTAAACTGGTTCATAGCTGCTTTCTAATTAAAAAACTTTTAATAGCATTCAGTGCATGGTGATGATTTGCTTGAAGGTTCCATCCATCTAGGCAACTTACCACTTAAAATGTTATCTTAGCACAGGCAACTGTGAATATGAACTTTATTCTACTCGAGTATGAATTCGAAGTAGTCTTTTGGATATCAATATTGGCATAAGCTATAGCCAAAAATGGCTGTACCAATTTATGTCTAATGTCTACTTAGATAGCATAAGCAAAGCTAGCCTGCGTCACATCCGGAATTTTCTTCCTAAACGCCGCGGTATTTACGTAGAAAATCCCGGATGTGACGCAGGCTAAAGCAAACCCTTAAAAACACTATAGAGCGAACTAACAATCGGTGGCGGATGGAATTTATAGTGGGTGGTCACAGCTTGGTGCCCATTGCTAAAGAGGGGCATCTTCTTAGCTTAATTTTGTAATCCCCTCTCCCCTACTCAATATCATAGATCCATCCAAGGGCATAAGTCAAGTCGAGCCAGCTTTGCCCTCGTACAAGCTTTCCTAGCCTAGACGGACCAAATCAAGTTCATTCCCTTGTGAGTTAACGACTTGCTACGATGGCATTTCCACAGTCTTCTGGATGCAAAATTCTTTACCATCGTTTGATGCTCCCAGACTGGCTCCGTAAGAATGCAAAATGGGAATGCGCTTGTGGAGGAGACGAGTTAAACCTGACAATCGAGCCAGATAATTCCGACTGGGATAACATTTTCCGTGTTAAACTCTTGCCACAAGGACAACTTACAGACGACGCTGATATCACCGTCAAGATGGTTTGTGGTGTCATTCTTCCTGAGCCACAGAAACCACGCGATCCCATGTCTTTCATGATTTCAGATGGTTCATTTTCTGTAGGGATTCAGCTCCTCGACCCCAACCACGACTATGCCAAGTCAGGGCCTTACAAAGCTGTTGAAGGTACTTCAAGAAGAAAACGGTTGACAAACCCAAATACCAACGTGGTTACTTCTCAAGACCTCGTCACAACTAGCAGCAAAAACAACCCTGATCAGTTTGAGATTACCTTCAAACCGAGCGAGTTCTTCGGATCTGCTTACTGTGCTATTGATGACGGGCACAAACTGGTGGCGCAGTACTCTGATACGCTTAGACTGTCAAAGGGACTAACCTTCGAGTTGTACCGGTTCAAGAGCGTGGAGAGGTATACCATCAACTACGTGGAAATTACAATCATCCAAGATTCTCCCAATATTGAATGAAAAGAAATGACTTGAGTTCATTTGTTTGTTTGACTAAAACTCACCTGCGTAAAGTCAAGATAGATGCATTTTTTTTCCCGTTAATCATCGGCAAACTGATAATACTGTATACGGATTGTTCTGTAATAATGCGTACTATTAGCTTACAGACTCCTTTTTTATTAAGTCTATAATAATTGTTGTAGCGTTGAAATAGCAAATTAGAAGCTAAATAAATTCTTTAATGATATATTATATTGTATTGTTTTAAAAACGAGGACGACAAAGAAATTTTTTTCTATTTTACCTCCTGAAAAATTCATTCATTCCTTGCTTAATTTGTTTCTGGCCTTCCTGAGCTTTTCTCCTCCAAGCCTTTGATAATACACATCAGCTTCGATTTTACTTGAAAAAAATATCATGCTCTGATTTAACTTTTAAATAAATAATTATTCGTGACTTTCATCCTTCGGAAACAAACAATCACTCATCCTCCACCGGCTTAACGAATATTCACCATGCATGGGTGATAACACAGGCACATGCAAATAAGCATGCAGTACTTTGCGCTGATCAAAATTATGCTCTTACACAGGGTCTAATGAATTTATCTTTGTTGAGTGGATTGAAGTGCTGTAATTGGCTCTCGCATCTCGATCAATTTTATCAGCGTCCATTACGCAATTACGACTAACATTTAGTTTCTTCTTAGTATTTGCAATGACTCGATTAGTATGTCTCTTTTTTGATTTTTGCTTCAATTTTCGAAATTTTCGAACAGTACCCCTTTGCAGATGATACTTGCTTGGCTGAATGCTTCTTAAGGTTTCGTGTCTTCTCTTCCAAGCAGTCAAGTGTCAATAATCTTAATTGAGCGCTAGCAGCTCAAGTATTGTCCACGTACGAACCAATGCTTTCAAATTCTATCATCACATTAGCATGACGGTTACTAGCTATTAATCCAGCTACAAAGGATACGCAATTGATGACTGTTTACTATCGCTGATGTCTAAATAGCATTGGTAATTTGTATGAAGCTGCCATCACGAATGCTATAGAGATTTTTACATGACACAAGCAACTGAATATGAACGCCGGTTGCTATATGTAGCGAGTATTCCAGTGTAACTTTTTATGTCTGTATTTCATGCATAGCAGTGCGGTCATATAACCAAAAACACACGTGTTTAGTCTTAATTAGATAGGATAAAGCAAAGCCTATAAAATCAACAGAGCACAAAAGCATGTAGTAAGTAAATGTATAAATAGCCACACCTGCATAGCTTTGCTCCCACACAGCCTTACTCAGCCTTTGGCAAAAGACGGACCAAATCAAGCTCATTCCCTTGTGACCGAACGACATTCTATGATGGCAGCCCCTGTAAAGTCTCCGCAGTCTGGATGCAAAATTCTTTACCATCGTTTGATGCTCCCAGACTGGCTCCGTAAGAATGCAAAATGGGAATGTGCTTATGGAGGAGACGAGTTAAACCTGACAATCGAGCCAGATAGTTCCGACTGGGATAACATTTTCCGTGTTAAACTCTTGCCACAAGGACAACTTACAGACGACGCTGATATCACCGTCAAGATGGTTTGTGGTGTCATTCTTCCTGAGCCACAGAAACCACGCGATCCCATGTCTTTCATGATTTCAGATGGTTCATTTTCTGTAGGGATTCAGCTCCTCGACCCCAACCACGACTATGCCAAGTCAGGGCCTTACAAAGCTGTTGAAGGTACTTCAAGAAGAAAACGGTTGACAAACCCAAATACCAACGTGGTTACTTCTCAAGACCTCGTCACAACTAGCAGCAAAAACAACCCTGATCAGTTTGAGATTACCTTCAAACCGAGCGAGTTCTTCGGATCTGCCTACTGTGCTATTGACGACGGGCACAAACTGGTGGCGCAGTACTCTGATACGCTTAGACTGTCAAAGGGACTGAGCTTCGAGTTGTACCGGTTCAAGAGTGAAGAGAGGTATACCATCAACTACGTGGAAATTACAATCATCCAAGATTCTCCCAATATTGACTGAAAAGAAATGCAATTTCATTCTTTCAGTGACTAGCTAGCTTCAAAACTGCCCATGATGATTTGGACTCTTGTTAAATGTAAAAATAAATGTAGTTTTTCTTTAGTTAAGTAATTTGGTAAAACGATGTTATTTACTGATTCCTTTGTTATTGTTATCCTTGAAATAACAAAGTAGAAGCTAAATAAACTTTTATATTACTTAAAGCTGTATTGTTTTAATTCCTTCCTTCCTTCCTTTCTTTCTTTCTTACTTAAGGTAATTCCCTTGAAAGAAATTTTGCCAATACCATTGCCCTGCAACTTTGCATGGACATTAATTATGTTATGGACATTTGAAAACTGCAATAAAAAGATGGGGTCACCATTCTCGTTTTTTCGCTAGATGCTCTCGAAAATATGTCAATTTATGTTTTTTTTAGTGAAATGCGGTAGCAACCGGAAGCTGTAATCAAGAACCTTTATTCACAGTTTAAAGTACTTTCTTACAACAAAACGTACTTATAACTCGAAGTTTACTAGATAATCTATAGATCTATACTGTTAAATCCATCAAAGTCATTGGATGACTATGATTCTTAAACTATTAGTGAAAAATGGAGCTATGTAATTCTCTACGAATGTCCAAAAATTGCACATGTTAACTATTCCCATCAAAATCATTTAAAAATCTATCCAATAAACTTTCCTTCACATTTTGATATATAATGGCGAGCATCGCATTTGTCAAAAATCTGAAATAAAAAATGGGAGTCACCATTCTCGTTTTTGACATATCTTGAAAAACACCTCAAAATAATCGAAAACTGACACTTTTCCGAGTGGAGACTGGGGCGAGTCAGATAAAAATCGAAATTTCTCTATTCAAAAAATAGGTAAAAGTGAAAATTGGTTTTGAACATGTTTCTTATTTAGTTTCCGAAAGAAAAAAGCCTAAAATTTTGTAGTTCCATGCTTTAAGTTTCATGCGCAGAAAAATGCGCAGTGCAAAACAAGGGAATTACCTTAAAGCCTCGATATGATGGGAATAATTTGATGAGGGGAGTATGGCACTAGTTGTTGTAAGGCGCCAAATTTGTTCCTTCAAAAAGAAAAAATTAAACACGATTATCGGACAATTTCCAACCAAATTTTACCATATAAAACCAGTAAATCCTACATAGAACTATAATATGTTATTCTACTTGTTTTAAGACCGGGTTTTCACGTCTAAAATGAGTTCTTTAGAAGAAAATTCTCGTCTAAGTCCGAGACAAGAGTTTGATGTTTGTGAAGAACTGAGAAAATGGGCTGTTGAAGAAATGAGGTTTAGACCTCAAGGAAAACATGTTAATACTTCTTTACCTACCTCACAAGACTTGAAAATGTAAGTTTAGCCCAGAGCTGATTTACGAAATTTCTTGATATTATTTTAAGTAAAATATATATTAAAAAATATAAAGCTCAAATTCGTGATAATATTTTCTTAAAATTTCATAACAAGATTATACTTTTCTATTGAAGGCTGAGTAGAGGCTCCATGGTGAATGTATGGGAATTTGTTGTTAAACATGTCAAGTCAGCACAGTAAGTACTGGTATCATTCTTGGAGTGCAACAGTGTGACTGAAAAATCCCTTGAAAAACAAATAACAATGAAACAGCCCCCATCTTGGTTGGTCTAACAAGAGAAGCTTAATGAGGAATGTTTTGTATAGTCAACCAACATGGTGGCTATGATATATTGTGCACAAGAATACATGCATGGTTTTATGATACTTCATGAGGTGATAAGAGAAAAGGGTCACAACAGGTTAATCGACAGTAGCCTACTGTCAATCAAATAAATTATTGTTCGAGTATGTTTTTTACATATTCTCACCATTTACTCGATTCCCAGGAGTAACATATCACCAGCACATAGCAATGAAAAAATGATACCTTGGTGCACATGCAGCTGCTCTGATCCCTCGTTATTCAAGTTTTCCATCCCTGCAATTATATAACGTAAATTACAATTGGGTCCCTAACTTAGATCAGCCTACATGTTGTTTTAGGGTTCCATCTGTGATCTAGGTGTGTCCCAACTTTTATCAGCCTAGAAGTTGTTTCAGAGTTCAATCTATAAGTTAGTCATGCCCTGACTTTGATGGCCAAAGGCTGTTTCAGGGTTAGATCTTTGAGTCAACCATACCCTGACGTGGACCAGCCCAATGGCTGTTTCAGGGTTCAATTTGTCAGTGATCTGTGTCACGACTGAGATCTGCTGAGAGGTTGTTTCAGATTGAATAAAGATTACTACAATAATTTGAATATCTTAGTGTAAATGAAAGTAACATATTTCTTCTTATTACTTGAAGGAATGCACAAAAAATCAGAGGAAATCTAAAATTGTATCCTTTTGGATGTATTTTCTTAAATTATTCAAGCTGGTCAATATGACATTTTGTCAGGATCACTGCTTTATATTTAGATATTTAGATATTTTTCTAATGATATGCCTTTTTCATTCCCCATTCAACCTTCTACTCCTTAAACACCTACTACCAGACTCACGTTTTGACTCTAGCTGGGAGTCACAATGCAAATTGATAGTAAAGATTCCTAGTGGTGTAAGACTTTGCACATGGTACGTAAGTGCACTTCTCTCTTGAATCTCTGGAGTCTATGGTTCAATTTCAATTTTTTGGACTCTGCATTACACGAGAGTGAAGTCTGTTAGGTCACTCCCTTGAGGGTTTGAGGGTTTTTCTGGTTGTCTGGTTTTCCTCCCTCCACAAAACCTAACAAGCTAAATTCCAACCCAATCTGTGAGTTAGCCCTGCCCTGACTTTGATCAGATCAGCCCAAAGGTTGTTTCAGGGTATCAATAAAATTGGAAGGTTTCAAGATATAATAAAAAGAGGATTTGATTCATAGTATTTTAGTGAAAATTTATATGATATTTAAAAAATGGCCTTCTTTAATAAAAAAAAGGGAAATTATTTCTTGACTAAAATACCCAGACAACAATTACTTCATGATAACCATGCAAAAAAGTCCAAACTATCTAAGCCTGGTGAGAGAGAGGAGCTTCAATCGGAATTCGAAAAAGTCACTAGAGAACTAGCAGATATTAGAGGCAGGGTAAATCATATCCAGAAGGAAATCAAGCATTTGGAGAAAGAGATCTTGATCACAGGTAATAATGGATCAATTATGAATAATACCATTGCAATCCTTAATTGAAGATGTGCGCTAATGCCCAAAGGCTCAAAAAATAAATATTACTTTTGGTTGAAGAAACATTTTAGTTTACTATAAAGAAACCAACCTACAGTGCAAAACAACACTTGACAAGATTTTTAAAATATTAAAAAATATATATTAAGTAATAAAATATATTACTATTTAATTATTAAAATGATCGACCACTTGCACTAATAGGTCACATGACCCTACAGTTCTTAAATTGAGCAGTTGTGTCAAAATGACCAACAAAAATAATAAGAGCACTTTGAGTAAATCATATAATAATTAACAAATTTACGATGGTTGAGCGTGGTATGTCCTCTTATTTACCACGATATGACGTCAAAAGTTGGTCAAAATGTTATGGACTCACGAGGCGTAATCCGAGTGGGTCCATAATTAATTTTGACCAACGTTTGGCGTCATATCGTGGTAAATAAGAGGACATACCACGCTAAACCATCGTAAATTTGTTTTTTACTACAAAACTCACAAAACTCTAGGAAATAGACTGCACGAAATCTTGCATGACACCATTTGTTGGTATGGCCTCTTATTTACGACGTTTTTTAACCAATCAGCGCGCGAGAAAATTTACAATTGTGGTAAAATATATAATATACTGAGCACATTTTTAAATTTCAGAGCAAGCATACAGTTCAGCAGCCAGAGACATATCTGACCTGCAGAAACGAAGCTCTTTGCTATCAGCTCATTCTAAACAGTGTACAAATATTATACAAGCATATAAAGAATTAACCACACAGTTGAAGAATAGACTAGACAACCATCGCAACCTTGAAAGGTATTAAATAAATGTATATGATATGTTGTTTGGACATGGGAAGCATGGATCAGGTGTTGTAGGGCTTACAAGGCTTGACGTCATCAGCTTAACCTGGAATTGATTCTTGAACTTAGTGTCAAATTTGACCTGAGTTGCATTTTGGTTCTCTCTTCTCCTTGCTTTAAGGGTTTATCTCCCAGTGTTTTCTAATATTCCTCTTCAAAACTAGGTCTAAAACTACTGTTGAATTGTTAGTTCCCTATTTTTTCCTAAGATTGGTTTTACTGTACATGCACTCATTGGACTTACAAGTTCCATTCCATCCAAAGCTTATAGTCTTCCTTCTTCAGAGTTTTGTTGAGATTTAAGTTGTCAGAGATTTCAATAGAAGGTGGCTCCCAGCTATTTTAAAACTGGCAATTTCATGGTTAGCAGAGTTTCTTAATAATATTAATCTAGTGCAGAACACAGCTACCTCTTTTGTCAAGAGAGCCTTCAAAAATTTTCTACTTCAAAAATTACTGAATCCTTTGGTTGTGACATACTGTAGTCCTGTTTTCTGCCTATTTTTTAGATGATAATGTCTTGAGCTAGGTTTCAAGGATTAAGCCAGGGTTTTGTTTTATTATCTATAATCATTCATTGTTTCAGATAAAAATATACATTGTATTACAAAATACAGGATGATCAATAAATGGCTTTTGGTATTTTCACAGAAAGTCTGCTGGAGAGACCACTTACTACACAGTCCAGCGAGACAACACTAGATCCGATCTGTTAAGCACTCCTGCACGCCTGGGTGATAGATCCTCGGCAAGTGTTTTGGAGTCATCTTGTACTGTAAGTACACTCAAAATGTTTTGCTTTATTTTTGGAAGTCTAGAGGGTTATGAGATGATATCATTGAACATGAAAATAAGGCCAATTTGTTTCGTTAAGATCATTGAATAGAAAATGTGTGTGCAATAATTATTCAGCACAGGGATGGTAGATCATGAGTGTTAAGAGAATAATGTCATGTAGCAGAGTGCTTTTCACCATTTTTCCCATGTTTATATAATGGCTGAAACAATGTCGTCAACAAACTTGTGATAATATAAATTTCCTGTTTTCTAAACTCATTGCTTATATCTTATTTCAACAACTACATGTAGCCTTGTTCACAGGTTTACTGCATCAGTTCCTTACTATTCTCCTAGAAATAGGAATAGTGCAAATAATCCATCAAACACCTGAAGGCATAATATACTGTAATGTAAGCGAATTGATTGATTGTTGCAGAGAACAGTACGTGAGGCCTGTGAATCTATTGGATCTTACTTAAAAGCCATTTGTGTATCAGAAGTGGACCAAAATGAGTAAGCTAAAAAAGCATTCACGACATTTTAAAAATATCTTAAATACATCTTATCTTTAAAGTGTGATCAAGTGTTGACCGTTCATTGGCATCTCTGGACAGTTGAGCGATTGTCAACTGACACAAAGCTGGTCATAAACTTCATGATTAACTTTCATTGGTGATACAAGCATATGCATGCCCAGATAGTCATTGACTGTTATTCTATCCCTTTATATTGTGGGTATCCATTCTACAAACATAGTAATTAATGCAACTATGCTACAAACATAAGACTTGTGCTTCCATACCTCATTATTCTTAAGCTGGTTTTACTATTAAATGCCATTACATCACTTGTACACATAATTTACTGCCAGTAGTACACTGTCTTATGAGGCTTGATAGACCTCTTTACCTTGGGTGTAATGTTTTCCATTACAAACCACATCTCATTCTTACTCTATCATCTTCTTGTTTCTCGGTTAATACAGACACCCAGAGGCTGCTCAACCTGCAAGTAAGGCACAGCTGTGGTCAGCAATAGAGGTAATTTGTAACTCTGAATTACATGTATCTCAGGTTTGTTGTGAAGTGTGATCTCAGGTTTACCTAAATAATTTATGACATGCAGAAGTCTCAATTGTGTAGTTCCAGGATATAACCATACCCCACCACGGAAGGAATTTGTAAAAGGACCCCCCTAACCCCAGGAACTTCCAATTTTCTTCCATACGAGCTTTGAAATTTTGTTCTTTCTCTGAGCTCCCTCCCCTCCAGAATTTCCAATTTCCTCTGTGGGTGGGGTATAGATATTTTCTGGAATTACACATTGTAAAGAAATTATGAAGAAGATAATGCTGCTTCTGCAAATGATAATGATGATCAAGATGATGATGATGATGAAGATGATGATAAAGATGATGCTAATGGTGATGTTGAAGATAATGATTATTATTATTAATTTTCTATTATTCTATTGCAGGTTATCATTAACCAGAATCCTTCACAAGACATTTTATTGTCATTAGTTGTCACAACACAAGATTCAGCCACAAGTTTAAAGGAGTTAACAGAGAAAATTAACCTAAAGCAAGATGCTGAAGAACTCAAGTATGCTTAATTCATTCAAATTTGAAAATAATTTATCCATTCCTAATACACTTGTGAATAATGGGAGGGGTGGTTGCAGGGGTTGTGCTTTTTCTCACCAGGAGCTCCAAGTTCAACATCTTATCCTTTTTCATTCATTCACTACAAAGTGTTAATACAAGAGTAACTATTTATTGCATGCAAAATTAGGAAAGCCTCATAACTGATAACCTCAGTTTTTGTATGACTTTTTGGATTGCTCACAGCACGAACACGATGCGCCAGCCCAATCACATTGCTCGAGAATTTACTCTCCACTTAATCAAATGTCCCAAACACGGTATGAACACAGCCTGGACACACCAATGTCATGGAACAACCAGACCAATCACAATCGCGACAAGGATAGGGCACCAACTTTTTCACAGTCATACGAAAACTGCTCTAATGTCTGTACTGTATGTTTTTGAAGACATACAATAATTATTACAAATCTGTTCATCAGTGGTTAAAGGTAATTATTATGGGATAGGATGAACCATAGACTGAGCTTTTACGCCATCTATTAAAGGGTATAATAGCACTCCTTCGCATAGGCTGAAAGGACCCATTGGATTATAAAACAATTGAACAAGGTAGTAATGCCAAAATAGATTTGTTCTATTGTTTGAAACTTCGAGGTCCTTTTGGCTTATTAAAGTAAGTTTTCTTGTCTTTAGATATTATGTTTTATATGTCAATACCAGGTTTGAGTATGAGAAAGGTGGAAAACTAACAGATACATCCCAGCCTCCTACCCTACTACAAAGTGTTCATCAACTAATTGAGGTTTGTTTTCATTTTTCCCCTTTTTGATCAAAATTGTGAAATTTAAGTGTATTGAAAATTTCATGTAATAAGATTTATTTTCCTTATACTGTAGGAAGGTCAAGCACAACATTTCCAGCGATTTTTAGATGCCGAAAGAGCAATGAATGCATCCTGGAAGGCCCGTAAAGAACTGCAAGCACTAAACCATCAGATGGAGGATAGGCTAGACTCCAGATACAGGGGATTACCAGGAAGTGTAGAGTTAGCCAAATCCCTCTACCACTGTGAGCTAGAACTAGCAGCCTCCAAAGCCTCATTATCTTATATAAAAACAGCCATTCAAGACCTTGAACAGACTAGACACGAGAGGCTTTTGGCCTTGGAGACTATCCAACACAAACATAACAAGATTGAAGACTTTGAAAAACTGGCAGTAAGTGAAATCTGCTCTGCTCTGCTCTGCTCTGCTCTGCTCTGCTCTGCTCTGCTCTGCTCTGCTCTGCTCTGCTCTGCTCTGCTCTGCTCTGCTCTGCTCTGCTCTGCTCTGCTCTGCTCTGCTCTGCTCTGCTCTGCTCTGCTCTGCTCTGCTCTGCTCTGCTCTGCTCTGCTCTGCTCTGCTCTGCTCTGCTCTGCTCTGCTCTGCTCTGCTCTGCTCTGCTCTGCTCTGCTCTGCTCTAGTCTCCTCTTCTCTCCTCTCCTCTTCTCTCCTCTCCTCTTCTCTCCTCTGCCCTATTCTGCCCTGCCCTGCCCTGTGCTGTACTGTACTGTAGTGTATTATACAGTAATGTACTGTGCTCTTCCATGATCCTTATTTCTTGTTTCAGAAATCCAAGCAGTCCATTATCCAAGCACTAGTGAAGCAAAACTTTGCAGCAATGACAAGGCTGGAAAAGCAAAAACTTGAGGTGTGTTCTACTATCAAGAGGATCAAAATGTAACCAGGGTCTGCCGCAATCAGAATAAAACGAATCTCTCTTCAAAAGATTGATTGCTTGTTTCATTTTCCTTTTTTCAACAGATGGCATTTTCCCTCCATGTTTGATGTGCTTAATTGTATTATGTTTCATTTTAATTTCTCTCTCAGCTGTTGCACTATATGCAAAACAAAGTGTGCACTCACCAGGCGCATGTCGCAGCTATGGCAATTCGTCTTCAAAAGGCAGTGTCGTGTGATGTTGACAAGTTTGCTGCTGTGCCAATGACACGCCTTCTTCACCTTAGCATGGAAAGGTGGGCAACACTTAACCAGGACCCTCCCATCTCACTCCTATTTTCTTAAATTACCTCAAATGATCCCAGAATGCTGAGCAAAATTGGATATGCATGATGCATAATAAATCTATGAATGTATTTGAGAATGGACTTTCAATTTAGATAAGCTAATGCATTGTGGTCTAGGTTGGGTACAGACATCTTTTGTTCAGTGTTTTGTTGTTTGTACCCAAGACCATAAAGCAATATATCTGACGTTGTGGCCATTCACATGTTTATGTACAAATAATTAACAATTATATCAAAAACAATTTCCCTTTTTGTCTAGTGGGCAAAGGATTCCCATGGATGATTTGTCTATCTATCGGCTGGAGGATCTACAGAGCCGATCAGGAGGGGAACCCATTGGACAAATACTGGACAAGCTTGATTTCCCATCCTATAAGGTAAATATATGTTATTTACCGGCCAGGAGGTCTGGATAGGGAAAAACTGTGCCCAAGGTCTTGAATATACAGATCGAGGCCCTTAGGCCGAGGTCCTTTTTCAAGACTGAGGGCACAGTTTTTCCCTATCCGGAACAACTATAGGACGGTAAATAACTTATTTATTTTTTTACTTGTTTTCGTAATAGTTTTGTTTTGTTGTTTAGCGGCAAAGGATATTGGACCGCAAGCGCGGGCAGATAATGACAAAATACCACCAACTCAAATAGCCAATCAGAACGCACGATTTTTTAGGATACCGGACCGAAAAAAAATAAAGTCTATTATTTGGGCATATGCCCATCCCCATACTTGCCCTTGAGTGAAACATTCCTTATCATGCTAGTAGTAACCAAGGTATTTTTGTGTACACTATAGACTCTATGCTTATAGTCTATCTATTTTACTAGGCACCTGAAGAACTTCTTTCTGCAACTGTTGAACTCAGGAATCTGAGTGAGTATTGTGACTGATATACGACAGTGATGGAGCAAATATTGTATAACTGAAAAATGTATTATATGGACATGCCATGCTGCGTCTTGCCATATCCATGAAAGTCACCATGTCTGAGGATTTTCTTTGATTAGCTAAGTATGATCCCACAATCATTTCGATTGCAATTCGTGTGTAATGTTTTCCCATTTCAGATGTCATTTCTTTATTTATTGGTTACATATGAGAAGGCAAATAAATATCGATACAACTAAAAAAATATGTTGTAACGAAATATATAATAAAATATAACGATGTTAAATTTGTTTCATTTTGTAGTTCAGTCATTTATGGGATTTGAATGCAGTTAAGGGGGCTCACCCTCTCCTAGATCCATCCATTTGATTGCAGTTAAAGGGGCTCACCCTCTCCTCGATCCATCCATTTGATTGCAGTTAAAGGGGCTCACCCTCTCCTAGATCCACCCCTAAATGATAGTGTTATTTTTTGTATTCAGTGGAGGATACAGCAGTACTTGTAAACAGCAGACAACAAGACATTATTGAACAAAATGAAACCAGTTCTGCAGATAGAATTGTCAGTCATCTAAACAGTGAGTATCTGTCCTAAATTAAATTTAAGCTACGATTTCTGCACCTACAGTACTTCAACTCTTCACTGGCCTTCAAAACATGTTGGCAACTTCTTCCAACCCCATCCTTCTCACAGACACTAACCCCTCCCCCCGCCACCCCAGCTCCACAATGAGCTACCTGTGTTACATACATTAATGTTACCAAGAGAAACTGACAGAAAGTGACCTCTCTCCCAACGCTCCTCCCTCTCATGTCACAGGGATGCCAAGCAACAACAAAAAAGGGAAACAAAAAGAGAAAAGAGAAACGTCTAAGTAGAAGGCTGACTACACTGTATAGGGTTAGGTGTTACTATAATGTAGGGCTTTTCCAATATTATGTGTTTTGTCTTTTGTTTCAGCTTTGCGACATGAAGTCAGCCAACAAGACAACCATGAATTAAATCATGTCTTACCACATGTCCAGGATGGGTTAGGCAAAGCTACTAAGGCCCTGTCAAAATGCATTGCGGTCAAGGACAGCGCAAATGTTTGGTATGTAGGGTTATGATTTCTTTGATTATCACTAGAGTTTAAAGAAAGGTGCCTTGCTTTGCTGTGCCATACCAATGTTGGTGCTATGTATGCACACCATGACTTGCTGTAATCCAAGCCGTGATTGTGCATAGCCACTATGACACTTCCATGTCATACCATACGCAATGCAACTTGTCGTCAATTGCATTGTGACCGTGCCGTGCCTAAATGATAGTTCCATTTCATACCATGTACACTGCGACTTGCTGTCAATTGTGCTGTGACAGTGTTGTGTGGCAATAACGAAATCTATTGCGTTAAAATGTGTCACGTCAAGGCTGCTTAAGGTAGTTGTATTCGTAGCCCAAAATGTTTAATCTGTGGTAACGTGGGTGTCTTCAGCTCCCTGGGCGAGGAAAATCTCACGCAGGCTAGACACATTTACTTTCCTTTTAGCTCCAAATTAAAGTATAATGAATATAAATCATATTTAAATTGAATATTTGGAGGCTGAAAAAACGCAAATAAAGCAACAATGACAGCAGTTACATGCAATTAGTAAGACACGCGAACTAAACTTGATAAGTCTGTTGGTGGGAAAGTTCAAACGTAACGAGAACGGATACGGAAATGCAGAAACTCGCGATCAGTTCTGAGGCGCAGAGCAGATAACTAGCCAAGTAAGTTCAATGGTTCAATGTAATCTATAGTTACAATAAAAGTATGTTAAGTATGAGAATAACTTCAAGAGTAACCCTAAATTGGTTCCTGTACATTGTACAAATTACATGACAAGTTAACCGCAAGGGCGTGTAAGTTTTCTTTAGTAAGTGTTTTGCAGCATAACTTTGCAAAATAACAGCTGTAGGAAGAATCAAGATTCGTCTGCTTATCTTTTATGCGAAATAGTGAGCATTTAAGTTTCATCGATGCCCTGAAACAACCTCTGGGCTGATCTAAGTCAGGACATGGTTAACTCACAGATCGAACCCTGCATAAACAACCTCTGGGCTGGCCTAAGTCAGGGCATGGCTAACTTACAGATCGAACCCTGAAACAACCTCTGGGCTGATATAAGTCAGGGTATGACTAACTTACAGATCGAACCCTGAAACAATCTCTGGGCTGATTAACTGAAAGTCAGGGCACGGCTGACTCTAAGATTGATATGGAATGTATATAGTGTTAAGTTATGCGGATGTAGGTCCGGAAAACTAAAATAACGAGGGATCAAAGCGGCTGGATACAGGCTAAACGGAACAGATGTTTTCAGATGCCTCTGGCGTATAGCATGGCTGACAATGCACAGAAACTAATTTCTCGGGTTATATTCACGCTTATAATACGTTCTGATTGGACAAGAAGAGTACAATTAAATCCCAAATTGTACTCTGTAGAGTCCCAATTAAATAGCTCAACTTAAATAAATCGCACAATCGTGTCGTACAATTCGGAGTTTATAGATACTCGTAGTGTTTTGAAAGTTCTCAAATTGGACTCCCCTAAATGCTCGTCCAATTTTAAAAACTTTCAAAACAATCGTACCCATAAATTCTGAATTGTACTCGAGATTGTGCGATTTCCTATACAAATCGTCCAAGAAGCACCGCGCAGTCCTTTGAACTTACTCCTGTAGATAAGCGTTACGCACTTGCTTTACCGACCAGAGATTTGATAACATAATTCTCAGTGTATGCTATTACGTTTTCATGCTCTCACTTTCTCTAAAGTAGCGAGACTGCAAGAAGGGGAAGCTGTTTCCTAAAGAAAGCGCGGGAGTCAAAATATTTTTGATCGCCAATTTTAAACTCGTATATAACATTTGATATGAGCCATAAAGGTTGTATCTGTCAGTTGGAGTAGTCCATTACTGCACTTAACTTGTAGTTCCTAACATACCTCGTCTACCACGCCTATCCACCCCTATATTAAACTGTAATGATTCTCCTGAGGCAGAAGCCTTTATTGTCTCTGTTTATCTTCTGTAACACTGAGGATAACAGCTGTTAGTAGGGTGCAGATGTAGCTGATAAACTGCGGTTTTTGTCAACTGGGCGTGGATGCTAATGGGAGGTCTGTCCCTGCAATTAATTTTAATGTAATTGAGAGAAAAACAACAGAAAATACTGATCAAGCTATTTCAGTTTCGTATCACTTTCGTGTATATTATGAACAGGTTGTGTGCGCTGCTATTAGAGACTTTTAGCATCAGATTTACCACTAACCTCTCGGGATCAGGCCCAGAAACACGCCCGCAAACACGGAGAAACGCTCAACATCAATGAAATTCAATATGGCAGCTCTTCCAGCAACAACTTCGTCATGTCGCCTTACTAAATGTCGAACGTTTGACGAAAAACGCCGTGGTCATGGGTTCGATCCCCATTCCCGGACTCATTATCGTTTGATTAGAGTCGTTAGAATCTCTTTACCTTCTAGTACCCTCTGACAACCCAAGACACCGAGCTTTTAATCTCATGCGCTTGTCAAACTACGGGTTACGCGAGCTATATCAGTCTGTTAATCATCGAACTCCTTTTGAATAAAAGCTCATTGGTAATTCCAATAATAAATAAAATTAATAATAATCTCTTGTACCACAGGTGGGAACAGCCCGCCCAGTATGTTGTGCCATGGGTCAAGGTTAGCGACATGAACACAAGACAGTGGCTGGACCAGTGGACATTGAATGCTACTAGACTGCGCCAACTACAGATGCAGCATTAGATTATGACAGATAGTGGCCATGAGACTCTTAGACCAAACTGGTAAGATGCTAGTGTATGTGAGCCTCCGGTACTAGTGTTTTTACCATGGGTGTATGATTTAAACAACACCCATGGTATATTCATAGTATACTCATGTATATAGTCTGCTGACACCCTAGTCCAAAAGGTGTCCCTAACTGGTAAGATGCTAGTGTATGTGAGCCTCCGGTACTAGTGTTTTTACCATGGGTGTATGATTTAAACAACACCCATGGTATATTCATAGTATACTCATGTATATAGTCTGCTGACACCCTAGTCCAAAAGGTGTCCCTAACTGGTAAGATGCTAGTGTATGTAAGACTCGGGTACTAGTGTTTAGACTACGGGTGTATGACATAAACAACACCCATGGTATATTCACAGTATACTCCTGTACATAGTCTGCTGACACCCTAAGTAGAACCTAACCGAACAATAGAATTTTCTTGTTCACGCAAAATGTCTGTAATGAAATAAAAAAACCAAGAAGATTCTCCCGGACTAGTTTCATTTTTGATATCGTTTTGACATGCGGTATGGCGAACATATTCATTGGTCATCTATGAAATATGTGGTCAGCTTATGCCGTTAAAATGAGGTGCAGGATGATGGGCACGAAGATGAAGGGGCGCAGCACATTTTGGTCTTCTAGAAGATATCAATGATTAGCTTTAACACTGTTAAAGCGAAGCACAAGCTGTTAGGCGTAGGCAAAAAGTGCCGCGCACTGTCAATCGTCTCTCCTTTTACCTGATAACGTTATCAGGTAATTTTATTAGGTAGCGAATCAAATCCTGAGTTTGTTTGAGCGAGTATGCTAAAACTCTAACTCGCTAACTTTGCCTTCTTCTTTTCGATCAAAACAATGTTAAGCGTTGAGACAAAGTCAACGCGAACGTGATTGTACCGCGTATCTTTGACATGAACCTTGAAAAACATCGAGGGTGGGTTTCATTGGTCACGAGTTAACGAACCAAAACTGCTGTTTTCAGGCCCCCTCCCTTCCCCCCCCCAAAAAAAAGTGACTTGAAACATAGATATATTTCTTCATAAAATATTTATTTACACGTTTTATGCGAGTTAGTTTTCTCTTACGAATGCGTTATTTACACAAAATATCAAACAAAACGTATTGGCAAATATCTGTCACATGAATGAATCGTGAGTCGAGTTATCAGTAGGTATTGTTATCAGTGTTATTGGCGATGACAACTGATATAGATAGATATAATCTAGTTATGGCTTGAGCTCTGGGTCGTTCTTATAAATGGTAGCGAGTCGAGACCATTAATTAGGCTACTGGATTCAGTAGCTGCAGATTTAACAATCGCTAGAAACCAAGCACAGTTGGCCGCACTTTTATTCCGTGATAATCTATCCACCCCGATACCCATTTGCCTTAACCCAAGGCTTTAGTCATTCAGTCGTACATGAATCTCGAACTAAATTAGAATCTCTAGATGCTTGGGTGCTTTTCAAAATGGACTCTTTAAGTTAAATAGATTTTTTGTTCTTTGACCATATATATTATTAGATATAATTTGAGAATGTCTGACACGGCCATGCGGTATGAGCCACTCAATCCGAGCAAGAGAGAGGCCTTCTTCACTTACAGCTCTGATATCTTGCATTAACCAAGTCATATCGATTGTTGCCACTTTCATTTTTGTTTTTCTCTAATGCTGCTTTGATTTTTGCCTCTTTGCTTCACTAGCCTTTTCGCACGTTTCCTTGCAACACGACAAAACGAACCATCTTGATAAAAATAAACTTAAACCCTCAGAAATGCATTTTCCTTGAGCGCACACACATCAAACCCCATCCCGTATTTGCATTTTCAAGTCTCCTTATTGTACAGTTATTAACGTTGTTGTTTTCTAACTGGACGAGCCAACAGCTAAGCGCAGACGTCTTTGGAAGTCAGTATACAAAAGTTTCCCTCCTTCAGGTACACGATAGACGAACATGTCCATAGTCATAAGACACAGTCCTTTACCGTTCATCTCGAAGCGATCCGGTTTTACGTTGTCTAGGCTGTAAGCCTCTGACATCCATCGCAACCATCTTGCGACGTCTTCTCTGGTCCACAGTCGGGGATCAGCTGTCGGGAAAAAGACAATGTATAGATTAATCAAAGCTTCAAACATGGAAATAGAGAACTATTTACTACATGGGTATTCAATCCCTCATCTTTTCTTTTCTCTTCTTTTTTTCTTCTTCTAACAAAATATGAAGTACACTATACGCAGACGACACTCGACTAATTGAGGTTTAGAAACAAGAACTCAGAGTGCAGGCAACTGCTAATTTGTTTTTCGTTGTTCCTGCTATGCCCCTCGTGTTAGGTTCACGTAATAAAGCGTCGAACTGATATGTACTAGAAATTTAAGTTCCGTTGACAGACTGGTCAAACCAACATATACCTGACCTAAGGTACCTGAACTACAAGCTAAAATATGATTGTCTTTCGTGTGAAAACCTGAAGCCATAGTAACCGTTGCTTCGACGAATCTAGCAACAAGCTTTGAATCCGTTAGAAAATTCGCTTCGTTTGGAGTTTATAACGATGTTAAAATTTTTTAATGCCGTAAAATAACTACGATATACCGCGCGCTCTGCTTGCCTACAGAGCGTGTTCATAAATCTCGATATAAGCACGGAAAGTGATGGCGACAAATGCATAAGATAAATAAGTAAAGGAAAGGAGAAGTTATTACAGAGTTGTGACTGATATGGAGACGAGATAAATAAGTTGACGTAAAACGGTATGCTTTTATGGCGCCAATATTTTATTATTTCCGTGAATTTTGACGGATATTTATGACTTTATTCAATTCGTTAATATTGGTAAGCGGACGGAAATGCTTTTTTTTTTCATTTCAATTTTGATCATCAGCAAAACTTTTTTCTCAAAGTTGCGTGCGCATGTAAACTGGAAGAGACTTTTGTAATCATTTTATCAAACATTCTTTGCTGATTTTAATTTCAAAACTCCGGTTTTGGTATCCTTCCCGTCACGTCGATTTTCTTGGATTTGCACGAGGGCGCAGCCCTGAGGGAAGGGGAGATTGACTTGGTTCGTAAATAAACCTTTCTCCATTTTTTGAACTAAAATTCCTACTGAGGAATCCTATATATAGAGCATCACTCCATCCCTCCCCTCTTAACTCAGACCTCTCCTCACCCTGTTGTATTGACGTCATCTCGCGTGATCCGTCACATGCTCTTAGGCGTTTCAAGGCTCGTTCCCTATTTATGGCTGACTGGTGTTGATTGTTTCCAAAAATATACTCCACTAAAATACAAAGTTCCATAAGTGTCCTCAAGCCGGTTCAACGTCTCGTGGGATAATACCAGACTGACTCGATTATTGTCTAAGTTTCATCGATGTATTGTATTAGAAGCCAAAACCTATCATTATATAGTTTGTGAACAGACAGCCAAGGTCATTCCTATGAATAATCCTGTTTATAAGTACAAAGACTTCGTGAACCAGACATTAGTGAGGTGTCAAGTGATGGGCGCTATTGCTACGACTACTACTGCACTGTCATAAAGAACTTATGGCCCTTAGTGTGTGGCCTTGTATCAAGTCTTATAGGAAAATTGCCGAAGAAATAACCTCTGGATTAAAACCAGCTCCAAAGACATTAGCCAATTAACAAAACAATAGACAAGTTCTAAAAATACTAGAATCTCGACTTCGTACTTTGTACGGAATGTCCAAAGGAATCTGTATGCTGACTCCCCAGGGGTACTGTTAGTGACGTAATAGCCATAGTCTAGTCTCTTTTACATGGGTTATCTCATGCTAAGTCTAGGCTTGGTACTTTGATCTTCAATGAGCGATTCATAACAAGATAAGAAAGATAAAGAAACCTCGATCTATTATCTTGGAGACAAGATAAGCGTAGTCCTAACTCGATTATGTATTTAGGTAGAATTTTTTTTGATTTTATTTTTTTGAGAAAAGAATGTCATATTTCAATAATATACGCAAAAAATCGATTGCCGTTGACTTTTCAAAACGAATATCTAAATACAAAGGAATTCGTTGTATATATTAGACGGCTGGGGATTTGTTACATGTTCAACATTTCATTACATCATTTATGGATGTTTAGTCATTTCCTGTTCGTCTTGTGATTTTAAATACGACAGGAGGAAGGAACCGCTACTACACTAATCAAAGCGGAAATATGGTCAAGACTACACATCTCTCATAACAAAAATTAAGCTTGATCCCTCTACCCTCATTTCATATGAGTAGAGTAGCGTTGCTTGTTGGTTCTCTCTCCTGTACTCTCCGTAAAAATCAACTTCTAAACTGATTCCAGTTCGAATTGGCGTTAAAAAATGACATGAGCCTCTACTCTGAGCTCAGAAGACTGGAAAAGCACTCCTTTCTTTGGGGGAATATATTTTTTTGTACGGTTCTCAGTGCACTTTGTTTTTATTATATAAAGACTAACCTGCAGGAAAGTGTTCTTCATGGTGGGGCGATTCGATGTATTTTTCTTTTTTCACTCTTGTGTGAACCGGTTGCATCTTGTCAATAAATCTGCTGTGTTCGAAAGCACTGGGTCGTAGAGCGACCGGGAAGGCTATTGTGGGATCCAGTCTAAAGAAAGAAAGAAAGCAAAACATCTATCAATGTTTGACTCAGTTCCACAATCGAAAAATAAATATAAAATGTATTCCACAAGTCCATGACACTAATATGTAACTATATCGTAAAACTTTTAGAACTAAGATCCAAGGATTCGACGCTTTAAAACTCAAAAAGTTAATACTCATTGTATCCAGCCAAGCTTGTCTAGATCACGTAAAGATGCATATATATATGTTTGTATACAAAAACATGTACAATCTGAATTACCGTATGTCGTATAATATAATCTGCTTTAAATACATACATTTGAAGAGTAGATATGTACGCCATTTAAGTGGAATTCCTTCACTTTTTTAAGCTTCAAAATCAGTTGAAATGTATGTGTATAAAGTCTAAAGTGTATAGAGTTCTGAGTCAGCAGAGTGTGTAGCGGTGAATGATGCGCTCTATGAACTATACCAAGATTTATAATGACGTAGGGATAATACAATTTAAGGTCGTACGCACGACAAACGCCCCCGCACGGAAATGATTAAAAATATGCGCCGTGTCTACTAGGAGGGGTTTGCTAAGAAATGAGGCGTTCTCGCTTAAGAAGAAAAAAGGTTTCAAGTAATCCTTTCCGTTTTCCTTTGTCTCACGTCTCATCGGTTTTCTATGCTTCCTAATACCACTTTATCACGCGATGAAAAAACCAGGAAATCGAGATGCGTTTAACATCGATCATTCCAGTGTGTGCAGTGTGTATGTGACGGATCATAGCCGCCATTTTGGTTGGCTTTGACAAATGATTTGTCCTGTCAACCAACATGGCGGCCACGTCTTTTGTGCGTCCCTTTATATGGTTTTATAAATGGGAAAGGATGTACTCCACAAACACACACACACACAAAACGTTAAGCTCTTTAAAATCTTGCTGTTTTTCACTCAAGCGATTCGAGAAAAACACTTGTAGTGATTCTTAGCACTTAGATCATAAGAACTGACGTAAAGTAAACTGAACAACATCATTGACTTATTTATATCTTTTTGAGTAAATTCGTTTTACACTTTGAAAACTTCTTCAAAAGAAAAACATTACAGAAGTTATGGTTAAAATAGATAACAAGATGAGTAAAATTAGTAGTAGTAGTAAGAATCCAAAAAGTATTTTTGTTTCAAAATAATTGGGAGTAATTGCGAGTAAATAAATTATACTCTTCAGTTTACTCCGACGAAGGGCTAGCGTCCGAAATGTCAGTAAGTTTTTTCATCTTTCCACGGTGTAAAATTTACCCTTTTTTCATAATTTCTAGCTAGTTATCTCTCCTTATGCACTTTTAAAGCTTCTTATTGAAAAAATCCACCAAGTTATGGTCAAGATATCTAACTTAGTGTTATCATTAGTAGTAAGAACTGAAAAGGTATTCTTGGTTTAAAAATAATCGTGATAGAAATAGGCCTATTTCTGTTGACGATATGCTTGGCTAGATAACGGACGTGACCGATATTGTGTTCACTGATGGAGAGTCTGGTGGCACATCACTGGCAGATATAGAAAGAAAGAGTGTCTATCCGGGAAGGTACACCACTCTTATCTATTTATATACTCGTGTTGTTTTAATATTTTCCCTTTTCTGGATCTCAAATGTGCAAGTTGTCTGTGCGCATAATTGGATTCAAGCCGTTCACGTTATTAGTCCTTATGAGGAACAGCACAGCACGTTCATATAAGGAATTTCCGGATTCCGAGAATGAATGTTCTTCGGACATACAACCGAGGCTTTTGCTAGTCATTTCATGTCGTCGTGTGGCTTCTGGTGATTAATATAAATCTGCTTGTATAAGTTTGATGACGTCCCAATGTCTTAACCATTGCATCCCCAATCATACATTGTGTTATGCACTCTCGGAAGCGACAAAAAACCAAGTTTCCGGTTGGCAGTGGCGCGAAAACCACAAGCAGACGAAAATCACGTTCGTTCGTTTATTTCTTTCGTTCGTTCTTTCGTATCTGTACTAGGCCCCATCGTTGTTCTCTCGGCCGGAGCGGAGAAATCGATTCTATAGAAACTAATAATTTAAAATGATATATTAAGGAAAATCCTGGGTCTGTTTCCTCTTGTCGGCATTCAGGAAGACTAATAAATCCAATATATTTTGACCCCGGAAAAGAATATAATTTCCTAGACAATTAAGTTTAAATTTTCTTGAGCTTCTAAAGTCTGTCGAGCATTGTCGTTTCCTGTTTGTTTTCTAAAACGACTCGGACTTTTTTCTGTTTGTTTTCAGTGGAACTGATTCCAGTTTTCCATCCATACGAATGAGATTTAAAAGAAGAGACAACATTAAAATGGTTTCCGAATTCCGGAATACACTGTGATTGGTTGGGCCGTCTTTGTTTTTGTTTTTTTGCTTTAAATTGGAAGCCATTTCAAAGTCACAATAAAGCGAACGTTTTCATTTTTCTACTATTCTCGTTATTTGACTGAACAGCCGTTTGATAGCAAAGCTTAAAACTATAAGTATCACTTGTAGTAGACTTGGGAGTTGCCATATAATACACTTTAAATTTGATAGTTTCTAGTTCTACAACAGGAAATAGCTGGAGAAGTTTAGGATCGACCTCTCCCTGTTTCCTTCCCTTCCTCGAAGCGGATATACATTCATCACCAAGAGATACGACAGTAATGTAGGGCGAGGTTTATACACAAAGTTGAGCTATGTTTTGGTTAATTTTAGACAAGGATTCATTCAAATGACAACAGTAAAGGACTGCGTTTTCTCTGTATTTTCTAGCGCTAGGTTTAGTATCGTTTCTCAGTGAAAAGCCGAGGTCGTTGCACAAAAAGAAATTGTTCTGAAAATGTGCTACTTTTTATTCATATCGAAAATGATATTTTGTCTATTAGAATTTCTTTTTAAAAAATTGATTAAACGTGCGAGAAAAATTGGCCGACTTCAGCTGCAAACACTGAAAATACAGTGATATTCCTCTTGCATAGATGAAAATGAAATTGAGTATCGAAATGAATAATAAGTAGATGATCGATGATCTTGTTTTCCACAAATAGCGATTGATTTATTCCAAAAAAAACGAGGAAGATAAAGCAACGAAAAAATATAACTGAATAAAATACTCCCTCAATGGTTGAACCCAGGCAAAAAGGAAAAAAAAAAATTTAAATCTGGCAATTCGTTTTAATAAATCGTACATAGAAAGGACGAAGGATTTTCAATCAACTCAATTACAATATTCTAAAATGTACTCCAAGTATACCAATATACATTCATTAGAGAACTGTCCATCTTTCCAGTCAGTAGACGTATCGTATCAATGTTGGTTTTCTCTATCGAATTTGAATTAAAAGTGTTTTGTTTTATTTGTTTCAAATCTTTTCGCTTTCGTTACGAAAAGCTGCTTAAAAGTGGTTGGCTTTCTGGTAGATAGACATAACAACTGAAGGGAAGTATATATTCGTGATGAAAATTCATCCCAAGATAATCTTCTCACACCCGGCTGAGGCTAAATTATTAGACACGAAATCTCAAAACTGTTCTGTTATTCAATTTATACGATATTTGAAGACATTTTTGATGCTCAATTCAACTACAAATTTATCCAGTGAAGCTAAACTAACCATCTTTGAGAATTATTTTTTATTTGGCGAAATTGGACGAAATTGTTTCAAACAACACTTTCATTTGTATTTCTTTGATTCTCCCTTCGTTTCCTCACTAAAAATTAAAGATTTATATTAAAGATTGTTCGACGTGAAAATGGTTGTTTTCTTGTCTCAGTTCAACTTCATATTCACTTTCTAAACAAGTTCCTCACAAATAAAACAGTAGAATAACAATTTTACAGTAAAGAACATTCGCTTCTTCATATCTTGATCATGAAACAGCGTTCCATGAGTCTAAAGCATAGAAAAGTGATACTTTCCTCATTTTCAGAGACCCACACCCTTCCCACAATAACAGAAACAATACCTCGATTCAGGTTGTTCAAGGCACAATTAGTTACAGTTTCATTATAGTGAAAGCCTTTCCGTATCTTGGTTAGCAAGTAGTGGTTTGTCTTGCCACAGGCAGACACAAACGTGGTCGATCCAAGATAAGATATTCGTCAATTTTTAGCCGACACATGTTGTAGTGAAATAGCTTGAGTTTTATTTCCGTAACATTCAGTCATCGTAGAATGGACTCAGAAATCAAGGACCCTCGTTTTGTTGAAGGAATTTGTCGAAGAATCATTTCGAGTATTAAAGCAATAGTAGTTTTTTTGTAAAGGATTCTTTTTATTTCGAAAGTGAAAATTTCTGCCATCGACACAATGTTGTCAAGAGAGAATAGAATCAGCATAGACAACTTTTACTGAAATTAAAAATTTTACCAACGCATTTTTACTTCTTTATTAAATACCGCATTCTTATAATGAATTGAGCTATCACAAAAGAATAGAATAAGACGTAAGTTCGCTTGAGTGACTGTAGCGTGATTTTAGTCAATATTCAATGGTTCTCATAAAAAAATGCGAAAACCGCATAATTCTCTCCGCTGAGGACGTGGTCAGAGTAGAGGAAATTAGAGCGGTAATGTACGTGCGAAATATACAATACCAAAGGAAATAGAGATGGGAAATCACAGTCACTATGGAATGTTTCGCTTTGAACTTCGACTTCTTGTTTTGGTTTTCTCAGTCTCAAATACACTAAAGTTTTTTTACAGTAAATTCGAGTCAAAAAAATTAAAAGTATGTGTTTGTGTCATTTAGTGAACGTGAGCTAATCTGAGTGTACCCTGCGAGGAGTGATCCTCCGTTCAGGTTAATGGAGGGCATAATGAAGACCTCTTCAAGAAGGGTAATCTGAGTCAGCGAATCGAAGACAAAAATCGTCGTCGTAAAACTAAAAAAAACCTATTTAAAAAGCGTCTCAGAAGCGCGTAAACTTTGCTGTCCATCTGCTCTTAAAAACGACACTCAAGGAGACAAATGAATAAGTATCATTTCTTAGCGAACTTTGATTTTAATTTGAAAATTCGTATGCTCATTTTGTACGTGTGTGTCAGTGAGCGAGTGTCGATTTAGCCGGCTGAAACACTAAGCAGTGGCATTTTATAACAACAGTAAATCCTACTTTAATAAGAAATTCAGCGAAAAACCGTTTTTCCTGAATTAAATTCTTAGCTTTTTTGCTTCAAGAAGCCTTGCGAAAGTTGAAGCGCGAGTTTCCAAACTTTTTCATCTCAATGGAATGAAAAATTAAAATCTATCAATAAAAAGCTAAAATGAAAGCATAAAAACGAAAGAAAAACAACAACAACAATGATAATAACTACAACAAAAATGAATAAACATCATTATAACAAAATTCAAAGGAAACGAGTTGCTATAATTTCCGCGGAAACGATGGTTAATTAGAAAGTTTAAAATTTAATTTTTAAGGCGAAATTGAGCAATAATATTGAATTATTTCCAAATAACTTGAATGAAAAATACTAATCCTCTTACCTTGGAAAGATAGTAGAATCAATATAAAGTAATAAAATATCCACAAAATCGTGATTTTTAGAAGCGGAGAGAGAGCAAGAATAAAGCTCTGAAGCCGATACAGGACGCAGTAACGTATGACTAGTGGATTTTACGCTAGGCGGAATGAACTCCAATGCTATAAATGATGCTGAGTCAAGGATTATGACGGCCGGCGCGGCATACGTACACGGAAACCACAACAGTTGTGACCGGGAATGGTAATTGAGGTTACTAGTGGCTTGTAGATGGTTGTGAGTAGGTACAAGTATATATATATATATACAAGGCGTGTTGCCTCTCTGATAATCGTTATCATACTTAGATATAATTAGATTTTTACACTTTTTAAGTAGTCGCTAGCATTTAGGTTTCCTACTTGTACTTGCGCGGGTTGCCTCAATTGCTTGCGAGGATACCTAGACATACATATAACTGCACGAATCTATTATTTTTACCTTGAATTAGTATTGGTCTGGCTGTAGGTTTCTGTAGGATAAACCATCTTGTGTTGTAGTGGTTGAGATTGGGTTGTCCAAGGCGGTACGGCAGTATCTTGGGTGTATTGGATCCCGTTTTCGTAAGAGTGAAAATATCCGTTGGTGGGGTACTGGTTGTTAAACACTTGGTAGTCCTGCCTTGCATACATACTATAAGACTGTACTATATAAAGTGTGTTTTTAAATCTTAGTATTTCCGTTGGTAATGTTCGCACGCCCAGTTAATAACCAGTAGTAGAGCCAATGTTCAGTTGTCAAAACATGTGCAATTGTAGTTTGGGCTTAGCGAGTTGACCTTACTCGAGTAGACCGGAAATGACATCGTGAGGAGGTCTCGACACTCCATCAAATTATAGATTACTCCAGATAAATTCCTTTCGCTTTGGTAAAATTAAACTCCAAAAATCCGCCTGGCTGGAGGCTTCTTTGTCGTATTGTTGGCTAAAACTATTAACAGAGTTGAAGCCACTGAAAATTGTTATTTTTTTGCGGTATTGAACGTGAGGTGTTATCGGCAACACGTCGGAAACCGACAGGAAACCGGAAACTCTGACGCGCAACAGCGTATTTGTGACCGGAAGTCCGAGACAAAAGGGGGTATTTTGAAGCTCACGGTAAGGCATTGAATTTTATTGACAAAAAAGTCAATGGTTAAATTACCCTAGCCGATCTAATCAAACATCGAGAATTAACTTGACATTTAGAAATTCGTACAATGAGATTGAGTATTTATTTTTCTTGCTTGGCTTACTTGATGTAATTAATTTGGCGGGTGATCTAAGCTGCGATTATAGATATCCGTAGTGATCGCCATGAAAAACTGATACATACGGCAAGGATGTCAAAAAAAAAAAACTCTTTCAGGAAATACCACGAAGAGTGGTGTCTGGGTTGAAGGGATGATCGGTGATTGACGTCTTATTTCTTCATATTCGTTCTGTCAATTTAGACTAGAAATTTTGTTATTGATATGGCTCTCGTATCCAATAATTATATCACTGATAAGAAACCCTGTGCAATGGAGTCGTTAAATGTCATTTACTCGCGCTTTTTGGATGTCAGTTCAAATCAAGAGCGGCGCCAACTTTATTATAAAACTCAAAGCATGAGATTCTTCGTAGTTCACTCAAGAATTATGTATTAGAGCATCTTATATCTATTTTTATATTTATTACCGACTAGTTAATGCCTAGACACCTTTTTAAAAGGATGGAGCACTGGGTAATTGGGGGGGAGGGGGCTGGACGCAGGAATTTATGTTTTGGAACAACCACTGGACGCAATTGTTTTTGTGATTGCTCGTTTTTTTCTTTACTGAATTATTTAATGGTCCGTTCCTTATATTTGATTAAAAGCAGTTTTAGATTTCAATGTATGTATCGAAGCGTTAAAATTCTTTACAATTTTTAGCAGTCTTTTAACACCGGAAATGAACTACTTTTGGAGAGTACAAATGTGTCTCGCTTCTCGTCTATTTTTATCACTAAAATACCATCATAAACAAGCAGAATAGACGTTGGGAAGGAAGAGATTTAATTGATTGAATTCTATCTCTTAATATGAGAATATAATACTTTGTTTACGTTGAATTCGAAATGGCATCCTGCCAGGATCTGGGGATGAATGAAAACCACATCTATCTATGGGGGGAAGGGTAGGTCCACACCTATCTCTGGGGGGTGGAGTAGGTCCGCCTAACTCATGACTGATTGAGTTTTAATCGCGCGTCAATATTTCTGCTTTTAAATGCTGCTAACAAGGAATACCGTTTCTTTGACCAAGTAACGTAATTCTGATTCAGATATAACTTTCAGCGCAACAGGACATGTACAGTTTCCTGTGGTGTAGGAAATGTGTACAAGTTTATCTATGAAGTGAATAGGAACCCTCCCTTGTTCCTTCATTAGGAAGGAAGAAACCCAGCATAGGACGGGAAAACTATCACGTTACACTGATTACTGTATCATCTACTCTTCCAGTACTTCCAGTTTAAATGGTTCAACAGATATTACTGTAAAGGAATGCCTTTGGTACGGACCATTAGATTTTTGAGGGGGGGGGGGGGGGAGTTTTTATTTTACTAGTAAAAATAGGACCGTTAGGTTTTTGATTTTGCCGGTTACAGTATAATGCAAACATTTCTCTGGTCCTTCGCAGCAAGGAATGCTCTGTAATGCACTCTGTATACAAGGGGAGAAAGGCATTGTTTCTCGCATTAAAAGTCTTATGATTGAGTAGATGAGAAGGGTTCACTTCCAAAAATTCCTTTGAAAGGTGGGGGACAAAAGTACTTGATGAAATACCGTGGGTTGAAGAGCTGTATCTACCCTCAGAGACGCGCCTTCTTAGACGGTAGTCACTCCTTGTGTACTGGCTATATCTGAGTTACCCCTGTACCCCCAACATTTGAAGTTGAATTCGGTAATTCCTTACTTGATATGTATTCCTGTTTTATTTCTCATATCTAAGAGTTATCTTAATCGCCAGGGCACGGGTTGAAATCCCGTTTTTCTTTCAATTCGTCAGTCTCTCAATTTACAACTGCATAAGTTGTTTTATATACTGCGAGGATCAGCTCAATTTGATACATGAGTTATCTTAAGCTGAAACTTTTCCACTGGTGCCAAAAGCTGTGGCCTGATATGAAGCGGAGTTAAATTGCATGCCAATTGTGATCAAGTATAAGCGTTCCTTATTAGCAGAGGCGACAATCACTGGACTCTGAAAGCGCGGCGTAGCGTAAAAACACCCGGAAACGAACCTGGGTTCCTAAGCATATAATAAATACATAGCTCATGCAAAAAAAAAAAAAAAAAAAAAAAAAAAACTCAAGTAAGAAGTAAGAATTGTTCTGTTATCAACTCGTGCTACAAGCCCCTTAAACACAGCTGATCAAAGAGAAAGGTGTTCTTAGAGAAGAGAGAAGTTGAAACAAAGAAAGACAATTCCCGCAGTTTATGTACATTGTTATGTACAGTAATGTATCGCCACGGCGCGCATTCCCGTGAACCCAGGAGCAAACTTCTGTCGCTTGGTTCCCGCTACCAGAAGTTTAATACTACACGTAGCGCCGTTATCATACCACATTATACTCCTTTGAAGAAATGTTTTTCATTCTTCACCGTCCCGACATTCCATCACTAGTATTCCTTTCCATATTTTGTCTATTTTGTCTAGTTCCAAAGTGTTTTATCTTGTACGTCAAGATAATCTTTCAAATAACAGTTGTGAGTAAAGTTAGTTTATTTAGTGCTGGCCGTCATAGCCTGTTGTGGATCTTCATATTTAGATATTAGTGTTTACCGTAGAGTCAAAATGTTTGTTGTTTGGTCCACCATAGTGGAGCCAGTTCTGTTTGTTTTAGTTTGTTCTACGTCGCGAATCTGTCATCTCGTTATCAGATACTTCCGGTCGGCCCTTTTAGGCTCTTTACCCGTTTCCGGTCTTACTTTTTCATTAGACAAACAACTGAAAGCCTGGGAAAATGAGAACGGAAATCAAAGTGTCAAGATCCGGCTTAGTTTGATCACCAGTGAGAAATAAGTGCAGTGAACAATCAGGTTCAGGTCTGGATTAGATTTGTGTGTGAACCTTGTACTATGTTGAAGCTGAGACGAGTTCAGTAATTTAAATTCCATACACGGTTATTTTTCTATAGCTTATTCTATATATATATATTTTGAAATACCGAAATATCTGAATGGGCTTCCTGTGATGAAACGATGCAGGGTAGCCTGGGTTACAGTTGGAACCTATCGCACGCGCAACATCCACACAGATGCGCCTGCATAATCTGTATCAGGCTCTCTTAACTCCTCCCTCCATAGGCACTCCGCCAAGCCGGCCTGAAACTCAGGAAAGCCTGCTAGGCACAGAAGTGAAGAACACAGAGCTCACTGCGAACTGAAGCAACAAAACAACAAAAAAGAAAGAGGAAAAATCTCAGAGAGTAAAGAGGGCCAGTTAATTGAAAATGAGGCAAAACAATGGTCATCATTATATCGTAGTGTACTCAGTCAGAATTAGTCATGTTTTGTTGCACGTTTTACAAGGTCGTTTCTGATTTTTCACTCATTAACGGAAGAAGTATTGCGTGGGTATAAACATCGTGCTCATTAGCACGCGCTTTAGTGCCACTGCGGACTATCGTCGAGTCGTTCAATAATCTCTTGGGATACGCTCCTGACCTTGGCTTTCCTTCAAAGCAAGGAAATCGTAGAAGTCTAAAATTCGATATAGAACTAAGGGTAAAAGCTTCACTGCTGGCCTTTATAGGATTTTTGTGTAAGAAATTGAATTTACCCCGTATATGGTTATTGTTAGAGCAGATCCTATATTGAGAGTAAGAGGTAAATGGTGGCTCCAGATACCAGTGGCGGATCCAGGGGAGGGGTGCAGGGGGTGCGCACCCCTCCCTGGTTCGACTTTGTGCCCCTACTTCAAAGATTTAACCAATACATAATCATGTTTTTTCCCTTAGATTCTAAGGGGTGCACCCCTCCTTGGGTTAACTTTGTGCGCAGCACCCCTCCCTGGACAAATTACTGGATCCGCCCCTGGATCATTAAATTATTAGGCCATTCATTATACTTTATATTTATTGTATTTTACTGAAAAATGATAGGAATATGTTAAAACACAGCACCACCATTTGGATCCAATCTGAGCCTACTTTAGCTTACTTTTATAATATTTGTATTGAAATGCCCTTACCCAAAGGCCAAAACACGTCAGATTGACTTCAAATCGCGCACAGAGACAAAGAACCCCAGCAGCAAGAACAAGCACGCAAAAATTAGTAAGCCAAATTTAAAAATTACTATAGATATTCTTACGATATATAATTTCACATACATTTCCCCCCCTATGTAATGAGTCACAAGTATAATGCTTGGGCTTCCTGTGATTAAACCATTGTTTCTACGATCGGATATTTCATTTTTTTCTCTTAATTTGCTGGAAAACATTCAAATTATATCATATAGCGATAAAAGTAGTTAATCATAATTATTTAATACAAAAGAGTTCGAAAGGAGGCCTACTCAACGTTAGCTAATCACTTTTAATGTCATTTACATAGATTTACACGCAAATGAGTCGCACTCAAAATTGCAAGCTTCAAGGAAAGTTTTCGACGTAAGCAAAGCTATGTGTAATAACAATGATATAGAGACTTCAAAATTTAAAATACATACCCTGTAACTGTTAGCAAGGCCTCGGCTGTCCCGGGGGTACTACCACCCCAACTTGGGTAGGGGTGTGCCGCCAGGACCTCAAAACCCTGACCCTATCCAAGACTTAAAATTTTTGATTTTACATACCCTATCCCAGACTAAAACTAAGAATTGTACACCCTATCCCAGACTAAAAGACGGAAAATACGGTTTTACAATCGATTGCAATCAATATTTACTAACGTTTTTATTGTTTTTGTGTCGGCAGAAAGCGTAGCCTATTCACCAGACAAAAACGACCAAATAGTTAACCCTATCCCAGAATAAAATGATACCCTATCCCAGACAAAATGTCAAAAAATGATACCCTACCCCAGACCCAAAAGCCGAAAAACCATACCCTATAGGGCGGCACATACCCGTATAGCAAATATAGGGGAGTACCCCCCCCTGGGTCGGCTGTACAGTATCCTTATTGAGTTAATGCCGTCACGTGAGTTTGGCAGGGAACGTCGTTCGCTTTGGCCTTATACGCACGTGTCGTGTTTACCACAGGGAGCCCAGAAGAGTTTAAGAACGGCGACCATCTTTGATTCTTTCATACGGTAAGTCAAAACTTCCCACCCTTGGCAGGACATAGCCGGCATATGACAATCAGACTAAGTCTTTTGATCACATTTAGAGTAGTTTCTTTGACTTGAAACTTCAGATTTTAAAAGTTGGAACACTTTATTAAGTAAAAAAAAGCTGTTGAAAGTCCCAAACACTCAGGACCGTAACCAGGGGTCTTGCATGATCATGGGTGCACAGGGAACGGAAATGGAACTGTCTAAACTTAGAGCCATCTTTAGAAGTGGTTTTACATACCAAGGAGAACCGAAACAAAAGATGTGTGATGGGTTCAAAAACCAACCTAGATTTTGCAGAAGAAAAAAAAGCAAAAAATTCATTATTAAAATAGATGAGCAATATATAGTTAAGGCTGCGTTCATAATGTATGGCAGAGAGGGGGGAGGCACGTGAAATTCAGGGGGGATCGGGAAAATATTGGTAGGAAACAGGGGGAGATGGGCAAATTTTTATCAGAAAAACCTGCCCCCCCCCCCCCCCCCTGCAATACATTATGAATGCGGCCTAAAATGCTACAATCTACAGATGGAAAAAGGGGCCTTCAGCTTTAGTATGAGGGGGAGATGAATGTGCACCCAATCCACCCCTGTTGGTTACGACCATGCCAAAGGTATTTTGTTACAGTATTAGAAATTTCTTGAATTTGCATGAGTGACCACAAAACAATGGCACTAAGTCAAGGTTGGACATGATGTGTTAATACATTATTTTACTGTATTTTATCAAGTCCACTCAAGCATAGTTAATAGAGGGCAACTGTTCCCCTCTATTAACTATGACTCAAGCAAATTTACGACTAATAATTTAAGGTCTGTTATGACTTGTGTTTGATTCCGGTGATAAACTGATTGATTACTATTAGTGCTAAAATTTTCAGATATGGATATGAGGGGAGACACCTTATATAACAGTGACTCGCAAAAAAGGAGCACAGAGCACAAAAAGACATAAAATATTAATAATGGTAATTGAACTGAGTGGAGTGCAAATCTGAAATCAAACACGTGATTACAAAATTCCATGACTGCATAGCTAGTGGGAGTGCAATTTGTTAATCAGAAGTTTGATTTCAGACCAAAATTACATGACACAAAGTTCAATTACCACTTGATTATATCCATTTTGAAATCCCCTGCTATAATCATAATACATTTAAAATTAAATTTTACTAAAATTTAGTCAAAAAAAAAGTCTTCCACCTAAAAAATTTCCTTCAATTTTTTTTCTCATGCCTTTTTTTTCACCTTCTTCTCTGATATGTGATTGGTCAAATTCTATTTTTCTGCAATTTCATTGGCTCTTCAAAAGAGTGCAATTTGAAACTCAAAATGGTGTTATCCATGATTAAATTCTTACATTGTCAACTTTCAGATAGAGCACAAACAATTAATCTGTGAAACACTAATTACTAAATAGTACAAAATAGTGCTAATTAAACAATAGAAAACAATGGAATTTGCATGAAATTGTACTATTTAGTATTACTAAAGTTTCACGGTTATATTGTTTGCACTCTAGAAGCTGACAATATTTTAGTGTTAAATAAAGTAATAAACTGTCATTAACAGATACACCTATACATAACATTCATTAATTTTTTAAAATTTCAAATATTTTTAATTTTACTTTGTTAATATAGTGCAGAACTCATACCATACTTTAAAAGATTTCAACATGGACCAAAAGGAACAGTTTGTAAGTTGTTGATTATAATAATCCTAAAGAAATCAGTTTCTATGTTACTACCACACATCTATAGTTCAGGCTTGCACTGTGTAGTTCCAGAAAATATTCATATTCTGCCATGGAGAAATTTGTAAAAGCACCTCCCTAACCCCAGGAACTTCCAATTTTCTTCCATACAAACTTTGTAATTTTCTTCTTCCTCTAACCCTACTCCCCTCCAGAATTTTCAATTTCCTCTGTGGTGGGGTATGTATTTTTTTGGAACTGTACATTGGTCTACTGGTCCAGTGCTTCAAAGGAGCTAATATGGCTCACCACATGTGAGTTGAGTTTGTTTGATATGTTGTTCTCTCCCTGGCAAGGAGAGCTTTTTTAGGTTCTCTGGGTTTCCTTCCCAGAGGAGGACTGAAAGGAGGGGGGGGGGGGGGGGGTAAGAAAAAGTAGGACCCTGAAATTTTAGTGGCCTTCAAAAGGTCTTCCAATAATATTGATGAGCGATGTATAGGAGAGCCTTCAAAAAATAAACAGCTTGCAGGGGCTCCCAAAGACATACTAATCAGGGGTGGATCCAGGAATTTGTTATGGGGATGCCCCAAATGAAGAAATGTTGTAAATGTTTCTTTTGCTTCAAAAAAAGCTTAAGTAACAATGCCGTTTAGAACGATAGCAAGAACAATAGGCCCACAGCATGGGCAGCCATTTACGATTTGGATTACGGCAGTGTTAATTAAATTATATTTTTCAATCTTATTGGCTTAAATTCGAAAAGCGCCAAATTTTCGTTCTTGTTCTTATACAAGTCCAGTATAGTTGCTGTAAATTGGCGCGCAGACTTGTTGAGCAACGATTGATAACATAGGCGAGTTTGGAACAAATTGTATAAGGGGAACATCACAAAATAGATTTCCGAGTGTTCCCCACATATGATTGGTCTAAAAAAAATTCGGGCAATAGTTCCGATGTATCTTTGGTAAATGGAATGACAATTCGGTACTATTTCGGCGTTTTTCTGTAAAAAATACAATGACTATTTTTTTCGGCCAATCAGAGAGTTTGGATATAATTATTTAAGCCAATTATAGAAATCTTCACTGCGTATGCCTTGCCTTTGGGTGCTATCGTTCTAAACGGCATCGTTACTTATTAAAGTAATTACAGCATTACAGTGTCTGTTGCACCCCAGGACCCCCTCCCCCTGAATCCACCTATACTAACATACTAATTAGCTGTAGTAGAAAAAATGCTTGTTTGCTATTTTCTCCCCCAACCCTACCCCCTTTCATGTAAATAATAAATCGTCCCTAAAGGTCAACATGTAGGTTGTTGTGATGTCAATTGTGATTGGAACAAACCAGGAAAGCCCAGGACAAAAAGAGATGCTTGTAAAATATCATCAAAAGTGTTTTTCTTATGATATACAGTTATTTGTCATAAGTCATTTCTTCAAGTCATATCTATTATGTTTACCAGTCCCCTCACAGCCATATTCCATATGGGGAAGCTGGGACAGGCTTCTACACTGATAACACACTAGGATGCTATAACGTGATACAAGAGGCAACTCCATTGGTTCTGGAGTCAATAAAAAACACGAACATCAAGGGTGGATCTGTGTTCACCATAGCTGATTATGGGACAGCTGATGGTGGAACTTCCATGCCTATTATCTACGCTTGTGTCAAAGCAATACGAGAGAAGTATGGAGAAGAGCTAGCAATCAATGTAATCTATGAGGACCAACCAGTCAATGATTTTAAGTCTCTGTTCATGAGAGTACATGGTATATAACTGTTCTAAATTATAGAAATTAAATGTAGGTGCATTTCCCTTATTATAAGTCTGTAAATGTTACAATTCTATTTTACAGGTCATATCCCTGGACCACCATCATTTCTTCTGGACTTCCCCAATGTGTATGTAACAGCTAGTGGAACAGACTTCTACAGTCAATGCTTTCCCAAAAATACTGTTACTCTGGGGTTCTCTGCTACAGCAATGCACTGGCTGCGTAAAAAGCCATGCAGCATAACAGGTGCTTTGCATCATACCATGATAACAATCCCTGAAGAAGGGGAGAAGTTTCGTGAGCAGGCAGCTAAGGATTGGGAACAGGTATTACTGAAGAGAGCTGATGAGCTCATGCCAGGTAATTGGCAACCATTATCTGACATCATCAACAGCAAGCACACCATCACCATCATAGCTGCACCGCCATCATCACCACAATCATCAGCTACACAACCACCATCACCATCAATAATAATACTTTATCATCATGCACCATCATCATCACCCTTATCAATATCATCAGCCACACCACCATTCACCATAATAATAATAATACTTTTTTATAATACACCATCATCACCAGCTGCACCACCACAATCAGCAACACTTTCAGCACCGCTGTCATCATCAGCACCATGGGTACCACTGTCATCATCAGTACCATGAGCATCACTGTCATCATCAGCACCATAGGCATAGCTGTCATCATCATCATATAACCTCTATTATCCCTCTCATCAACATTGCCATCCTAATCATCATCAACACTATCATTGCCATCATATAATTCAGTAGTTTATGCATGTTGCAAGAAAATGATGAGTCATTGCATCTTTTCAGTTTGTGTGCTTCATATCTCTGCACTGACAAACTATAAACAACTTATTGTAGGTGTGTTTTGTTACCCCTAGGATGTCAAATGGTTCTTGTGCAGTTTGCTGTTGATGAAAAGGGCCAGTTTCTTGGCAACACAGATGGCAATAAAGTATCCATGCATCATTTGATGCGTGACCTGTGGAAAGGTTTTGTTAGCGAGGGCAAGATAACGGAGGTATAAAGCAAGAGTTGTTAAGCCACAGGAAGGCCAATTTACAAATTCGGGGGCTTTCATTTATTAGTGCATGGGGGGTCAGCAAAATTGCAGGGGTAGGGGTTGCGTTATTTTTAGAAATTGGTTAGGGGGGCATATTTCACATATCAAGGGGGGTTGAGAACTATGGCAGGGTGATGAAAGGGGGGTTATACAATTTTTGCCTCTACTATGGGGGGGAGGAGATTGGGTTATGTTTGTAAAGCTTTTCATGTGATTTTGCCCACCCCCTCCCCCCACCATGTTCTAGTACATGAAAGCCCCCTTACCAGTTTAAGATTCAATGGTATATAAAATCATAATTATGTTTTTTTCTTTCTTTTTTGTTTTCTCAGGAGGAATTTCATCACACTACTTTTGTCAATTACTATCGCACACTTGAGGAATTCAAGAAGCCTTTTGAGACAGACTCACCCGTTACTAAAGCTGGTTTGAAACTGGTTTCCATGGAAACACGTGTGGTGCGCTGTCCATATAAACAGAGATGGATGACAGAGAAAGGCGACCCTAAAGAGCATGCTAAACGATATGTACCTACCACGAGGACTTGGAGTAATAGTACCTTTTTATCTGGTAAGCAATCTCAGTTTGGTAATTGTAATCAGCGAAGTATACACAATGCGCATGCTCCATGCACATGCTCCATGATGTATAGAAAGTTGTTTTGCTCCTCGAGTTGGAGGGCTTTTATGGGTTGTTTTAGTATATACCTTGCCAATCCCTAAAAAAGTTGATAAAACTGTTGTTTTTTTTGTCACTCTACAACCATATACGGAAGCCAAGATCCTTGCACAACTCACTGACTGATTTACATATAATTCATTATCCCGAGTTTTGGAGGGGAATATGGTAGAATATTCAGCGTTTTTTAACCAATCAGAGCGTGCGTTCTTGGGAGGTTGAACTAATGAATAAACTAATTAGTACTATTTTCGGATATTTAACATGAATAGGTGGTTCAAAAGTCTATCATAAACATTTTTTGCCTCATTTTCACCAGGTTTATCTGACTCTCGTTCGCCCGAAGAAAAAGCGAAGATCGTTGACGAGTTTTTTCAGCGTTATGAGGATGAAGTGGCAAAGCACCCAGAGGATCATGGGATGGACTATGTACATGCCTACATTGTCGTAAAAAAAGAATAATTGTAATTACCAATTATTGGTAATTGGAGACCTTAGTCTTTTATAGACTTTCGCAAAGTCCTTCCAAGCGCGCTAGGGCAAAAAATGGTGGTTTTTTAGCCATTAGACTCTGTTATATTGGTGGTTTTTTAGCCGTTAGACTCTGTTATATTGGTGGTTTTTTTTTTTATTAAAAAAATCTGTTTAAACTGTTACTTAGTGTTCTGTTATGTGCTGGCTTGATTTTTTTCAGTTTTCCCGTCTATATACGCCAAAAATACTGCTGTGACCAACGGTTTAATCGTACTCTTATTCTCTCGATTTAATACATGGGGTAGAGTGCACGCCATATATCCGTAAAAAGAACCGATGATGCTTGCGCTCTATCAGTCCATTCTCCATTCCTCACATGTTTCATTCTCCATCTCCAATTTCCCCAATCCCTATTCTACATTCCCCATTCCTCGTTAGAATATGTATATTTATAAAATTTGAACAATAAAGTAAATGCGTCACGTTCAAGGGGTGTTCATTGTGCCGACGACCAATAAATTTAGTTAAAAACATTAATGATATAACAATTGACCAATCAGAATTGACTATTGCCTGACCTCAAAACTTCCCACTAGAGTCACGTGACAACCAAGCAACCAGAAGGAGCGAAAGTAAGCCGCCATATTTGTGCTTTCGGAATAAATACGAAAGGAAAAGAGCTAAGAGTGGTTGTTTTAGCCACAAACATGATTCTACTTTCAGTAATATTATCTGTTAACCTGTTAACGGTAAGTGAAAATAATTTTTTAGTTTCAATTTGGGGAAAACTATGTTGAAAATGAAATTAATTGTTTGTTGGTGCTTGTCCTTCGAGCAGCGCGTCTTCCACACGTTATTGATTCTTTGCTTCGCTTTTCTAGTGTAAATAAAATATCTTCGTCGCTTTGAAAACTTTCACTAACATTCAAAAGTAATTGTTCCTGAGATACTAGTTTGTTTGGGTCGTGGAAAAGCTAGAAAGGTTGACGAATCGACCCTTATGTTTGTGTTTATAATTTTTGAGGATTTTAACATTTCGAGTAATAGCCACAACGTCGCTGTAATTTTACCGAACAAGGCATGCTTTCTTTGCCAAAAAAACCCTCAAATTATATACAGGAATCATTTTTGGTTTCCATTTCGTCATGAATTCATAACCTTGAGTTTTAACTACATCGTTTTGTTGTTGTTTTGAAACTTGATAGTATATATCTCCGCAAGGTTGTGGTGGTAGATCGCGAGGAGTATAAAAATTGCAATGCCTAACATAACGCAATTTTACTGCCCCTGAATTATAATAAACCATCAATTCCCTCTAATAACACGGAAACTATGATTTTAGTAGCACAAGAACTGATTGCACTAGTTATGGGGATGTTTTTTGACTATTCTTATATTCAATTTCAAATGATTAGGTTAGTCTCGACTCGACTAGTTTTTGTGTCGAGCTCTTAAATGGTTTTCGATGTCGATGAGAAAACGATAAAAGAAAGAAATCCATCAATGTTGCTTTATGTGGATGCTTGTAGAGTAATGATTTGATAAAATACAGATGGGTAAATAAAAAATGTAGTTGAGGTTCATACAAAACTCCTCTAATACAGACTTCAACAACCCTTATTTTGAGGACAATGTTCTATGATTGCTGATTCTTCAGTTTGATAATATCGAGATCTTATCTTTTCTGTCATTTTAATTCTTATTTTAACTAGTTTGATTCGAAATATTATTTGTTATAGCTTCTTTGCTAATTTCTTTTTTCTCCAAAGTTTCCCAAAAATTAAATATATATAAATATATTTATTCATTGCTGAAATATAATTATCTATGCAAGTTTTTTTTTAAGAAATTGAGAAAAAAGAACGAAATTCTATAAGCACAATTATAGAAGATGGTATAGAATTTGTATCAATTATTTTTCATGCGAAATGGAAAATAAAAAATTTAAAATAAAAAAATTAATTTAAGAAGTTCAAATTGAAAGCTTTGCAAGAATTTTTGCTGCAATTTTAATTTCAATTTTGATAAATATAAGATCTATATATATCTAGTCTTTGTGTTATATTTTAAAATAAGACAATCAAGCTGAGCTTGTAATCAAACATTTACATGTTGCTCAGACTGCAAAGATAGAAAAAATATTCATAAAGATTTCAATTATTTTCCAAGTTTCCTAAAGATTTTATTTATTTTCCAAGTTAGTTTGCACATTATTTCATTTAATTTTCCAACATTGTTATAAAATGTTCTTAGTAAGTAAAAATGTGGCTACATAAAGATTCTTATTAACACTCCCTAAATGACAAACATAATTTTCAGGAATATTTTCGCTTGTTCTTCATTAATTATTAATAGGAGGTAAGTTTGATTGTATTTGTATTCGTACAGTTACTTCTCTGATTAGTATTTCAGCAGTAAGTTGAAAAATAACAATATTTTGTACAAGCTTTCCAATTCAACATATTGAATCATTCAACTTGATAATGAGAAACTTTTTCAAACCAATTTTTTCGTGCCTAAATATGCTCTGATATTGTACTTTTAGTGGAATTTAAGATTTTTATGCCAATATCTGCTGCAAATTTTTATTATATATATTTTTTCTTAAGAGTTTGAGGTTGTATTGCAGTAATTGATTTGTAACAACGACCACCATCACCTCCAACTAAACCTCTCTCTCTCTCTATATATATATATGTAAATTATACACCATGAAAAGATGAAAAAATTTACTGACGTTTCGGACGCTAGTCCTTCGTCGGAGTAAAAGAGCTCTTTTACTCCGACGAAGGACTAGCGTCCGAAACGTCAGTAAGTTTTTTCATCTTTTCACGGTGTATAATTTACCTTTTCATCATTACTGTTTCATTAGAAACACCGACGCAGCTCACACTAGTTTTTAGCTAGTTATATCTATCTATCTATATATATATATTAAGTACCAAACCATTATAGGTAATAAAACTAAACTTTAATTTTATCATAACCTGAAGACACAACAAAGAGAGTTTAAGCTCATCATATTATAGGAATTCCTCTGGAATTGTGTGTTTATTCATCAATGAAAACGTCTATAAGTCTATTCTACAGGGCTTAAAATAAAGGTTGGTCATGATGGCTGGCCAAATTAGTTTTAGCTTAGTCATACCTTGTTTCTAGCTCAACTTTAACATGAAATGAAAAATGAAATGAAAAATAAAATGCAAGGCAAAGATTTGAGTGGACCAGTTCCAATTTTACCTATACACCTACTTGCAAGAAGGTTGTCATACAAGAATAGAACATTAGTAATTTAGTGAGAAAGGAATACATTAAAAGAGAAAAGAAAAAGTTCAGCTTCAGTGATCTTCTTTTGTTTTTTAATATAATTCCTATCCCACTAAACACTGTTCTATTTTCGTATGACAAAGTTCTTGCAAGTAGATTTGTATGTGACATTGTGTTTTGAATGACCATTATTTTAAGCCCTATTCCAAACATATTATAAAATTCTTATTTATTTTTTGTTGGTTGCTATCAGCTCATATCCATGTTGCTTCTTGTCAGGAAGGAAGAAAAAAGGGAATCTTTGTCATCTTGTTAATTATTGTTTTGGAACTAATTTGTCTTTATTTTGAAAATATCACAAGGTGTGAGTTCAATTCTCATAATGAAAACAGTTACCTTTTCTTTTCTTTTACTTTTCCAGCTTTGTTCAAAAACTATATCATTTATTCATGGAGATTTTGATGTATTGAAAAATGTGCTTATTGAAATATTTGCAGAGCTTTTTTTTCGTTAACAGCTGTCTTAGTAGACTCCCTATTACCATAGGAAGCTTGAGTTAGTTAATTTGAAAATAGATTAGTGCACTACTTCCTTATCTGGTAATATGTAATCTTGTAACTTGTGATGTCTAAGTTTTAATTCTTCAATTTGATGTATGTAGGGTTTTTTTCTCATCGTTTTAAATATTGTTGTTAAATATTGAGTTTTACAGTGCGAATTAAAAAATTGTGGGGCCTAGAAATATGTCAAGAATGTTTGTTGACCAATCAAAAGCATTAGTTTTCATCTTTCCATTATCTTGTGGTTAGAGAGTCAATTGTGATTCGCTAAAGAACAATAGAACATTGTTGAAATATTTCTAAAGTAAGTGCCCATGGTTTTTCAGTTAGCACTATAAAAGTGCAAAACATTTTATGACAATTTTTTTTAACTTTTTACTTTGAATGGAAAAAAGGAAAAGAATTAATGAATGAAAATTAATGAAGATTATAGTACATGATTTTTGCATGACTGTACGAAATGAAATAACCTTACAATCAGGATGTTATTATGATGAATACGTCATTGCAATGATCTAGTCAGATATAACCATACCGTATGCTACGCCATTTCATATGAAAGCTAAGCTAAATAAGAAAGACCTATAGCAGAGTTACTATCATACTTTAGAAAATTCATCAATCTTAATGTCGATCATTAAAAGCATTTCTTTAGAGGGAGGAAAGTAATTTGGCAATTTAGGTGTACTCTCTCATCATTTTCGTAGGCCAATTAATAGGATTAAGCCATTTGACTCTAAAGGTTCATTTTAATATCAGTCGTTAATTTAGAGAGAGGAAATAAATGTCTTGAATACTTTTAGAGGTAGTGTAATCAGATTTTTAAAATATCCTAAAAACTCATCATAAAAAATAGAAAGTAAAATATTGAAAATTAAATAAATTTTAAATGGTTGTGAAGCAATGATGCCGATAATTTTTCTGAAAAGTTAACATTAGAGATGAAAAATAAGTAATGAAATTGAATGGGAAGTGAATAAAAGAGATAAATAAAGAATTTGTAAGATCATTTTATGGTAGCTCGTTGTCCATTTTCTATTTAAATTTTTCCTTTTTGTTTGTTTGTCCAATAAATCCTAGAACAACAGCCAGTTTATTATGTATAATTTTTAAAATAATCGATATTTAAATTTAGGAGTGACAAGCAGGATTTCCATAATTTTAAAATGGGTTCCCATTAAATGTCTGTCCACTAATCCTACTAATGTGATGAAACATATGTTTGATCTTCAAGGTATTATGTGTTGATAGTGAAGATTCTCCCAAACATGAGCCGAAGGTTGCATTCTGGTGTGGTAAAGTAAACAAACATATTGATCTTACCACTGGTGAATGGGTGACTGATAAAAATGGCAAGTCCATGTGTGCCACGACTCCAAAAGAAATTTTAAGGTAAGGATTATGTTTTTGATTTATGTAAACGCCTTGTTTAGGATATATTTATTCAATAAAACCTGGGACAATAAAATCTGGGGGGGGGGGGGGAGAAATGGATGGATAAATAAATTAATGGATGTGGGGGATGATTGTGGATGGATGGAGGGATGGATAGATGGTCATGAATGGATAGCAGATAAATGGATTGATGGGTGGATGGATGGGTGGCAGATAAATGGGTGGGTGGGTGGATTGATGGAGTAGTTAGTGGGCGTGTGAGAGGGTGAATAAACGAATGATAAATAGATGGATGCATGAATGAATGAGATTAATAATAAAAAATTAAAATCTGTCATCCCTGGATAAAATGCCTTAATATATTTATAACTTAATTAGACTGTATTACCAATATCTAATCATCTCATTCTATTGATATTCAGGTACTGCAAACATGTGTACTCATCAATGGATATCCAAAACATTGTTGAGGAAAACACCCGTGAAACAATTAACAAGTGGTGTGAGCCCAACAATGTTAACTGTACTAGTGTTAAGAAGGTCATAGCCTACAGATGTTTAGGTAAGCATTAATAGATCCCTTGGATTCCTGAGTTTTGGTTCACTGACAGCTGTGTTTACAGTTGTATTGCTATTCTTTCATTTTAGTGGGTGCATTTGAAGCAGATGCTTTGCTGGTACCAAAAGGCTGCAGGTTTGAACACCTGCACAAAGGCAGCAAATGCAGACCTCATGATGAATGGAAAGGCAAGGCCGTAGACAAGTGCAAGGAGCAGGGGATGATCCTGAAGAATTATGGAGTCTTGATACCCTGTGACACAGGAAAGTTCACGGGAGTTGAGTTTGTATGCTGCCCACAAAACATGACCACAGAGGTGCCAACGGACAGCACCCGCATAGTACCACTCATTGGTGGAGCTGAAGATGTCAATCAGCCTGAGACAACACCAAAACCCACTACATTCATTGATAAGCTGGAACATGAGATTAAGAAATTATCCAAACATCTGAAAGGCAAATCTATTGGTGAGTTATAATGCTTTAAACAGGATGCTAGGTTATAATATATTATATACCAAGTGTTATGTGTCAGTAGCATGTGCTTTTCACCTCTGGGGTCTCAGGTTTGTTACTTAGACTTTGAATTGCATGTTCATGAGTAAAATGCGTTAGGATCTTGATTCAAGGGTTTTTGCCTTAGTTCTGCAGACTGTTTTCCATCCTCCACAAAACCTAGCATAGGTAATGAATCACTATTTGATCTGTGAATAAGCCTTGCAATAAAATTCAATGAGAAAAATAGGGTTGATTGATATACACCATAACCAGTCTGTTGAATATTAACTACACAGTAGCACAAACATTATTTATACACTTGGCAACAGTAATAATATTAACAGATATTATATATTTTGTAATAATATTATTTTGTAATTAATATCTTGTAGTGGGATATTGAGTATTTTTCAATAGAGCATGGTTGTAATACCTGTGCATGGGTATGACATTGTCTGTTTTGTTTTAGGCTGCAATCCTAAGAAGTTCCACCAACGCCGCCAGAACATGGAGAATGAGCATCGTCGGTGTATGTCTCATGTCATCAAACAGTGGGAGGAATCTGAGAAGCGCTACAATATCTTGAAGAATGATGATGAAATGCAGGCAGAGGGAATGATTAAAGGTAATTTTAAAGGTGTTTTACAATTGTTATTAATTACTTATCCAAACACTTTCATCACTAATTAAGCATCTTTTTCTGGAAGATATTAGTTCTAAGAGCTACCCTGTAAATTCGAGTCTAAACAAAGTTTATGTATGTATGTATCTTCAGGAAATGTGCTCTATTGCATTTGAAAGTGATTAGCACTTTCTCCTTTAAGTATTTCTCCCTTCAAATTCAAGCCTTCTAGGTTTAAACAAAGATTGAGGCCACTACCAGGGCTAAAAATAATGGCTGCTCAATGTCTGGACATGTGACTGGTCAAGTAAACTGGCCTAGCAGGCATTTGGCCCCAGACATGACCAGCTGTTATTTTGAGCCTTATGCCACAGTACAGACTTTGCCCAAGTTAACTTGATTGGATACGAAGTAGTGGCTCAAATTTGAGGTTTGACTTAATATGTTTATTGTTATGATTTGATGATGTATTAAGTGTTTTGATGCAATAATAATAATAATAATATTATTTATTTATTTATTTATAAAGTGCAAATACAAATCTGTTTTAAGCGCCAGTAAAAAGTATTATTACAAACAACAAAAACAACAACAAAATAAAATAATTTACAAAGATGTCACCCACTCCATGTTCCATAGTGTATAATATAATATAACTTTTAATATTTTTGATCCATTTTAGGAGTGATGGAAAGATTCAAGAAAACCATTGCCACTTTGGAAAACGAGGCAAAACTGGAGCGTCACCAGCTGCATGAAGAACACCATCAGTGTAAACAAATTGATTTGAACGACAAGAAGAACAAAGCCTTGAAAGACTTCTTGAAGGCCTTGAAGAAAACTCCTTCAGATGGTAATGGTGTATTGAAAGCTGTGAGGAAGTTCCTGAAAGTCTGTACTGAAGATCGCATCCACAAGTAAGTAGTTAAATGCACCATTTTATCCTGTGTTACACACTTAACATCCTAAAGCAAAAAAATGCAAATTGGTTCATAAATTGTCAGTGATAGATGCAACATGCATGGCTGGCTGGATATTTAGCAAATGTCAAGCTTCACTCAGGTCTAAACATTGAAGTTGTTGGTATGATTTCTGTAGATAGCACATAGTTTGCTTGATGTTCTGTCATGAAGTCTCTATTAAACTTGTGGCCCTCCCTTGCCTTGGTGTTAAAGTTTTAAATCAACATGATATCTAATATAGTGTTCTGTTGTACCATTTTCAGCCGTCGTCATTTGGAATACATGAGCAAGGTTAACCCTGAAAAATTGGATGAACTAAGAGAAACTTTCCAGAATCATCTTGAAAGTATCAACCAGCGTGTCAATGAGACAATGATGCTCCTTTACAAGTTGCCTAAAATTGCACGTCAATTTTACTTTGAGCTGCCAACATGGGCACCAAAACCAAAAGTACTGGTATGTTCAATTAAATTTTTACAGTAATATTGAATTCAATTAAAGTATTTAAAAACAAAAACTTTCCCTTTTCATTAATGATATGAAATTGTTCAAACTAAGATAATAATATTCATCTTTCCAAGGTTTAAATAATGAAATGTGATGATTGTGTTTCCTGGTGCAAATATGAAATTATGGGGTGGACGTCGAGGGTACAATATGGTAGATATTTTTCACCTGATTACCATTTTCGGGATCAGTCTTGTGCAATACTAGGTTATTTCCAGTCTTGTAGCTGTTCATGGCATATCATTGTTTACTTGATTGTTTTTAGCTTTGGAACTAAGATAAAAAAGTCAATTATTACCAGTTTTGTTAAAAAATACCCCATGCTTGTCTTTTTGTATCAGTTCAGGATGCATACAGGAGGTTTGGAAGCTCTAAAGAAGCAAATAAGCTTGCTGCATTAATACAGAATGAATTCATTATTAGATATATTAATGCATAAGTCTGCCTGTTTGATTTGTAGCCAACAGAAACACCAACTGCAACAGAGATCAAGACAGAAGCTGAAGTTGTTATCGCTGGAGGAGTATCAGGTGATCATACTCAAACTGTCAATTCCGCACACAGCATCCATGACAAGCACCGACACTCTGATGCCAAGAAACAACATCTGAAACACAAAAAAAATGACCCTGAAAATAGGCCTGAAGATGAAGAAAGATGGGAGAAAGCTCAGCCACCTGCAACATTTGCTGTAGTGATTGGCCTGAGCTGTGGTGCCCTTGTCATCATGATTTTTATCATCATCATCATGGCAATGCGCAGATCACGAAGCAGCAACCCCACAAAGACCGTACTGGTTGACCCAGACAATGATGCCAACTCTGAGAACCAACATCTGGTTAATCTTCAGCAGAATGGGTATGAGAACCCTGTTTACAAGCTAGCTCAATACTAAGTACAACTTTTTCTAGCATTTTCTCATCAACATAGGCTACGATACCAATTCGTATATTACCAAAGCGTTGCACTACGTTTTAAGTCATGTCCTTGTTCTTGTTGTCACTTTTGGTTTAGCACAATTTCTTTGTCATAAATTATTTTAAGTTTCATTGATTTCATTTTTTGTTTCTTTTCCTTTTTACAATTGGTATCTTATAGAAAAATTTATTTTATGTGTTGTATTTTCTTTATGACAGGATTAGTTTAGCTTCTTTATGCGGTTATTTTTTTTGTGTCATTGTGATATCTTTTCATGTTCATTTTGTTTGTTTTTTTCAATTTACATTTTTTTAGATTTGATTTATAATACGTATACAATATGTCTAGTATAAGGGATGAAAGATTCTAAAAACGAACCATTTGTATTAACAAGGTTTATTGCATTGAGTAGCTCTGTGTCATTTCAAACCTGAACTGGACATATACATTTGTGTTGGCAAGCTTATTTGGCTATTTTCTATTACTATAATGACTGTGTGCATATTTGCCGTCAATTTACTTCTACTTACTGTGCTGTACTAAGCATGTTGCACACTTAATCACAAGTTTTACATGCCATTGCAAACAGGACAGTGATGACAAAGAGCAATGCAATAGATTCAAATATAAATGAAGTGATAACTAGCTAAAAACTAGTGCGATCTGCGTCGGTGTTTCTAATGAAACAGTAATGATAAAAAGGTAAATTATACACAGTGAAAAGATGAAAAAACTTACTGACGTTTCAGATGCTAGTTTTTTCATCTTTTCACGGTGTATAATTTACCTTTCTATTATTACTGTCTCAAATATAAAGTATTGTGCAAAAAGGTTTACTATTCTACACATATTCTACACTATACAGCGAGTGACTTTGTGGTATATTTTAGAATTTTGTCAATTAGGTATAAAAACTCAAAGCGCCCAAAAGAAAATATTATATGAGCTCTGCTCTATCCATGGCGGCGAAATAAACATCTTCATGTAAGTTTAGAGAATCTAAAGGTTGAAGTACTTTATGCATGTGTCAACTTTCTATTTAAATAATTGAATCAATAATAATCCAATAGGTGTTCATTTAAGTTGAGTAAGGGTGATTTTATAAATGATTTTGTTAACTTTGATAAGTTAAGGGATCGGTATAGTATATAATATCTTACCAAAGAAGTAGCTTTTAGTATTTATGGTCAAGAGTGACAAAAACAGTGCTGTCAATGTTATGCAACATAGAGCAGTTTTCGTAGGAGTGGGAAGCATGCAATACTGAGTTACATATTGCAAACATTGAAACAGCTTTCCACCGTCTTTCCAGTATTTCATCCAATCACAGCACAGTTACAGCTACAGTAAAATACGCTGCGGTCACAGGAAGGCTACAAATTTATTGTATCAATTCCCACATGCGAAAACTGATCTATATTATTGCATGAAATAATTGAGGTTTATTTCAAAACAAATCTAGGTTACTGTGAAGTCATTTTACTCTGTCTTGGTAAAAAAATGGTATTTATTCAATAATCAGTTCATTCTTATGCACAACATAGACTAACATAGATAGTCCAAGTACTGGCTGGCTGTCAGTCAAGAACTGTTGGTAACTTGCTACAGTACATTACCCATGCAGCAGCTAGTTCTAAATGACTTATAACTTCACGTGTGTCAATGTATTTTGCTTGTTTAATGCAAACTATGTTGATGTTGTGGTCGTTTGGTGAATACAGAATAGAGGCTTTTCACCATCATGTGATGGCAGGAACGATGGCAGCCATGAGTCTTTTCCCTGGGGAAACTGAATTCTTTCTCATGTATACCAAATAAGACCAGATTCCAATTATGCATGCCTGCCTCCTGTCATGGGCGCCATCAGCCTTGGTCTATAGGCTGATGTAAGGTTGTTAAAAACTAGTACAGTGCACAGCTTTTCTGTATGTCGTCCATCAGATACTGTATGTACAAAGCTTCAAGGAGTCCATGTTCATGTATTTACCAAACCATTGCTTCATCTTTGTAACAACCTTTTGGTTTCTTGTAATAAACTTATTTATCTTAAAGTACGTGTCCAAATCGCTTACTAAAATGTATCGAGAAAAACCAAGGTAGGTAACATTTTCTTTCCTCTATACACAACACTACAAAAAATACTTTCTTTTACTTACCTATTTCCCGTTACAGCATTACAAAAATAAAATAATGATAATCAAGGGAATGCTTGACAGTGGTAGTAGGAGATCGTGTCAATAGACGTCCTCTTACATGTGACGTCAAAGCAGCTCAATTTGGAGGACAAAACACAAGAATTTCAACCTAATAAGGATAGGAAACCTCTTGTTATGTCCTCCCAATTGAACTTCATTCCGAACTGCTGCAAGGGAGTCTATAAGCCCTGTCCAGATGCTTTAATGCTTTTTAAAATGGCATCTTTTTTGCTTCCTGATAAAGCATCCCTCCAAACCACCTCATAATGCAACCATTTCTACAACTCTGGAAAGGCTAATAGCTTTAGCAAAAACATTAAACATGCCCACAAAGTCAGGATTATAAGTTTTATAATTTTCACTCAACATTTTTTAATACTAGTTTTAAACTTATGATAAAACAAATTGTAAAAAGTATTCTAAGGTTTGAGAACAATAATTGCTGGGTAACAGTATTGCAGTATTTTCTATTTTAACCCATGAAGATATTAGGTTTAATTCCCATCTTTTCAGTCACATATTTCTGTGCTTTTGCAGCCTCTTTTAAAGAATAGGTCTGTGCCATTTCTCCCTCTGTTCGCACCAAGAGTAACGCTTCATCAAACAGCTCAATTGCTTTGTCTAAGTTGCCCCTGAAAAACGAAGTGCAACGATATTGAATGACTAGCAGCAAATGGTGTAACATTCCATCAATACCTATTCAACTTGGGCATAATATTTACCCTTTTCCAACCATGTGTCATTCCCTCGAGTATTATTATATTGCAGATGACTCCACAAATAATCTTTTTTAAATGGGAATAATGAAGATTGAAATGGGAAAACTTTATGATGAAAAGGTTTATTTTCAACACAACATTCCATGTGCCACAAATTTTTAAACTCGTTCAAAACTACACTCCATGTTACCATTAATTTCATACTACTGTATATACCAGAATACTTAACATCACAACAGTTTATCTAATCTTACCTTTGTACTTCTAAAGTTGCTAGAGTTTCATATGCAAAGTCACACTTTTTGTCCAGTTCAATAGCAGATTCAACTAAATCAATCGCTTTCTTAAAATCCTGCTTCCACTGGACCATTAGCAAACTAAAACCATAAAATAAGACCCCATTTAGAAGAATATTAATCAAGTATTTTAGTTCCTCTGAGGATGACTGTGTCGGTTGAAAGCTAAGGGAAATATTGAATTATTTAAAGGTTGAAGAGTCAACTTTATTTTCATAAGAATATTTATGTGGATTACTTGTTTGAGAAATCCAGAAATCAAGATAACGAGACTTTGCAGCTGTATAATGTAAACAGGGTTCGTGCTGAGGTAACCACTTAAAATTCAAGGACTATTCAAGGAGTATACAAGGACCCAAAAATGAATTTTCAAGGAGTATGTTCAGCTATATATGCCAAGGTTTTACAGGGTGGTTGCACATGGTCGACTTTCAGATTTTCTAATCTTTCTGACTAGATCTATGTCAGAACCATGCAAATAATGTTTTCAAGGAGTTTTGCTAAAATCGTAAAATTCAAGAGTTTTTCAAGTGCCCTTGAAAACGTGAATTAAATTTAAGGAGTTTTCAAGGAGTTTAAGGAGTAGCATGAACCTTGCATAAAGATTCCAGCATACTGGTAATCATAATGGAAGAACACTCACCCTTCATACACCAAATGGATAGGATTATCTGGTTGAATTTTGTGAGCAGCATTAAACTTTTCTAATGCTTCTTCAAACTCTCCTTGTTCTTGCAGTGCCTTCAAATATAATGAGTTCTTTTAATTTTCATCTTTCTCCTTTGAGTAGAGATTTTTTTTCATGTCATTTATGCAAGCTTCAAAGCAGGATGGAATCAAACTTCCAATAATGAAATGAATCTTTGAACCTTGAAAGGAACACATGAGCTGGTTTGACTGTAAATACATTATTTTTATCAATAAGCAATGCCACTTTTGGCTGGGTTAATAATGCTAGAGTACTAGTGATTTTACAAAAACAAAACAAAAAGATAGTATACTTATTAACTGCAATAGGCTCAGGTAAAATGTCAAACTTCACGTGAGCCAAACCTAATTGAAACAATGGATAACAAGGCAGTCTTCTTATATGACATTAGCTTTGGCTCGTGTGACATTTGACCTTAGTCTTAGTCTACTGTCTAATGCTTTCACTAGTTAAAATCACTACAGCACTCCAGTAAATAATATTATTACTATACAGTTCCCCCTACTTACCTGAGCATGTAGACTTAATGCGTCAGGACAGTCAGGGTTTTCAGAGCTAATTTTTTCAAATTCTTCCATTGCGCTCTTGGCCATCATAGGGCTCTGGGAGATCTGAGCAGTCTTGTATTTACAGTATGCCAGCTGGACCTTGGCTTGGATGAAACTTGGATTCAACTCAATGCATGTTTCAAAGTCTGCCTTGGCTTCATTCAGTCTTTCTGACAAGAAGTTGATCTGAGATATAAATATTAATTATTTATCGATTACTACAGATTGAGACAAAAATATTGTAACAGGATATTTGGTAGTGGGGTCCGGTAGTAGACTCCTGCCAGTCAAATAAGTCATTACAGTACATTGCACATGGGAAGAGTACCCTAAGGAGTTATTTTATCGATGAAACTCAGTCTATAATACCATGAAAACAGTAAAATAATTTTTGAGGAGCTAAAGTAATCTAAGAAATCAAACCATCATAGGCTGATAATGATGTTCATTCAGCTGATTGATACCGAGCAATAGAATAAATCTCTAGTTGATAAAACATGATGGACAGAGTTTGCAAGCCTATCATTAATTTTGTACAGTATGGTTAGAAGATCTACATGTATTTAGCTGGTTGAAAGCAAGCATTTATAATGGCAATGGAATAATATTCAATATTGAAATCCATACCTGTGCTCTGTGATGGTAAATATCTGAATTTGTTGAATCAAGTGTGATAGCTTTTTGAAAGTCTTCATTCGCTTCAGATTCTTTGCCATCCTGCACTTTCAAACTTGCTCTTTTAAGGAGACAGTTGATCTTGAGCTACAACATTCAAGAAACAAAGTGAAAAAATCTCAAACACTAGCACTAGAACAGGTTAAGAAATTGAATCGTAGTGGTGTACTGTTAATAAACATTACAATAATTATTGCGCAGAAAGAATCAAAAAAAGAGTCAGCAGTGAAAGTTGACACATATCAGCACACACCACGTTTGCTGCGAACCATATTACATAATACCCTACCTTGATATCTGCTTTGTCGTCATCCATGTCAATCACTTCTGTCAAGTCTTTGACAGCATCTTCTACCTGAGATGTCAGAGTATACATTGTTCCTCTCAAGGCAACAGCCTTGGCGTAGCAAGGGCCTTCACCTGCATTAAACAGCGAAAAGGAATATCAGGCATAAAATTAATGGAAACTGCACTTACTCATCGTAAAGAAAGAATATGACAGCATGATTGTTATAGCAACTAGTCAATATAACAACTGGTATTTGTTTGCTGCCAATGAATTGATATATCCTATAGTTGTTATGACAACAGGTTGCCATAGAGATTGCAATAATGTCTATTCCCAGTTGAATGATTTACATACCACGACCAATCTCTTGAGTGCAATAAACTATAATATTCTCAAACTTTTTGTTTTTAATGTCGTCTAATGCCAGCAAGAATGGGGAATCTGCGGCAATACTTTCATCCTCTCTTATGCTCTCAGAAAGAATTTCATCTGCAAAGAACAAAGGAATATCACTAATAATTTTGATTAAGTAATAAAATGGCATCAGTCAAATACTGTAACTTAAGTCCTCTTCAAATAATACCTAAACACAAAAAAATGTCCCATGTTTCTGACACACACATCTCCAGACATGGCCCATTTCGTGATTTGGTTAATATACTCTTTCACAGTTTCCTACGCCATCTTGAAAGGTAGCTGTGCCTTTGCATCAAAGCGAGATGAATGGTGAGCGTGCAATGATAGAGACCTTTTCAAACACCTTGGACAATTATTCACATGTCTCTATCATTGCAAGCTCACCGCTCGTCTTGTTTCCACTGCAAAGGTACGGCTACCATTCAAGATGGTGCAGGGAACTGTGAAGGGGACTATTGTCACCCATCAAGTCTACTATGGTCAGAGTTCACAATTTTTTGAGAAAGACAAGAGACAAAAGAGAGAAAAAACAGATGTCTGGAAGTAATTTTTTCTTTTTTTGATGATGCTGTATATTCTTAACATTTTTATGAAGATTTTTTACTTGCCTTGGCTGAAGGAATCAAGGTAAGCCTTGATGTAAGTTGGTGATGGAATGATTGGTTTGCGATTCTAGAAATAAAAAAGGACAGTCTGAATTATGAGGTAAATTATGAGCCCCTTGAGGAATTGTTCTGGGGGACAAAACAATGGATTTTTTTTTTTTATAAGAAAAGACGCCCTATTGTTTTGCCCCCCAGAACAATTCCTCTAGGAATTCAATGCAAGGAGTCTATACAGCCCAAGGGATCAAAGTCCAGACTTTCAGACCTCAAGTTCATCAACCTGACCATACCCTCACCACTGGGTCTCAACAAGTAAATGTACTAATCTAATCTACAGTATGGGAGACAATGGGTAGAGTGAGACAGCTCACTGACTGACCTTGAAGTGTTCATTAGCCTTTTCTTTTCCAATTGACTTCAAAATCCTATCAGCATGAACCATCCAGTCTGGATTATTGAATCCTTCTAGTAGACACACAGCTGTCAGATCTACAAGGAGACAAACATTAGGAGTAGTGTAGTGATACTGAATTCACCTCTCACCACTGGGATTGATCTGGTGTTCAATTCATATGTGAAAGAATAGTTTGTTACATGTCTCCCTTGATTATAGGGCTTTGCTCCAGGTTCTCAAATTTTCCACCTTTCATAAAAACCAATCATGCTACATGTAAATTCCATTTAGATTTGTGGGTTATAGCCATGGGATTAGTCTGTGAGTTACCAGTAGCCTGACTTAGAACTACCCAGAGGTTGTTTCAGTGTTTGATCTGTGAGTTAGCCATGCCCTGACTTTGATCAGCCCAGAGGTTGTTTCAGGGTTTGATCTGTGCATTACCAGTACCCTGACTTAGATCAGCCCAGAGGTTGTTTCAGGGTTTGATCTGTGAGGTAGTCATGCTCTGACATAGATCAGCCCAGATGTTGTTTTAGGGTCCAATCTGTGGTTTAGCCATGTATTTCCTGACAACCTTCAAGCCCAGAGAATGTTTTGATCTGAGTTAATTTGAATGTTCAATGAAATTAAAGGTTTGCCTGGGTTCATTTGCTCTAAATCATTATGGACTGTTTTTTTTATAGTTAGATATTTTTGGTTCAAAAATAATTATGACAAATCTTTATTAAAAATTTCATACCTTGTAAGCATTGTTCTTTTTTGTCCAGCTGTTCATATGCTCTTGCTCTTCTCATTAAAGCTTTGGTGTATTTGTTGTTAAGCTCAAGAGCTGTGGAAAAATTGAAAAAAATTGTTGTGGGAAAAAATTGTTGTGGAAAAAAATTGTTGTGATCGACATTAAGCTCATAAAATTAAAGAACTAGTATTGCATTAATAATAAAAACTTTGAAACCCCATTCTTGGTTGTGTTTCTCTCATTTGTTTTCCTCAGGTAAATTCCTCCTGCAAGCATAGGAAATCTATTGTTTCAGCCAATGAGCTGCGACATGAGCTGCGGCATGAGCAAGGCCCATGTACGAGTACTTATTCATACCTTTAGAAGCTTCTTCAATCACCTCTTCAAATTGTCCCTGTTAAGGAAACGAAACAATGGTTAAAACATTAATACATAACCCATATATAAGAATAATTCCACTTTCCAGAAGGTTTTCCTAACAATTCTCCAGGTTTTTTTTTTTCTTCTCTCCCAAAAAATCATCTGTAAGTTAGTCATGGACTGACTAAATAGATCAACTCAGAGGTAGTTTTAGTAGGGTATGATAAAATTAATAATAATGATATAATATAATGTAACAAGGGCTATATCTCACCAACTGTTCATATGCTGCAGCTCTATTTTGGTAAAATGTCGCCAGATCTGTTTTGTTTTCTTCTGGGCAAAGTTCAATGGCTTCTGAGTAGCATTTCAATGCCTGTTCATACTTGCGTCCCTTGAAAAATTTGTTGCCTTTCAGCTTAGCAGCTTGAGCCTTCTCTGCAGGGGTCTACAAACAAATAACTGAATTTAAGACAAAAATAAAGTAACTGGATACTTAATCTGTAGGTAGAGTTCATTCAGCTATTAGTGATTACAACTGCATGGCCTTCAAGGACGTTCAAGGTATATAGTGCAATTCCTTATGAATGTACAGTATATAGGTGGATATTGATGGGTTGCAAGCATTCCCAAGAGAGTTAAAAGACAAAAACATGGCGGCCATTGTGGTACCATTAACAATGGATGCTAATGAGAAACCTTTCGTTAAATGGTACCAACATGGCCGGGATGATGTAACGTGCAAACAAAGAATAGAATTTTGAGTAAATAAACTGCAACCAGAAAAAAGCCTTGCTACTTAATGTAAGATTACATGAAATGGCAATATTCTGTAATAAAATTTAAGCTTAGTTTATTTTTGGATTTGGGTTAGGGTTAGGGTTTGGATTATGTCTGAATATGGAATATATTACATATGTATAAGCATAATATTATGAAAATAAATTTGGTATGTATTACATATGTATAAGCCTGTTATCATAAAAATAGATATATACTGTAGATCTCTTGGATAGAAAACGTCAAGTTCTATTGCATCACTACATGTGTATATTGACTTTAATAGCGTACTCATGCTGTTGTACATACAATGTGTACAAAAGCTTTAGGAATAAAAACATATATCCCAGCCATTCATACTGTATTAATAATAGCCTACCATGTGATCAGTAGTATCTTCTGGCTCAGCTTTAGGGGACTCAACGCCTTTAGAGGGGCTACTGCTAACATCTTCTTCTTCTTCTGTTTCACCTTGTGACTTTAAATACCAAATAGCTCCAGCAGCAACAACCACAGCAACTGGAACGCCAACCAGCAGAGCAAGCTGCCACTTGGCCAGGCCTAGGGGGGTCTGTTGTTCACTCATAGCGCCCTCAGATCGTATAAAAGGACGATTTTAGTGAGTTGATTTTCTACCTTCAACAACATGCAAACATGTTGTCAAACGCGCACGTGGACGGGAACACCTGCGCATATACACCGCTGTTACGAACACCGCAGGCGATTAATATTAGTGACGGGTAACACTAAAAAACACTCCGCCATTTTAAAATGGCCGCCATGACATGAACGGAGCGACAATAAAAGACTCAAGATATTCGCTTTTAAAATACACTTGAGGGTGTTCATTCTTAACGATAGCAAGAATAATAACTATTTTTTCTTTGTGAGATGTCAGGGCCTCGAATAACGCGTAAAGTTACGGTAGAAGTGAGTAAGAAGGTTACTGAGGTGGGAAGCGTGCCTTCGTCTGTCGTGCAGCCGTCATCGTCTTCTTCTTCATACAACCCAAGAAGAAGCGTATTTGAACGGTTAGGACCTGGAGCTGTTGACGTAAGTTTTTCCCTTAATACTGTTAATACGCTGTTTTAATAAAACGTGTCAAACAAATGCTTTACATTGGTTTATAGAACACAAGGACTTTGCATAAGTTTTAACACCTTTTGTTATCACGTTGAAAAACAATAACATACATGATTTTTCTGATGAATTTTCTTTTTCCTGAGGTTTTGTTTCCCGTTTTCCTTTATTTACTTTTCCTGGGCATATTTTTAAATTGATGTTTTTTTATTCTTATCAGATTTACATGTATGTGCTAAAAGAAATCCTTAAATAGTTTTCTTACCATGGATGCATTCATTCTATGATTGACTGTTTACCCATATTTTTTAATAGCCTTAAAGGCCAGTTTTCTGCAATAATGATTTTTTAAACTGGAGGTTGATTTGTTGCCGGTAATGGTGGTGCTGCTGTTGCTGTTGTTATATTGATTGCAATTCTTGGGTTGCACGTTAATTCATAGCAGTCATGTTGGTTGACAATACAAAGCATTCCTCATTAAGCTTCTCTTGTTACCAAGACCAAGACCACACAAGATGGGGGCTGTTTCATTCTTATTTATATATCCGGGGATGAATTTTGAGTTATGTGGCTGCATCCCAATAATACTTGTGCTGCTTGTTACTGACAAGTGTTGTAACTGGTTACGTAACGGCAGGTGTCCTCAGGGAAATAACTGTAAATTTCTCCATGTTATGATTAGCCCATCCTCATACCAAAGCAAATAATTCCTCATACTGTTGGTTAGGGATAGATATGTTACCATCTGGGTTCTTTCTTTGCTTAACAGCGTAGCAAGACACGTGAGAGCTATCCACCTGACAAGTGTCGTAACTGGTTACGTGACGGCAGGTGTCCTTATGGAAATAACTGTAAATTCCTCCATGGTCCATATTCAGACCAAAAGCCCAGGTCTAAGAGTGTCAGGAGTATAGTGTCAAGTGGATCTAAAGATAGGTGGGTGATTTACTTCATTATTGAAGCCATTGACTACTGTTCGTCCCTCTTCTACTCTACCTCTACTCCCCTTTCCTCCCCTCCCTCTCTTCCCTGTATTCCCTCATCTTTCACTTATTCCTGGTACCTCCCCTCTATCCACTGTCCTTTCCCTCTCCTTCCCACTCTCCTCTTCTCCTCTATCGTGCTCCTCTAGTCCCTACTCTAATCATCCACTCCATCTTCCCTCCTCTCCTTACCCTTCCTAAACATATTTGAAATGAAAATAACAAAAACATAAACTTCTTTTACTCATTTTTTTTATATCTCCCTGATTCAAACTGGTTCTTGGATGATGAAGACATGAAGATTCAGGTAAGATTATATATTACCACCTCCCCAGCTTTCCCACTTATCCAAATATGTCATTCTGAAGTTCAAAGGAAGACCCAGTAATATAGTGTGCAAGATTGTGGGGCTGAATTTAGAACACACAATGAAACCATCCTTAGTGTTTGTGCTTGGCCACATAATTGAATGCATAACCCACAAGGGAATAAATAAACTAATAACTCCTCATGATTTTAAGCTGTACATTAAATCTAGGTATTATGACAAGCAATCCATCAAGACCCTGAACATTTGTATTTTAAGTCAAATGTAATTGAGTTCCTGCCACAGAATCTAGAAGAGTTGTCTGCCTTTTCTTCATTTATCTCTTTTTCACTTTGGCGTTTCTCTTTTTTTTTCTGTTCCAGATGAAAAAACACAAACGTACCACTCAAGGAGTCAAGACAGTATTGAGTATGATGAAGAAGATGAAGAACAAGAACAGATCAAAAAGAAAAAGAGACACAAGTCAGAAGAAGATCTGTCAGACTCAGCAACCAAGAAAACAACTAAATCAAAGAAAAAACACAAAGAGGAAACAGATGCTGAAGGTGAGGGTTTATTGATGAAAAGGGTCCTCAAAAATTTCATAAACTACAGTACCTTCCCAATTTATGGACAGTTACTTAAACTGGGATGAATCAACTGATCAGCCTAGAGGTTGTTCCAGTGTTTAACTTGTGAGTTAGCCGTGCCCTGACTTAGATCAGGCCAGAGGTTGTTTCAGGGTTTGATCTATAAGTTAGCCGTGCCCTGACTTAGATCAACCCAGAGGTTGTTTCAGGGTTCAATCTGTGAGTTAACCGTGCCCTGACATAGATCAGCCCAGAGGGTATTTCAGGGTTTGATCTGTGAGTTAGCGGTGCCCTGATTTTGATAAGCCCAGAGGTTGTTTCAGGGTTTGATCTGTGAGTTAGCCATGCCCTGACTTTGATCAGCCGAGAGGTTGTTTCAGGGTTTGATCTGTGAGTTAGCCATGCCCTGAATTTGATCAGCCCAGAGTTTGTTTTACAGGTTTGATAAATAAAGGTAATATAGAGTTCTTTAGGCAAATAAAATTTCAATGTTTTTCTTGTTTTGTCTCAGATGAGGATCGAAAAGCGAAACGAAAACGCAAGACCCACAAAAAGCGTGATTCCAGTCCCAAATCCAAACACCGCAGTCCAAAAGAAGACGAGAAGGACTGGGACACCAAGGCAAGCCTGCTGAAGGACTTTGAGCAGCAAATGAAAGATGCAGAGAACTGGGAAGACCAGGGTGGCGAACTGGATTATGATCGACAGTTAGAGCTTGAAAGGCGTCGGCAAGACTTACAGAGGCAGCTTGCTTTGATGGATGAAGAAGACGCTGCCGCTAGCGCCGAGGATACAGTTCATTTTAAAGAGAATGAGAAGGAGGAGGAGCCGAAGAAGGTACCAATAGTTCACAGCAGGCTGCATCCTGAACCATCAGCTGGGACTCCCTCCGATGATGGGACTGTACCGCAGCTGACAACCACTAAAAAGAAGAAAAAGAAGAAACTTGATTCGGAGGGCGAGGGAACGAAGACGAAGAAAAAGAAGGAAGCTTCACCAAGGAAGAAAGACGAATCAAAGCGCAAGGTAGTAGCTAGGTCAGACGAGGATGTTCCGGTGATAAAGGAGATCTCTCCAAACCCAGAGATAGTAAAGAAAGAAAGCACGGGTTATGTCGGCTCAAGTGATGACACAGAGTTGTTAGAGCATCATAAAACCAAGAAGAAAGTCAGGAAGACTTCGAAGTCATCTGGTGTCCGGGGTAGGGAGAAACACACACCAGAGCCTTACCCGGAGGCTAGTCCCCCACGGGAGCGCGTTGAACAGCCTGTTCGTAAGCGGCCAGAGGAAGAAGAGTATAGGCGTCAGGGGGGGTTAAGCCCTCAGTTGAAGCCCACCAGGGAGAAACGGAAAAGTGAGTCTGACGACCTCGTTACTCGACGCACTGAAGAAGGGCGTTCCCGCAAATCACGTGATACTGCGGAGTACTACCCCTCCCCTGATGAACATGAAGATAATCGAAAAGTACGCTCAAAGGTTGTTGGGCATGCACGAATATCCCTTTCAAACGAGAGGCAGCGTGCAGAGGAAGAAAGGTCTGACGGTAGAGCTGGCAGGAGGGAGACTGAAGAAAGGGTTACTTCACGGGGTCCTCGGTCACCATCCTCTCCAGGACATGTCAAGAGGGAAGACGAAAGGTATGTCTACGAGGACGCGGCAGAGGAACCTAAAAGAAAACGGCCCACTCGTGCTCGTAGCCCTGTTCGTGAACCAGCACGCGAAGATGCTGGGTATAAAAAAGAAGGTACGGACAGGGATCGTGGAAGACACGAGGATCCTCATGGAAGAGGCCCACGTACTCCACCTGACAATGAGGACCACTTCAGTCCACCTCCGAACCAAGCTGAAGCTACCCGCAGCAACCGATTCTCCGAACGAGAGAAAGATTTACCTCGACGCGAACGAGACATGAGTAGGGAAAGGGGACAACCTAATGATCAAGGAGATCCGAGGTACCCCGATAGAGGAGGGCGAGTTCATCCAGACAGTGACTTCGAAAGGCGAAGACCACGAGATGAAGAGGTCTCAAGAAGTCGAAGACAACCCCTTAAACCTGAAGAGTACCCAAGAGGCCGACCACAAGACGACGATCATCCGAGATACCGAGGACGTGACGAAGACTTTCCGAAAGACACCCGAGATGTCGAATTCCTTCGCCATCGTGAAGGACGGGAAGGGCGAGACGATGACTTTCAAAGACCGAAATACCGAGAAGACAAACCCGAAGAGTACCCTCCGAGATCCCGGGCCCGAGGGGAACGGGACGAAGGAGAATTCGTGCGAGGAAGAGGAAGGGATGACCGTGGGGATGAGGGTAGGGGACGCCCACCGCCAAGAGATGTACAACGAAGACTACATGATGAACTGGAGGGTAACGAACGGGATTTGCGCGATGAACGAGGAAGAGCAAGACCGGAAGGATATATAGACAGGTAAGAAACTACTTCATGTTCTTTGCATCTTGTCTTGCAATTTTGTTTCGCGATGAATAAACAGTGCGTTGTAGTTGCACCGGCAGGGTATATTACACCAGGCAATGTTTCATGCAACTTGTGTCATACATTAGACTGTAATGGTCTAGGGCGATAAGCTAAGAGCATCCGACTCGACTGAGTTAAGAGGGAAAAGAGTGACTGTTAACAATCTTGCGCTAAACGATTTTACCCGCGATGAATTAGCATTGGCTGTTATTACGAATCGTTCCAAGAGGGGTGTTACACTAGACATTGCATTGCAATTTGCTTTCGAAAAGTAGAACTCAGTTCTACTACTCGTAACGGTTGCGGCAACAAAATGGCGAGAAAAGTGGTAAGTAATTGTCCAGCGTAAAATCACCTTCAAAATTGCTGTTTACTACAGATGTTTCCCTTTTCAGACCATTTATTTATTTTCCATTTTTTCATTTTTCATCAAGCCGTAGTCGAGAAAGACCGGACGACAGAGCACGAGATCCACGCTATACACCAGAACATTTCCGCCGCCCGTCACCATCACAGGGCCCTCCTAGAGGGAGGTCTCCCCCTCATCGTTACGACGACCGGCGTCGAATCGATGATGGCTACCGTGGTGGACCTGGAAGCAGAGATGCGCCAGTTGGTAGAGGACGTGGGTATGCCGACAGAGGGAGAGGGGAGTACTCATCTCCTTATGATAGCAGGGGTAGGGCTATGGATACACGGAGAAGAACACCTCCTCTTGGTCCGAGGTCTTCCTTTCAAGACAGGGACAGAGGTCCACCAAGAGGCAGGGACATGCCTGCAGGAAGAGGTAATGTTCGGTATCGCTTTGTGTAGTTGATTAGTTATATATTTATAGTTTTGTTTGTCCATCTGTATCAGTTTTAAACAACGCAGGCGTTTTTCTATTTCTTTCCTGTGTGACAGTTTTGTCTGTCTCTGTTGCAAGCGCTCAGCGTTTGTTCTCCTAACACGTCTTGGTTCGTCCGTCAGTTCCCGTGTATTTCTTCGTTTATCTATCCCTTAGTTTCAATTTTTATTTTCCTTCTCTCTTTCCCTGTCCTTGTGGCCTCTTCTCCTTGGTTCATCGTCTGTCTTTTCATTTGCCTCTCCATTATGTTTGTTTTTCATTTTTCGTCTCTTTTCTGCTTTATTCCCAAGAAAGAGGATACGCGGACAAAACAAGGCCACCACCAAGTGACAGATACCGCGACACAGGTGCACCATGGGAACGACGCGCAGATCGCGACTACCGAGACCACCGGAAACCTTTCGTGGAACCCGGCATCCGGGACAGACACCCGCGGGACTCATCCCCACCTCAGCAAGGGTTCCGGGATCAGAGGCCCTGGGAAGAAAGGGATAGAAGAGGGAGCCCCCTTCGAGGTGGAAACATTCCTCCACAAGAACGTCGACCTCCTTTCGATGCTGAACATGATGTAAGGGGAAGACCGGAACCTCGGGAACGGCGTTCATTGGAACCACGTGGACCAGAAGGTTGGGAATACGGGGAAGACGTTAATAAACGGTAGGTGGAAATTTCCTCCTAGCCAATCCTTCCTTCCTTCCTCTCTTTTTCTCTGTTTTCTTTCTTGTTCTCCTCCTCCCATTTATCCTTCCATTTATCCTTCCATTATCTCTTTCCCATCTATTCATTCTTCCACCCTCTTGTAAAAAATATAATCGTTTTGGCTTTCCATCTTTTCAGTAAGCGTCCTCGTCCCACCACTGCAGTATCCTCAAGACCAGGTTCACCGTTCGAGTCCAAAAAACTAAGAGAGCAGTCACCTGCAGACTTTAACGCGGATCCCTCTTTAGCTGACATCCCAGCAGCACCTGAAGAACCTATACGAACGAAGAAAACAGCCGTCACTACGAAGAAGATCAAGAAAAAGAAACTGGGAAAGAAAGAAGGAAAAACAGCCAAGGTGGGTGTTGTGAGCGACGGAAGTATAGAACCTACAGCTGGTGGTGTCGAAGAAGGCAAGATTATCAAAGTGGAGAAGAAACAGAAGAAAGAAAAGAAAATGAAAGGAGGGAAGAAGAAGAAGAAGGTTGTTGTAGCTGCTGTGGCTTTGGGAGACACGGTTACAGCGACAGCAGCAGTTGAAGAGCCTGGCATGGCTAAACAGGTCGCGCCAGAGACAACAAAAGCAACAGCAGCACCGAAGTTGGGGAAGAAGAGAAAACAAGCTGTTGCTTTGGAGGGTGAACAACCAGTCGAGAACGACGCGGAGAAACCCAAAAAGAAAAAGAAAAAGAAATATCAACCAGAAGTCGTAGTTCAACCTTGGGCCGACCTGGAGGAGGAAGACGAAGTGACGATGGAGGAGAAAAAAGTACAAGAAGACAAAGAAACCAAAGAAGATGATCAAGATAGAGAGGATAAACCATTGACAACAGAGAAGAGCGCAGATGAAATGTTTAGTGATTGGAGTGACGGTGACAGTCCTTTAGGTGATGATAACTGGATCGATGAAAATGAACAGATGTCTCCCTCCGAGAAGAAGATAGACGACGACGTTTCTTCTGCACCAGCAGCGCCTGCCAAGTCTTCTCCATCATCGGAGGACAGGGGTCCCTCGTTTGATGACGTGTACGACCCTATCAGTGATGATGAGTTCGAGGCAATGTACACGCAGAGTGACGAGGAGGAGGAGAAAAAAGAGCAAAAGGGCAGTAACAAGGGTTTGGGTATTGAGGAAGTGGATTGGAGTTCGTTGGGGATATCACTACAACCAGAGAAAGGTATGACAACATTTTTGTCCAAGTTTAATAGAAAGCACTAAATTGACAACCTACGTTTTGTGAGGGAAAAGCCTTTCGAGGCATACCAATTTCAGATATGTACCCTATAAGCCATTCCGAGGTTGAGGAAAAACCGGGTCGAGTTGGCATTGCATTGTGGGACTGTTTTGGGGGTACATCTTTCCAAGATGGCGTCTATTTCGTCCCCTAAGACATTTCCACAAAGCACTTCAATGCCAACTTCATTCAGTCTTTTTTACGACCTTGGAATGGGTAATAGCATAGATTTAGCAGCTCGTGTGTTTCTTAGCTTCGTTTGTTGGTTCTTTCCTGTGCTTCGAGGGTTTTCCGGATTCACCGGTTTTAGTGGAAGAAGAGCGACTCTGTGGAATCCACTGTTAATCCCATTACTTATTTATTATTTACCTATTATTTCTTTTACTTCTAACTTTTTACAGAGAAAGAACCTGGATCACATTTAGAAAAATTCACCCCAGGTCAAGTGTTCTCTCGTATTGGAATATCCCCAAACCTAGCTGGTCAGCGTTTGACGCAACTCGTACAAGAAGCATGCGCGAAGAATAAAACTGATACGACAAACAAACAAGAGACTGGAAACGAACTCTCTATCCCAGAGGAGGGACCTAAATGTATTGGTGCTTTTGTGGCCGCCGCAGCGGCGAAAAGACGCGAGCGCGAAGCATTAGTGGGTAATCTTGGGCCATGTCGACGTGCTTTGTGCGCGCGCAGAGATTTGTCGATCAGAAAGCAGCTTGGAAGATCTTCGAAGGTAAATATATGCGATAGTAATAATTATCATCGCTATCATCAGTAGCTTGTGCTGATGAAGGCGCGAGTAGTTGTAGTCTAAACCTGTAATTAACAAAAAATATATGTTTTTATTATATAGATATCGATGAAATACCAGGTTTTCTCTAGTGTCGAAAACTTGATATCTTTCACCAGTGGAAGATACCTTATCTTTCACACGTGAAGATATCGCTGTTGAATCGGCTTGCTATTTTAATAAAGAATTTTTGAGCTTTTGTTTTTGAGCTCGTGTTCAATTTAGATATCTCACTCGTGAGATATCAATTGAACACTCGAAGATAAAATTCGTATCTCCGCACGCCCATGTAATACCCTCAATATACAACATTAGCAAAAAATGTAGTAACGAATATACCATCAAAAACAGCAGCAAAAACAACAGCAGCCACACAGCACCAGCAGCAGCAACAACAGCAATACAAAACACCAAAGAAACACTAACAATCTTTGACAATAGTCATGACTAAGATTTTCCTTTTTTTCTCCCGTTTAGTTTGATAAAGTAGCTCTGTTTGCCGCATCACAGTCCACCCCAGTAGGACCCCCAGTGGATAACGAACTGTTTCAGATGAGTGTTGCACTCTACAACAAAGACTCTACGAACACTGAAATAAGCACCAGGGTTATCCCTTCTAAAGTCGGCTCCATTCTACTTACACAGGCCTAGTTGATTAGATCATTAGTTAATATATCATATCACACTCTGAATGACGTCACAAAAGACGTGTGTTATTATGACACAGGAAGCCCGGTCGGGTGAAGTACTGCAAAAGATATGCGACTTATTTTAAAGCTCTCGACAACTTCATTTAAATATAGTGGTAATATAATGGTTGTCGTATGAGTGGGAAACGTACGGTACTGACTTAAGGCTACAAAATTTGCTTCCCACTCATACAAAAACCGTGCACTTTATTACTATCAAATGAATGAAAAAATTTGTATATTTCTTTATTAACATTGCCACAATCAAACTAAAAATCTACTTAACTCTAATATGAACCAAAATATCTAACGCGTCCCGGCGAAACCTCGGGCAATCAGTCGGTCTTGTGGACAACAAAATCACAGGCCTCTCTAAGTTCGAGTTTGGTGAAGTTTGAAAAAAATTGGACACTGATAGCGCAGTTATGACGTTATTCTGAAATTCGATTTGCGTAAAGTAACCAAGGCTATTTATTCCATTCAAGAATTAGAATTATCTGCTGTTGTCCTATTTTCGCAGTTTTTGCGCTTCATTTTACTTGTACAGCAAACTACGAGGCTCAAGCAACGGATTGTTCTCTGGTCAGCAGTAGCCTTGCTTGAGAACAGCCGCGCGCAATTCTAGTGTGTTGTTTGTAGCGTCTTCGTTTCTTCTGGTTGCGCCTGTCCCACATGTAGACCAACAGCACGGGTCCAATAACTAGTAATAAAGATAGATACGAAAATGCCAGTAGAAGTGCAGCGGAGGGGATTCTTCCTTCTGTTGATTCAACTGCCAGAGCTACTACAGTTGTGTTGACATCTGATAAACAAAGAATCAAATTAATGAAGAGATTTATATATTAGAGTAGGGTCTGCTAACAAAATCGGGCTGTCTTTGAGCGATTTAGTACTGTTATTTATACAGAACGAGATTGGATGTAAATAGTTCACAGCTTTTGAACCGGGCTCTTCTCTTTCATCAAGATTCGGCCGATATAGATAAACACTGGGAACAAGTGAGCGGAACGTATGAGTATAAAGGAGAAATGGTAACAAACTCATGACTACGCGTGCGCGCGTACAAAGACTGCTTACTTTACTGATAGCAGAACTTCACCAGATCTTGTTTTAATATCCTTCCCTCCCTCTCCTCCCAGACTTAGAAAATCGAACGCAGCTTACAAGACTCACCATTTGTGATATTCTTAGGCACGTGTCGTGCGTCATCTTTTTCAAACCATTTCAAATCAACTTTTGGAACACTTGGCTTTGCAGTCCATTCCTTCTCCACCAGTAATGACACAGGTTTCCCGTTCCAATCAGGCGACGAACAGACGTGTTTCTCACTGAAGGTGTCATTGAATACTGTTTCTAGACTGTTGTTGCCGTTATTACCGAATGAAGATTGTATTGTGTTGTTGTTCTCTCGGCTAACAGTACCCGGGAATCCTTCGTCTTCCACCTCTCTCTTCCTCCGTAGTTTTCCGTCACGACTAAAAGGAGACGTAACATTATTTACGCAGCTTTCGTTACAACTAGCTTTCGTTTGGTTAACTTCAATAGTTCCTTTCAATGTAACATTGTTCGCGCAGCTTTCGTTACAACTAGCTTTCGTTTGGTTATCTTCAAGAGTTCCTTTCTGTTCACAGCTGCAATCAGTTGAATTTCTGCCAGGCTCTTTGGAATCTAGCTCTTCTTTCGATTCCTGGCAGTCACTAGCGTTACCATGGCGCTTGTCGTCATGGTTACCACTGCAGTCTTTGATTACATTGCTAGTCTTTGTTTCTTGTGTTCTGTTCTCGTGGTAGCCAATCACAGTGCATAATGCTCTCAACCTGGTGTTCGGGTTTATTGACGTCACGAGGAATGAAGCATTGACCCTGAAGATTATGCGCTGATTCGACGTGAACAGCATCCTTGTAGTCATCTTGTTTTCTTGTCTAAGATTCAGAAAAAAATCTTCCATAAAAGAAAATTGCTTATGTTTTTACTATTATTGCAGGTTCGATTTCTTGTCAAGTAAATTTACATTAGTCGCGTTCATTAACTTGTCACATGACTTGTCACCGTTCTCGCGCATTCTCATCACTTATCCGGCTTGTCGCTGGTCAGTCGCGATTTCATAAATTTAATCTTTAAAGAGGAAGCCTAGATCACAAAGTGGTTTTCACTAGGGTCATCCCTTTACGACACCCATATAATGACTCAACCACTCCTTTTTTGTAATTCATAATTTTTTGTAATGATCATAGATACGTAATAAATGTACACATTTGAACAAGAAAGAAATAAACGTACCAGAGGAAATGACAATAACAAAATGACTACCCCTTTCACAGGACTTTACCTCTACCACCCAATTGACATTGCAGAATATACATTCTCTCTGTACGATTATCTATTTAGTATGACTCTCGCTTACTCACCCATTCTCTATCAGTGACAGGACTTCATCTTCGACGAATAACCCACAGAACTTGACGAACAAACAAACCCTCAACTCATTCTGGTTTGGAATGATTTGTAAGTCAAAGAACAAATCTTGAGGCTTCTGTAGTTCAAACCTTACGACTTCTCCAGGCGACAAAGGAAGGGAAAGTTTGGAATCTCTGTACAAGCTCAGCTGTGCTGTCATCTTAACTGTTGAACAGAAACATTTACTGATTGATCAATATTTATTGAGAAATTGTTGTTGCAAACTTTATTCCGTGGGGGGAGGGGAGTAATCAATAGTACGAAGGGGGATGGGGTAAATTATTAAGAGGTCAAATGATGGCTTTATTTTTCCTGCCGTGCTTAAGAGCGATAAAGTGCGCGAATCATAAGGCATTGGAAGGTCTTGGTAGAAAGGTGAAAAGCGCTGTACACAGGCTACCTTTAGTTGGTCGAAGATTGGCTCAAATGGCATCAACTTTAAACCAATCAAAAAGCGAGAAAGCGCAAAGCAATACATCATAGTTCAGAATGTCAAAAGCCACTGGAAAGTCATATAACACCGTTCGTCTCCAAATCTAACTAAACTATGATAGAGATCAATATCGACTTACTTGAATCGCTCCATTCCTCAGAGTCACCACTGGGTTTGGTCTCGTAGACACACGTAACTTTAATACTCGGGCTAACTCCTTGAACCACGTTATCAAAAGCATAATATCCACCGATGTTAACCAGGCGCGTCTGACATCCATATAAGGGAGCTTTGAAGGTCACGTGGGACGAGTTCGTGGATGGCTGGCACGATGAACTTCGTAGGTACAGCACAGACATGTTGACGCCTGGGAAGGACTCGCGTAGAAGGGATATCTCGATGTGTGTTGGAAAACATGATATTGACACGCCTATCACCTTTGATTCTAAGACCATCAATAGAAAAATATGCGAGCTTTGATTAGGATTTCTCAGAGAAGCCCGAGTAAACTGGATATAGATATTCAAGTTTGCAAAGTTATGGGAAGCCAGAGTAAACGCGTGAAAGCCTAGCGGCCATTAAGTTTTCTACAATAGGCGGGATGGATGAATGAATAAATGATTGAATGAATAAATGAATCGTCCTTGTTCTACGAAAATAGCTAGTCAACAAATCTGTGCCCCTCAAAATTCCAGATGTGACGCAGGCTACTCATTCCACGATCAAATTGCAATTTAGAAGCGGATTTTTCCACAAAACAATATCATCTATATGACCGTGAAATATTGACATTAACACAATAGCTCATTTCTCACATTGCGAGCACGTGAAATTTCATGCTGCCTCATGGGAGTTTATGAAATACATGCATAAAACACAAATAGTTGAAGCCAACTCAATGCGCAGGGAACAGTTCTCCTCTAGCTACAGTTTACCAAATCGTCTAATGACTGGTTTATCGTTACCTGAGGTATTCACTGGCCTAACCATCCAGAGCCCCAAAACCACAAAGGTAAGAAATCCTGTTATCATCTTGAAGAGTCTTCAAAAGCAAACATTTTGAATCCAAGCTAAGTGGTATACGAGCGGAATGCGATTAATGCAGACGATTGAACTTAACACCATCGCGCGTAGCTCATGGTCTAATGAGATCCTTGGTATTGTATCAATCAGTTCATTAGCTCTACTTGTTGAAATTTAAGATATTATTTGACACTTTCACTTGATTTCGAGGCTTTATCATACAAAAGAATAGATATATGATAATGTTTGGTAATGTACGATATGCAGCAAAGAAAGAGAGAAATAAGAAAGAAAAAAGGAAAGGAAAGGAAAGAAAAGAAAAGGAAAGGAAAGGAAAGGAAAGGAAAGGAAAGGAAAGGAAAGGAAAGGAAAGGAAAGGAAAGGAAAGGAAAGGAAAGGAAAATTACGAAAGAAAAACAATCTAAAACACATGGACATTTTTATCCCGTTGAGCCCGCAGTTTTTACCTAACCGCTGACCCTTTGCTGTTTTTGTAATGAAGGGACGGGAGGGTGAACTAACTAACACAGCAGGGGCGCAAGAACAGGCGAGACTTCAATTAAATCACGTTTGTACCTTGACAAGTACAAAGGATGAGTACCACGTTCAATTACATTGCGTTAAAACGGCTCAAAAATATAAAATTCCTTCTTAAATTGCTTCATAAACATTCCAGCCTTAGTCACTTCATTTGCGCCCAAGTAATGAAATTTTTATAACTTATTTCAGTTACGTAGTCTATTATCTTCCCTATCGGCATATCGCGGTGAAATCTAAGATAAACATTAGTTGTAATAGTTGAGTTCAGCAGCAGTTTTTAAGGCTGTACAATTGAATCGTACTCAATATTTCATCAAGTCTCTTTCAATCCAACTCTAAATTGTAGACTAAAAAGGATATTCCATGAAATTTACATCAAATTATGTTTTGCCTGGCTTTTCGTTAGGTCACGTGACGGGACAATTTTTTCATCAATTAGCAGAACAGTTTGCCTAAACCGACTGTAAAGATCTAATCCGGCATTCTGTCGACCGACATCAACAAGAGATACCCCGTTAAGAAATGATATATAGTCATTTATTATTAATTATTCTCACTCATTTTCTATTCTCTGGGTTCAACATTTCAGTACTGTCTGTTTCTCTTAGATTTGCTATAGTCAACGAACGTAAGAGAAGCACTTTGTTAGTTGTCGTCAAATTCTTTGGAAAAGCTGTGGAATGGTCGAATAGTGAAAAAGGTACTGAATATTCTGCATGAGAATTCGACAATTTCATTCACGTGTTTTCAAGAACGGCCTATTTTTAATTTTCTAGCAAAAAAATGCATCGATTAAATTTCCTTGCAACAACTTGTATCCAGATAAAATTGCAACCTTATTGAATTCATTCTTTCCTTTTTCGATATAGCTCTCGTACAATAAGGTATCTCTTAGAGCAATTTCAGATCTAAGATTTCTAAACTTCTAAGCAAAACAATGGTGACACTTTTCATCGTTTGATGCGGCACTTTCTGTTCATTGATGTACGTATTTGTCTCCGTATTTGTCAAGATTTGCTATGATTTGAATCAACTTCATTGAGTCAACTCTAAAGCCACCGGTGTTTTTTAGTATTTAGATTTTGGATATCAAATTATTGGTACTTTTCCTGCAGTTTTCTCGGGATATACATCCTGTACCAGATTTTTAAAAGGATCCACTTGACATTTCTTTAAATGTACTTTATTAAGGTAGTTTAATTTAATTTTTCAAATGATCAAGATTTTCTGGTGCTATCTGCTGCCCAGCACGGCCAGTCGTATGAATCATTCCGGAGTTTAAGAATATAAAAACAATAACGCGTGATTCATCCACATCCACCCTTAATTCCATCCATCTTATCCTATTTATTCATCCATCCATCCATCCATTTGTCCATCCATCCATCCATCCATCCACCCATCCGCCTCTTCTCTCTATGTCAGTGGCGTAGTGAGGAGAGGGGGACAGGCTATACATTGAACATTGATCCCCTATGACCGAGACCCACTACGCCCCTGCTCCATGTGATCAAAAACAAAGCAATGATTTTGATTTTTTTCAACTATACAACTTTAAGAATTGAGGATTCATAAAAACAAAAATTGGTTATTGAAATTGAAATAAAATCCTACCAAAACGGAGTTAATTTACTGACGTTTTTTACTTGTTGTAGTTATTTGTTGTGGTTATGTAATCTGTATATGCCATTGTTTCTATTTCTTTTAGTCTTAATAGATTTGGGAGGAACGAAAGATGTCATTTGAAGATCAGCCGTGATTTTGCAAAGGAATTAACACGTTCTATAACCACCACAAATCACTTTAACAAGTGAAATGATTGGAGAGCATGTTAAACCTTTCTTCTGCGTCTAATTATTATTTACATCAAGAGTATTTGAATTTGAATCAATCTTATCTGGCTCGTTGAGTACGGACAATCGTTTCGGGGCTGTGGTGAGAACTATTTGGGTCCTGATTTGCTGGTTTAACAACAACTCTGCTGGAACATTATAATATTGTATTCAACCGTGGAACCACTCTATACTAAAAACATAAGCAACACAAAACTTCAGTACTACACGCGTAAATTCTGTAGTTGATTTACTCTTGATTTCTCCGTGGGAAATGCATAGTTCGATTATCTCCTTTTACATCGATGCCGACCCTTTGAAAATACATCGAGATTCTTGAGTTCAATACACGGTTCAAGTTTGCACAAAGAAACTGACAAAGCGACAATCATGCCCTCGTTCAAGAAGATTAATGAACAAGAAGAAGAAGCCGAAAAAATTCTACAAGAAAAGCCAGACTCTGAGAAAACTAAATCAAGTTTTAACCCAACAAAAATAGGGCAATCTCTACGAAAAATAAATCCGAAGAAACACTACCAAAAACATGTTCACAAACGCCTCAAAGGATCGATGAAGTGGATGTTATGGATTACAAAGAAGGTTCAAAGCCGTGGAGCTGCTTTCCCTCTGTTCTTGGTTTTGGTAAACACTTTGTATCTCGTTCTTGGGGGATTACTTTTTATGCTTTTGGAAAAACAGCCTCCAGTTAAAATCAACCCTTCAAACGAACTAGCAGAAATCTTCAATATACTCAAGGTTAGTTCATACCAATACTATAAGCACTTAAAATAATATTTTCATTATAAATAGGACAAATTTTTTAACAACTAACAAACTTTTTTTAAAAAAACCCGAAAATTTAGATTAAGATACTACGATGAGTACAGAAATTCTCTTGAACATTATCGGTTGACAAGACTGTACGTCGTCAGTACTATCCGACAGCATATTTATAAATAATTTAGTTTGCTCTCACTACTTCTTTCCTCAAATAACATAGTATTTTCTCTACAAGGCTAACAACCCTTAGTACCCAAGAAATAATTTTCAAGTTGAAAATCATTATATCAATTGTTATCGATCAAGTTACGATAAAGGATTCCCTTTACTACTATAATCAAATCGTCAGTTTTAGCGCGCGAAAATACGGCTTCGTGTCTAAGTTCAATATGTCTTTATTATAATTCACGATGATCGAGCGTAATAATTTTTTAATGAACTGCTGCGAGTTTATTCGAAAACTGGTATTACAATCTTTAAATTATCTTAAAATATTTGTCTACACAGATTTTGACTTTGCGAAAGAGTGTTTTCAGGATCGTAGCCTGAATTTGTTTATAAAATAAAGTCTAATGCAGTTAGGTAAACAGCGTATGTTCTTATGCTACGCTCCTACGCTTTGTTCTGTGTGTAGAATAATCTTTCACGTAGCGAATAACCAGCCCACATATTAATTTTCAGGGACTTTCAATCTCGTTCGAAGCGTCAAACCGACAAGCGTGGGTTCTCCAATTCAGTAGTACGGTGTTGATAATTTAATAGAATTAGCGCGAGTTTCGTCTTCAAATGCGATAAAAGACGAATTCTGTAAAAATTTCAGCTATCTTGTTTATTAAATGTTTTTGGAATTCCAAGCCCAACCCCAGAGATTGTTATATCAAGGGAAGAGAGGTGAAGCGGCAGGCAGTTCACACGCTGATTACCATACAAAATGAGTTTGCGCATCAGTAGGTTTTGGGCGCGTTCTCTCTCTCACGCGAAATGATAAAAATCCTCATCAGATAGATTTTCAATTTTCTCATCCTTGAAATACTTAATTCAGTACCATAAATATAAACGCTGTTTTAATATATCCTAGTGCCTTTTAGTTTTAAAGTTTGGTAAACTTTTGAGGTATTTCCATGCCTGAAAGATAGGTCGCGCAAATACAATAAAAATTCCTTTAACGAAGTTCGCAGAGAAAAGAAGGAATTTGATATTCTATTAAAAGAAAGTTAAAATTTCAAATTATTACCAGGTAATAGTTTGGGATGCTATTGGCAAAGCCCTTGAAATCGAGGATTTCACCATTATTCATTGGGGACTTCAAATAAAGCTCTTGAATAAAAGGATTTCGACGATCCATTAAAAACAAAAAATGCTTTAAAATCATTTCTAATCTCCCTGGGAGAGAACGAAGTTAGCCTTTGTTCTCGTACTTAGCGGAAAGCTGAATCTAAATCTAAAAAAGAGCTAAATCTGAGTAATGAGAATTAACTTAAATCAACATACGTTTTAATCCAACTGTGTGCTTATTTGAATAGAAAGGACGTTTCTCTTGATTGCATGTTTCACGCTAGTTTGCGCAAATACAGATAAGATACTAGGTAAAATCCCTCCGCCCTTGGATGTTCGTGAAGGAATTTCACCATTAGACATGCAACAGCGACTTACTCACGTATATTGTTGATCAGTGTCATAAACGACTGATTTTCTGACGCTCAATACATTTTTGAATACAAAATAGAGAAAACAATCTACTGCCTTCGGTTTACTGAACCGATAGATTACCTTTTCATGTATTCATGATGTATTCAGTATCACTTATTGCAGAATGACCGAAATATTCTGAATTAAAAACAATCATAATCAGCAAATTTCTTCAGTTGTTATTGTTTTTTCTCAATACAGCTGTTTGCCAAAATCAATAATTTAGTAGAATACTCAAAATTAATATCTTCTGTTATGAAGCTATTAAATTATAATTTTTTTATTTATGTAACACTTATTTGATTGTTTGTTTATCTATCTAAGTTATTTTAAAGCGCCTTTGATTATATACGAATAGAAAGGGCGCTATAAAAATCATCAATCATAATTAATCGGTAAATGTTTGCACCTATTAGATAGGACCTCATTGCACCTTTTTAATTGTAGGGCTATAATTTTAACTCTTAGTAGACAAGTATCATCATCGGTTCTCGTAGCGTAAAGAGTCACATAAGGGCTTAGTATACAAGTATTAGACCAAAAGCGGTTGGAGCTGATATTTGAACACTTAGTAGACAAGTATCATCATCGGTTCTCGTAGCGTCAAGAGTTACATAAGGGCTTAGTATACAAGTATTAGACCAAAAGCTTATGGAGCTGATATTTCAAATTTGGTTGAAATCAGATTGAAGTGTGAAGACTATATTCCCCCTACCCTTCCCCTCTGCAGTACCAGATCTGTCCTTTTACTTCACAAGCTGACTTCATTTTTATGTCTTTCAGAATTCTAATGTGGGGAGTCAAGCTTTACCTGACTTTAAATCTGGGAGTGCCATGGTCAGTAACCTCACCTCCTCTGATATCGATCGATTTGAAAATGTCCTTGAACGAATAAACAGCGAAAGAGTGGCTGCATCTAAGCCTGAATGGACTGTTCTTAATTCTATCTTTTTTTGTATGACAGTAACGACTACTATAGGTGAGTTGACCTCCTTCCAAAGTGTTACGGTTTACTCGGCAAGGTGCGGTGCATGTAACAACATTCATGGAGCATGACGAAGAAAATTGGCTTAGATCCACACTGTAAATCCCGTATTGCGCATGACAAAGTAACTGGCTTAGATCCACACTGTTAATCCCGTATTGCGTATGACAAAGTAACTGATGACAAAGAAAACTGGCTTAGATTCACATGGTTAATCCCGTATTGCGCATGACAAAGAAACTGGCTTAGATTCACACTGCGCATGACAGGGAACGGGATTACGTCTTTGCTAACTGTTAATGGGCATGACAATAAAATCGATAATTTGTTCTGCGCCTGTTACTATGATGATTATGGAACACGCGCCCGTTGCTATAGGAACATAACAACGGGCACGCGCAATATCAATGTCAGGTAAATTTATTTTATTTCATATAACGAAAAATCAGCATATTTCTTCGTGCGTAGTAGAGAAATCTGGCTTATTTCTTGGTTTGCACAAGAGTTCACGCACAAGACAATTTCTTTTTTTCTTTCTTCAGGCTATGGTCATCTTGCACCTGTGACAACCTTTGGTCGGATGATTTGCGTGATATATGCCCTTTTAGGAATCCCATTGACGTTAGCTCTCATGGCTGTTATTGGTAAACTCGTTGGGGACTCCATAAACCACGCATGCTCACTATTCCTAAAGTGGTTACAACGCTTGTATCCAAAATACGAATATGAAAGCAAGTAAGTTAAGTGTGAGCCAGCATAAATGGTTGTGAGTGGGTGGGTGGGTGGGTGAGTGAGTGCGAAGAGGTTTTTGCACTAGTCACAAAACACACCAGGGCCCGGTTGTACGAAGCCTGGATAGCGCTATCCGGCGGATAAATCCTTATCCAATGGATAAGTCGATGCTGTTATCCAATAAATTTATCCACTGGATAAGAATTATGCATTGGATAGCGCTATCCAGGCTTCGTACAACCAGTTGTTTTAAAATCTATTTTATACCTAGTTAAGATAAAAGGGGGGCGGGGCTCTTAAAAAATACAGCTGCTTTCACTCGGAAAATTATCCAGATGTAAAACAAAACTAGCAGTGTAATAGCCTCTATTAAATGCGTTTTTTCCAGTAATCCAGACAATGAAGATGGAGAGATAGACGCACCTTTATGGCTTGGTTTACTTATACTCTTTCTCTTTACTGCCATCACCGCTGCTCTTCATTGCTGGATGGAAGGCTGGGACTTTGGTACTGCCTTCTACTTCCAGTATGTCACTTATCTGACCATAGGTTTTGGAGATGTTGTACCAGATAAGCCGAAAGTAAGTTATGATGCCTTTCCAACCAGCCCACCAACCATCCGTGCATCCATCCATCCATCCATCCATCCATCCATCCATCCATCCATCCATCCATCCATCCATCCATCCATTCATCCATCCATCCATGCATCCCTCCATCCATGCATGCATGCATGCATGCATGCATCCATCCATCCATCCATCCCTCCATCCCTCCCTCCCTCCCTCCCTCCATCCATCCATCCATCCATCCATGCATTTTATGTTTAGTGAGTTTTACATCAAGTACTCTTTCTTCTTCTTTTTCACAGTTCGTGTTTATCGATATTTTCTTGACATTCCTTGGTCTGGCCGTATTGTCCGTAACTCTTAGTCTTATCGCTTCCAACCTTCATCATCAAATGCAGAAAACTTCATTTCTGGAGAATCTGATGGAAGATGAGCTTAGTGACGCGTCATCTGTCACGTCAGACCAAGACATTGAAAATAACGGTAAAAATGGAAAACGAAAGAAAGAAGAAGAGTCGGCAGGTATTACAAGTAGTGACTCAAGTGGAGGGAAGTCTTATGGAACTACGCAACCGTGAGGAGTCGGGAATGGCGAAAAATTAATAGTTCAAAGCTTGCATTACAATCAAAAAATTAAAAAATGATTGGCAAAATGAAAAGGAAAGAAGGAAGAAAAAAAGTAAAAGGAAAGGATAGAAAAGAATAGAGAAAAATATAACAAAATAGAAGCACAAGAAGAGAAATGAAATGAAATGAAATGAAATAAGAATTCATGAATAAATGGAAAAAAGGAGGTCTTGAAAAAACAAGCTAGGAATATTTCCAGAGGATAAGTAAATGTCAATTTTTAATGAGAAATATTTTTTGCTTGAAATGCATGCTGTTTTCAGAAATAAACTTGCGATTATTTTACGTTCATGGGGAGGCGATGGCGAGCATCACGTGATAGTTACAAGGTTGCTTAGTAACCAAAAAACGGTTATTAATGAAAAGCACGACAAAATGTATAGGAATAAATAATATGGTGTTACTCTACTAATCATAAAAAATTATGACGCTAGCTGAAGGATAAAACCTTTTCGGTAATCATTGGTAATGTCACTAAGAGCCTCGCAATCATGCTAAAGACGCGAGGTTACATTTATGAAATAATTCAACTCGACTGTTTTACAGTCTCCCTCTCGGCTATCAATTCAGCGGGAGACTGTGAAAAAGTCTATCAATGGATTTCGTCACGTATGAAGAGTCGCCTTGTGGAATGGTGGATAGAGTGAAAATGTATTTTCTATTGTTATGTTGAGGCCTTTTCATGAATTTAGACAGAAATTAGGTTGAAAATAATTTACGTTCGTTTGAGCACAGCGAATTAGAACTTAAGAACTATATCCCCCTTGGAAGATATTCCATTCTCCCCCGCTGATTTCCAAAATGGCTTCTCTTAGAAATTTTGAAGACCTCTGACTTTTTATAGTCGACTGAATATATCTGAAACACTTTTTCAGTTTTCCACTGATATGAGGTAAAACCACTTATTATATAATTACCAATGAAATATCTATTTTTCTCTATTTCGAAAAATTGATATCTTCACACGTGAAAATAACATGTTATTTTCACGTGTGAAAATAACACCATTGCGATGGCTATTCAAAAATACACGGAAAGAATTGCCTGAAAAAGCCAAAACATACTTTATTGATAATTATATAATAAACAGAATATTACATGGGCGCTTGGAGATACGCGATTTATCTTCTCGTGTTGAAAATCTCTCACTCGTTCGCTGCGCTCACTCGTGAGAGATCTTTTCAACACTCGAAGATAAATTTCGTATCTCCGCGCGCCCATGTAATATCCTCTATTTCTTTCTCACTGTCCGTCTAAGAATAATAAGAAATCCACTTCTTTGATATACTTTTCACTATTTTTGGCTGTTGTTTTGATGAAATATTTCATATATGACGATATATCTAGTTTCTCTTGCATGACCATTTCCTGTGTCACTGAGTACGTGGTTTTGTTTTGGCTTTGTGTTGTCATGACGACAGCCTGCTTGTTTCAGACTCAAATGACATCACAGTAAGATGGCAACCATTTAATTTTATTTGATGCATGACAATGGTATTCATTTTTGTACAATTTATTTCATAAATATTTTGGAGAAATTTTTTTTTAGTTTAATTTGAGTGTTGATTTTGACTTTGTGTGAAAACATGATAAATACAGTTTTTTCAACTTATTATCTTAATTTTGCACATTTATTTTAAATTTCATTTTCTTATAAAAGGGATAAAAAATTACAATGTACAGACAATTCAACATCATAAAGTTGAAAACACTAAATATAATCGTATCGACAGGATCCGAATCAAATGTAAATCGAATTTCAAAATTTCAAGATGTGTTCTTATGTACTTTTACAATAAATATTCATATAAAAACTTTTGTCTTGAAAGTCATTATCATAAAACTTGGAAAATATCAATTTTCTCATGAAATTCTGTACCCCATTTTATATTTCTTTTGTACAGCGTTGTATGGCCTTTTTACCGGCATTAGTTTCTAGCAGACATTTCTTTCTTATTTTTCGCTTCCTTTGTGGATCGGCTGCGTGGATTTTTCATATAATTATTAGAGAGATTTTTTCTCCTTTTAAGTGCATTTTGAGTTCTTTCCCTTCTTCAATAATTCGTAATTCTAGTAATAGCCACTTTTCTACCTAATTTTAACCTGGAAGTTCATTCTTGAAGTTCGGCGCGTGATTTCCAATTGAATACTTTGCCAGCAAAGATTCCTATACATAAATAACAGTCTTTAATTTTCAATGCTTGAGTGCCAGACTCATTCTGAATTTTCATTTCGGTCGTCTTTCTTGGTTGACTTTGATTTTGACTTTTTTACTTTGGACTTCTTGCTGGAAGAGGCACCTTTAATTTGAACTCTCTCTTCATCATCGTCATCTAAAAATAAATTCAAAACGGGCGATCACTATGGGAAGAATTTACCAATAATAAACTGACATCTGAGCCAGTGTATATATATATCTTTACTGGAGAAGCTTGTTCGCTAAAAAAGTCAATATTTACAATTAAAGTAGAAGATATAGCTTACCGTCGTAGCGTGGAAAGATGTTATATTCAGGGCCTTGATAAGGAACGGGGCCAGTCAGAAGACAAGCAAAAGCATAAGCCACAGTACAGTATTTCTCGCCATCAGACTTGCCTGCCAACATCGCTCGTACTTCTGAATCCATTTTAGTGTTCACAAAGTAGAAACTCTTTAAATCTGTCGAAGTATGTACTTTAAATGCAAGAAACGTTCAGTAAAGCTGGTATTTATGGTCCCTCTCCAATAGCACAATGTCCACTATCCTCTGTTTACGTTGAGACTGTGAAACTATAAATGGTTAAACTTTGCTTGTCCATCCTCAATTTATATCATCGTAAATTAAATTCCCATGATATTTTGGTCCGTACTTTATGCGGGATTTCGGAAGTGGATGATGCAGATGACCAATTAACGCCCACTTGAGAAGATGAAAGACTGTACTGGACGTATGATAGTCATGGACTTTGACATGGATCGTATACGTGTTCAATGATTTTGTAGTTCACTGACCACGTAAGTTTTACGCGGTTTTAATGTCGAAAAAGGATTAGGCATTTCCCTCAAGTTTTCAAGGATTTTTTTAGGGGAAAAGTTCATTATATAGTTTGTTTGTTTTCATAATTTACGTCTTGGAAAGATTTTCTTTAGAAATTATAAACAAAACGAAGTGTTTCGCTTTCACCTCGTCAAGGTCACAAGCCACAAGTGTGAATCAGCCAATCACGATCACGCTCAACCGGAACAAAATCGCTTTTTGTACAAGTCAGCCGGGGTTTTCCCTAATAAAGAAGTCCAAATTCATTCCACCGAAACCTCTGCTTCTGTATTCAAGAATAAACAATTAAAGCCATTCGAATCAAAATCTAGATTTATTTTAAATCAAGGGATTTTTCACCATATCATCATCTACGGATAATAAATATGAAGTGGCAAGCGAAAGATAAGGATTTCCTTAAATTTTGTCAGGCGCGTACATCGTTTCAGACAAATGCGCGAAAGGTGTGCATAGGCGCACCTAAAACGTATCCTGGGCTTGACTATATTAGGATGTTAGATTCCCTTCATTCATTCCAGATCTGTATCTATTATATTTCAGTGCTGAGACATTCAAATAAAGTGCAAGTTAGCCAGGAGTCGTGCGAAGTTTGCGTTCATGGCCTGGCAAGCCTTTAAACATAATATCCAACATGTCTGAATGGGTAAAAGTTATCCCTTTAATACCCTTTAAACAAGAAAGCAATTTGTACTAAAAATTGAAATCAGGTTTGGCTTAGAATTTGAACAGAAGAAAAAGAATATATGGCACTTTAGCGGCTTTCGCTGTAAAACAATCAAACAACAAGAAAGCACTGCATCAAAAAAAGCTATTCCAAAGGCAATGTCCTACACATTTTTCATTTATAAGAAATTTTCTGAAGTGAGATGCAACCAGAAATGTTGGAAATTCAAGGAAATGTGGTTTTAATGATCGACTTTTTGCGACTCATACGGGTCGAAAAAAGGCGAAAAACAGTATCCCGGAGAATAAGAAAATATAATAAAAAATAGATTTTTTAACAAATCACCCAAAATTTGCTGGTGCGAAACTCCCAAAATCAAGGAAGACTTAGCCGCTTTTCTTAGCCTACGCGTAACAACAGGACCAGCTAGAAAAAAATATTTTTCAATCTGGGTTTTTCTATTATCGCCCACGCAGAATACTGGACACTTAGGTCATCATCTTCCGGTCAGCGTCGACCAAGGTCATAAAATATGACATGCGCATATTAGGTAACCAAAATGGCAGACGAAGTTAGGTTGTTTTTCTTAAGAATTCTTTAAAAATTTGTAAAACAATCGAAGCAAGCTTAGTAATAGATGCTTTTATAGGGTAAAATGAGTAGGACATTTATTGTGGGATGTGTGTACGCGTTTTTAAGGAGGTTGAAATTATGAAGGCAGAGTTAAAACTGGCTTTGATGAAGAGCAATCATTTTGAATTTTGGCTTCAACTTTGGTGACTCGTGTAACGTAAAATGGGAGTCAAAGGCCTTTGGCAGCTTCTACAACCCGTAGGACGACCAGTAACTCTAGAGTCCCTTGAAGGAAAGGTTCTCTCAGTTGGTATCCTTTTTAAAAGTGTAAAATTTTATGAAGTGTTACAAGTAGATATAAAGCCTACAAGCCATAATGTTTCTATGAACGAAGTCATCTTTTTATCTTTTACCTAGGAAATTGTGGAATATTTATGCAAATATTATAAATATTTTATGAGACTCAATCTTTTCTTAACTTGTTGAATAAAAAAGATGCAAGTATTTTATTGAATCAAGCAGTGAAAGGAATGCGAGACAAGTCAGGGAACCCTTTGCCGAATGCACACCTTGTTGTGCTGTTCAACCGGTTGTGTAAGCTCCTGTTCTACAAGATTAAGCCGATCTTCATCTTCGATGGAGGGGTGCCAATACTCAAGAAGAAAACCTTGGTAATGATTATAGTTTTTACAGAGCTTTTGGCTTGAGAGCCAATCATGTTAAAGATTTCATTGATGGCACTTGTTAAAGTTGTGTATGGTATGTTGTTAATAGCACAGCGCGCTGATTCTAAAAATAGCTTAAAAATTCGGACAAACATTGCATTCTGTTTAACCGCTACAAGGATTATACGAACCGATTTTATTATTTTTAATCAAAGTTGCAATACAATAATATACAATAATAACAATACAATAATAACCCATGTAAACTAAGATCAACTGCGATCGGCTGTGAAAATTATCTGCTGAAAGTAAACTTGAAAGTTTGTTTGTCCAAATTTTGCCTTTGTCTTTGTTTTTATGACGTCATGGCTGCGCTGCGCTATTGTTATTTGCTCCATTACATTTTTGAAGTAGTGTAGATCCAGAAGACATACTTTCATACTACTTTAACAGTGAAATGACGAAATTTGTCATCAGTAAGAGGACAGACATACTGAAAACTTGATACATAAAGAAACTTGATGTCAATTTGTTTTTTACAATGACAAAAACCACAACAAAAATGATGAAAATCTCTCATTTTTAGTGATCAAAACAACCAACCGAAAGATAATATGATCATTGACGTCAGCTTAATTTCTGTCCTCTTATTGATGATAAAAAAGCCATCAGCTGCTTGCAACAAATTTGCATGTTCTTGAAAAATATGATACTGTTTGATGAATATTTGATGCATTACATGTGTGGCTTAGACTCCTACAGAAAAAAAGAGCATAATGAAGTCTTGTGAAAATATACAACGATACCAGTATACCAATATTAAACAATATTTGTTGCTTTTGTTTATTAATCTAATTCTGTAGGCTGTGAGAAGAGAGAGAAAGTTCAAGGCAAAACACGGTTCCAACAAAGCCACTGAAAAAATGGTCAAAAATTATCTAAAAGGAAAGGCACTGGAGACTGTCACTGGAAAAAAAAGGTATAAAATTTTCTTCTTTGGAATTTTTTCCATGATGCAAGTTGACTAAATAAACATAATTAATTTATTACAAGTTTAATTATACATCTTCTTATTAATCCCATATAGGTAACTGTCCAATTATTTTATTACCAGTCATCAATTGGACAGGTCTTGTTGATATTGAATTAATTAGGCAGCTATATAATTAATAGGTAATGGGATTTCATGCTTTCCAATCAAGAAATAATTAGACTCGAAAAATTCCTCTGACTGCCAAATTGGACTCAGCCTATGGCCTCATCCAATTTTGTCAGTCCTCGGAATTTTCCTCATCCAATTATTTCTTAATTGGGCAGCATGGAGTCCTATTACATATACAAATTAGCTAGAGTGAAGTCACTAAACCTGTGAAATAGATATTAGACTAATGCACATTGGTGGGCCCTAATTCCATTGTTTTCTTTAACTATTGCACATGTATTGAGGGGTTTTTTTTTTTTTCATGAGTTAAATACCTTCGTTCTAATATAGCTCAACATGGCATGTTGATTTTGTTTCTTCCAATATGTATTTATGGGTTCCCAAAACATGATATACTTTGTTTTCATATCTATTTTTCTAATTTGTTTTTAACAGCATAAAAACTATTTTGAAGAATGATGGCCAAAGAGACCCTGATATTTTTGAACTGCCTCCAATGAACCAAGAATCCAGACAAGAGTAAGTTGGCTGGTTTTTTAATTTCTAACTACATTAGAATAATTGTATCATAAAATAACTGCTAGGAATCTTGAGTTCTGATTGGTTGGAAGAGCATACTTTATGAGAGCACACAGCACGCACGCACACTTTCAGTTGGGTCATGGCCTATCTAAAATATTGGTTATCATAATTTGTATTTTATAAAAGAAATAAGAAACTTGCTTGGTGTGCTGTGTGGGGTCATAAAGCAGTTAGGGATTTACAGAACACCTGAGAAGTGTCAAGAAGCATTCTGCTACTTGTCGTGCTTCTCCTAACATTAGCTTTTCTCGTGTTCTGCAAACCCCTGCTTTATAATGGCACACAGCACGCATGCACATCTTCTATTTCTTCAATTGTATTACAGAGATGATAGATTAAGGCAACTAGGTTATAGAAAATTAAACATAAAATATTTTGTTTAGATCTTCTTCATCAGAGGCAGAGGATGATGATGGGGTTGAACAGTTTTATAGCCAGCAAGACTTTGAGGTATGGTGAAAAATGGATCAAAACTGTTCTCTTTATTTTTATCTTTTATTCTTTTGTTTTTGTATATTTTTGCTTTTTTTTTTTTTCTGGTTAAACTGTTAACTTTTTATCTCTAACAGAAAAAGTTTCAAGATCCATCCTCCATCAATGTTGATTCCCAAGATTTCCGATCCTTACCAGAAGAGGTCCAACATGAGCTTATTAAAGATGTCATGGAAGAAAGAAAATGGACAACTATTCAGAGTATGCCTCAGGTACAGAACATGTTTTTGTCTGTTAATTGTAGGTACAGATTTCTTTTCCATTTTTTTGATTTTTTAAATACTTTTATATACAGATATTTTTATGTCAAAACTGACACATTTTGATCCAAAGCTGGTTGGTATGTAAAAGCCCGTTTGGAAGTGAAAAGCCAGTAAATAGAAGTATGCAGATACGTTCAATGTAGTCATACCTTATCGTGTCGTGCTGTAAAACTCTTGTATAACAGTTGGAAATTGTACATAACTTTTCTAAAAAGTGGCCAGATACATTCTGTGATCATGACATTGTAACTACAGAATCATTTATTAGCATTCCTGGATTTAATGGGGGTGTAACATCCAATCTAAAGAATTTAATGGTTTTATTGATGAATCTTGGTAAAGCTCCAGTGTATGTGGGTTTAGCCCCACTTCTGAGGTTGGTAAACAAAAGCAGAAATTAGAATAACAAAACAAGCTTGCTATTCCTGGATTATGGCCCAAATACACTGGAGTTTTAAGAGTTGCCAATTATCATCTTTCTAATGATATTCATCATGATTGTCTATCTAGGATGCTTTTGGCTTCTCTGACTATCAACTCCAAAATGTTTTACAACGTGGCAAGCTTCACCAACGTCTAGATGAGCTGCGCAAAGAAATGAGCAATCATAACAATGGTGAGGTATCGGGACTGTCATCCCAACAGGATGCTCTGGGGGCTGATTCCAGTGTGCTATCACAAAGGATTGTCTCTGAGGATTCAGGTCACTATGTTCTTATCAAAACATCCAAAAATGGTTCAAATGAAAATCAAGGTATTAATACTGATAGCCCTATGATTCAGAAGTTTTCATGCTCAAAGCACACTTTTAACACAACATAAGGAGCTAAAAAATGGCCATTCTCACATACTCAAGTCATTTTTGCAACTGTTTTTGCCTTGTTTTGAGCCCTGCATATAAGAATTGTTTTTGGTCACTTTTGCAAATGTTCTCCAAAGTGAATCGATTTGAAAACAGCAATTTATTAATTGTCTTTCATTACTTGTCACAACTACCAAATGTGCCTGCTCATTTGCCAAGCAGCCTTGTTTTTGAAAATAATAATCATTATTATCATTGTTGTGTATTTGTTACATATAGTTGAGACTGATTGCTGGTTGTTTTTAAAGCTGCACAAATAGTTTTTTCCTGTTCAGTAATTTACAGAAATTTCATTTACAGATACTCCCATGATTGACAGCTTGAGCGAGGGAGGATTTTTCCTTGAAGACCAAAAAGCCCCTCCACAACAAACTAAACGAACAATCCCTTCACAAGTGCCTTCTTTTGAAGTGGACTTGACTTGTGAAGCAGCTAGCAGTGATTCTGAAGTCGATGTTTCTTTGTTAGACGTACCTGAGGTTGTTGTCTTAGACCTGGATGAGCCACATGAGAAAAGAGGAGATGGGGAAGGTGAGGAAAGGAATGCCAAGGCAGAGGATGGCGGGAGAGAGGACATGGTGGAGGACAGCTTGCAGGATCAAAGTGTTGGTGTTTTCAAAAAAATTAATGATGAAGTCTTGAAAGGGGAGGCAAAAAAAGTTGATAGAAACAGTGAAGATAATATTTCTTTGAAAGACAATGGTTTAGAACAAGAGAACAGGATAACAGTAGAAGAAACACAAGATGAATTAAGTCTAAATAAAGAAGAAACTGAAGAGTGTGACTTCATCCAAGCCCAAATTGCACGGCGTAGAAATCAAATTGAAATGCTGCTGAGCAAGAGGCAATCAGCTAGTCACCTCTCTACTTGTGAAGAGGTTTGTGAGAAGAGTGTTCAAAGTGATGAATCATCTCCTATTACTAGTTCTCCTGGAGAAGACATAGCTGCACCTGTCACCAACGAGGGTACATTACCAGTTGAAGATGGAGGAATTGAGTTTAGGCTGCGTTTAGAGAGCAGCAGTGATGAAGATGAAGAAGATAAAGATGACATCACTGCAAGAGATCATGAAGAGACAAGCAAGATAGACCCAATGGAAGAGGTTGAAGGTATACAAGAGACACAACATGATGATCTGGAGAACTTCAAGGTTAAAGAACTAGAAAAAGACAGCACTGATGTAACAGGTAAGACTTGTGATAGGATTTTTGAATGGAAGTCAGGGTTTGAAGAAAGTTTGTGCAGTTTCGAGGGTGTGGATCAAAGGGTTTAAGGAAAAACACTCTCGACCCCAAAGCCATGTCATTCTTAATTCCAGGGACTATGGGAAACTCTAGCACCGCTAGCCACGAAATGTGGCTACCTTATATTCAATGCACATGCTCAAATTTGAATTATAGCTAGAGCATGTGCTCCCTAAATCAACGATTTTCACTTTTAATTTTTACTTTTGTGATTTTTAGAATGCATTGCCATTTTATTGACTTTCAAGGCAATATTACACTTTGCTGCAAGGGCTTTTGTGATTGCTAGCTTGGTTTTGTATCAATAATCATTAGTAGATAAGAAGTTTTGTTTGAAAGCTTGTCATTTTTTTTAGGTCAAAAAGAAGATGTTCAAGTTATAGACCATCAACATGATCGAGATGAGAAAGTAAAAGAAAGCACCATGGAAGAGGAAGAAGGGATGGAGATTGAAGAAATAAGCTGTGCCAGAGAAGAAAGTTTAGTTCCAGATGAGAAACCTACTGAAGTAGAGACCAGATCATCACTTGTGCAAGCTCCATCAGAGTTTGCAGGAACATCCAAGGTAATTTTTGTTTGCACTTTTGATGGGAAGTCATTAAAACCTTTTTTCAGTATATATTTTCAAACATTAGGGTAAAGAAAGATAAAATACTCAAGGGAATGGTTTTTACTCCCACAAGTCTACATGTATACCACTAATTGGTGTTTATAAGCATTAGCAATTTGTTTGATTTGCCAACCATCCTCATGATAGTTATTGCTAAGCTGCTTCATTTCATTAGTGAATTGATCTCTAGTTGGTTTGACGTGGGTTTGATTCCCGCCAAGGGCATTATTTTGATATTTTTCTCTTAATTCTCTCTTTTTTCATTACACACACCGAACGCATAATTTATTACTATAATGACAATAGCTTACGTCACACAAAATAGCGCAATATACATGTTTGTTACACGGAGAGATCAGGGTATTGATTGGGGAGGGAGGAGACAAGGCTTTGAGAATAAGCCAGTGGCTGCCGAGACTCATTACCACCTATTACAAAACATTCTGAAAGCCCTGAGAAAATGAAAGCGTCACACATTTGAAAGGCACAAAAACGTATAGACTAGTTCCGTGTTTTCCTAATGAGAAAGATGGTATGTGTGTGGTTAAGTGGGGGGGGGGGGGGGGGGGGAGGGGGGTGGAGAAGAGTGGGGTTAGGATAGACATCTAGTTAACTCAAAAAAATAGTAATCGTACTAAATAGGTTAAATAGGTGAATCTATGATAACATAAGAAAAACTACTATAAATCAACAATTATAACCTTCATACGTTAATGTTTATTCGTGTAAAATGTCAATGTATTTTATTATACACGATACCGAATAAAAAAGTCTGTCTGTCTGTCTGTCTGTCTGTCTGTCTGACTCACCCTCCATTTTGTTCCGTTTGAAAATCTATTTGGTTTCCCCCCCAGGAGGATTTGGAAGTGATGCAAGTAAGCTTAGGAGTTGAACAGCAATCTCTCCAGACTGAGAGAGCACGTCAAGAAAGATTGGCAGCCACTGTGTCGAATGAAATGCTCACAGAATGTCAGGTAAATCTTGTTTGGGCTTCCTGTGGTTTCATTTATAAGTGGCAACCTGTGCAGTCATCCATACCTTTCTTGGGCTTCCTGTGGTTTCATCCATAACTTTCTTGGCCAACCTGTAAAGTCTTCTATACGTTCTTGAGCATCTGTCAGGTCATCTATGCTTCAGCTAGCCTTACGGTTTTGTCTACTACTTTTGTGGGCTGCCTGTGATTTCATCCACATCTTACTGGGCTACCTGTGGTTCTATATTTTCCAGGAACTCTTACGGTTATTCGGTGTACCATACCTGGTCAGTCCCATGGAAGCTGAGGCACAGTGTGCATTCCTGGACTTCACCCAGCAGACAAATGGCAGCATCACAGACGACAGCGATGTCTTCTTGTTTGGTGGAACAAGGGTGTACAAAAATATCTTCAACCAGAATAAACATGCAGAACTGTACACCATTGATGCCATTACTGGACACTTAGGTAACGTAGTCGTTGTCATAGCAATCGATAAATAGAAGCCTTAGCACGAGGAATCGTGGACCAGGTCTAAGGAATGTTAGGGTAAAATTTTTCCCTCAATGTCGAAGAGTTATTATTGATCTTTTCAGCTTGGGCGTAATGTATTCCCATTTCAGTCCATTCCCTTGAGTATTGTGTTTTCTTTACAGTAATGCTTGAATAGACGGAAATAATCGAAATCATCTTGTTCCTTAAGGAAATATACATGTCTTGAAATAAGAAAATATTACATACAATTCAAGCTGAAATAGTTCTGTTTTTTCATCCTAAAGAGAAGACCAAGACTGGGTGTTATAATGAAAACATATTAGATATTAACTATGATACTGACTGAATATTCCATATCTTTCAGCTTTGGATCGTTCAAAGATGATCAATCTAGCTTTTATCACGGGAAGTGATTACACTGAAGGAATCCAAGGTACGCGGATCCACAACTGAGGGAATTTCTCAAATATCTTGGGGTCGTCATCTCAGCATCTTTGTTTTGTTGTGCATCTGGGTAACCCATAATGCCTTGCGATTCAAGATGGCCGCCGCATCGTCGAAGTAATCCATTTTTTTCCATAGTATATATATTGATACCTTGTTTGTTTTTTAGGTTTAGGTGCTGTAGGTGCTATGGAAGTGTTGCATGAGTTTAGCAGCGAGGGCTTTGAAGCTTTGATAAAGTTTAAGTAAGTCAAACTGTTCTTAATCAAAACATTTTAAAGCTCTATGAGGTTTTAGAGAAAAAACTAAGAAAAATAAAACAAGTTTGTGCAAGGAACAGGAACAAGTAAAAAATCCACCAATAATCAAACAAAACAAAAACAGAAGGGAAAAAAGAAAAAGAGAAAAATGAGGAAAGAGTGGAAAGAAATAGATTCTAAATGAATATTTTGACAAGCATTATTTTTTATATTTTCAGAAAATGGCACGATGAGACAAAGAAGAACAGAAACTCGACCCAAGAAACCAATGTTAAAAAGAAATTAGTAAGTATTTATCTTATTGAAAAAATATCAACATTTCCTTTATGACATTTCCTTGATCTCCTTACTGATGAAGAATATAACTCTTCCTTCTTCAGCGGAAACTGACCCTTCCTACAGGGTTTCCGTCTCAAGAAGTCTTTGATTCTTACGTTAATCCTGTGATAGACGAGTCACGTGAGGCATTCGAGTGGGGCAAACCAGACTTACATGGCTTGAGATTATATCCTTTAAATATAGACTGAACGAACGGACGGACGGACGGACGGACGAACGAACGAACGAACGAACGAACGAATGAATGAATGAATGAATGAATGAATAGATTAATATAAAGTGTACTCAATTGTGAATGATATACAAATCAATGAAATTTAAAAATGAACAGTTGTAAAATAAAGAAAAATATTCTTACTTGCCTTTATGAAAAAGTAGTTTTTCTTGACTGTTTTAAAGTTTGCGAAGGAAAAACTCGGTTGGTCTGCTGAGAAGACAGACGAGATTTTACTTCCGGTCCTAAAGCAGTTGAACAAACAAGAGGTCAGTAGTTACCACTCGTGTTTTGATATTCTGGTATTTTATTGGTGCATCGTGGCTCATTGTCGTTGCTTGGTACTCGAGACTAGTTACCAAGCCCTAATGACCACGGAAAATAAATCGGAGATTTGCCGACAGCTTTGCATGAAGTTACATGCAAGCTGTGCGATGCTCTCCCACAAAACATTTCCTTACTATCTTCTCTCTTTCTCTTTCTTTGATCTCTTTACTCCTTTCATTTTTCATTCATTCAGCGATGCTCTCTCACAAAACATTTCCTTACTACCTTCTTTTTCTATTTCTCTTTCTTTGATCTCTTTATTCCTTTATTTTTCATTCATTCATTCTTTCTTTCCTTTTGATTTGTCTACAAGTCACATGCAATGCGTGATAGCGTAAAAAAAGACCTCATCAAAAACTATGATGTCAGTATTGACATGGGCTGCAAGCATTCCCAAGAGAGTCAGAAGACAACACATGGCGGCCATTTTGGTGCCATAACAATGGATAGTAATAAGAAATCTTTTGTGTCAAATGGCACCAACATGGCCGCGATGACGTAACGTACAATCGAAGAATTCCCAGTAACTTCTCATTTTGATTTGTTTGTAGAATCAAATGAGAATGGAAGACTTTTTCCAGATAAAGTTCCACGAGCCAAAAAAGAAACCGAGTAGACGAGTTCGTCGCGTTATCAATCAATTCCACAACCCACTCAGCTCTAGCGACAGCAGCAGTGAAGATGAAGGTAAAACACCGGGTAGCTCGCAATCGAATATCACGAAGGGAAGAGTCAAAGAAACAGGATCCCGCAACAAGATGACGGTATCTCGAGTCGCTCGCGGGAGAGGCCGTGGACAGTCCCGAGGGCGTCGCGTCAATGATGGATCTAGTGGTCGGGATGTAAACGACCGGCCGATTGTGTCTAACCATCAACTGGAATCTGGTACGATGAAAGACAGCGATGCTGGAGGAGTAGAAGGGCGTGGCTCAGCATTGGTGGGCGGGAAGCCCAAGAAGGAAGGTAGGAAGATAGGAAAGAGAAATATGGTTGGGAAGGGAAAAATAAGTAATCAAGAATTGCACATGCGAGATAAAGGTAAAGGGAGTATGACAGACAAAGTTGACTGCGACGTTAATGCTCTAGAGAAAGATAATGATATGATAAAAAATAATTCAAAAACACAGGGAGACCATAACGATAAAGATAAGCCTAATAATTTATCGTTCAATTTGGAAAAAAACGAAAATTATGTATCGATGCTTCAAAGAAATAATGTAAAAAATCTGCGATATAAAATTCCGAAAAAAATCTCCACGACAAAGAAAGACGAGTCCGGGTCTTCTAGACTCGGGAATGAAAACGACGACAGCTCGACGTCTTCCGACAGCGATTCCGAAGAAGCACGCAGCAACTGTCCCAGTTCAGGGAATTTATCAAGGACGAATAAAAATGGTGGCCGAGGTATGGGAAGAAAGCGAACGAGAGGTAGAGGACGAGGAAGAGGAGCTGGTGCAGTAAAAAGATCTAAAATAGAAAAAATGCCATGAAAAGCTAAAAATCTATTTATATATCTTATTTAGGGAAACTATTTTATACTCTACCGTGTATATATGTTTATTCGATGTAGAGTATACCACACGATATTTTTTTAAAGGGATATTTTCAACACCAGATAGCCGAATATATTAACGAATTTGTACAACAATTTGTAATCTACTGTATATATGTATTTATGTTTTTTGAAGTTTAATGTAGCATAGGTAGACCAAGAAGAGTGGTCAACCATAGTTTGTTAAATGCAATAAAAATGTGACAGCAGATGACCGAGTGGTTTTTTTCTTGTCCGTTGTACCACATGAAGAGATGAGGCGACAAGATCTCAATGTCTTCATCTCTTAAATTCATGTCAAACGTCGAACTTCACATGAGCCGAACCTAATGACATCGAAAATCCATTGTTAATAATAATAATAATAATAATAATAATGATATTTAATGAGGATACTCCACTCATAAAAATGATTTTCAGGGAGGTCCTAAAAAAAATATATATATATAAGTGAAAATAATTGACCGAATCGACCGAAAACGAAACGACCCGGCGCGACCTGGCGTGATTCACGAATTAGGAATCACGCCAGATCGCTCCGCCAACAACCCAAGCCCCACACCAGCGCGCGCGACCACAACGCCCCGGACTCGGTCGAAAATTCCAAAAACCATCATAAATTCGTGATATGATCATGAAAAAATCTTAAAAAGCTTCTTTTTGAAAACCTTCAGACTGTCAATATTTCTCACTTCTAAATTTAGAGAGTTCCAGTCTTTAGAACAATGAGGAACTGTTCTAAACAAACCCCTGTTGGTCCTAACACCTTCAAAACTAAGATTGTCCTTATATCTTGTGTTATAAGAATGGATTTGTGATAATGAATAAAAGCCAAAGTCATGGTTAATTAAGTGATTTAAACATTTATAAACAAAAATACAGCGGTCTATTGTTCTTTTCTTGGCCAGTGGAATCCAGTTTAACACTGTCAAGGCTTGAGTCGCGGATGAATGCAGATCTCTTCCAAGGATCGTCTTTGCTGCCCTGTTTTGAAGTACTTGTAGGAGTTCCATCTGTACAGAGTTCCTTTTGTCTCCCCAAACAATACTGTTGTATTCAAAGATGGGCTTGATCATAGTGTTGTAGTAGGTTATTCTGGCAGATAGTGGTAGTAGAAACTTGATTCGGTTCAGAACAGCAATTCCTTTGCGTATCTTAGATGCAATGCTGAAAATGTGATCGTCCCATGTTAAACGATCATTAAGAGTAACACCCAGATACTTGAAGCTGTCAACACGCTCAAGGTCCTCTCCACAGATTGTTAGAGACATGGTAGAAAAAGGACCAGTTCTTACAGAATGACCAAAAAGCATAAGCTTAGACTTGGATGCATTGACTGTTAATTTGTTTCTGTCAAACCAAAGAGCCAGACTGCGAAGATCATCGTTCATTTTTTTCTGTATTTCCTGAGGTGTACTTACGGAACAATAGATAACAGAGTCGTCAGCATATAATGTTACTTTGCAATGTTTTAACGACTGTGGTAGATCATTTACATATATAATGAACAGGAGAGGGCCCAGGATTGAGCCTTGCGGAACTCCAACTGTAACGGGAAGAGCCTCAGACATGGTATTACCAACTTTAGTAACTTGAGATCTCTGAGTTAAGTATGAACTAAACCAGTTGAGATCGGCTTCCAAAACTCCGAAGGACTGTAATTTCGTGCGAAGAATGGTGTAATCTACGGTGTCAAATGCCTTCGAGGAATCAAGAAAAGCTGCTCCAGTTACTTTTCCCTTTTCCATACCGGTGAGTATGTTATCACAGAATTCAGAAAGGGCTATGTTGGTCGATAATCTTGGGAGAAAACCAAATTGATTCTGAGACAGCAGGTTGTTTGATGATAGATATGAGTATAACTGTTCAAAAACTGCACGTTCAAGTATTTTGCTGATGGTCGGTAGGACAGAGATAGGACGATAATTACTCGGATCTGTCTTTTTACCAGATTTAAACAAAGCCACAACTTTTGCACATTTCCAAAGAGATGGGAACTTTGATGTAGTTATTGACATGTTAAAAAGATTTGTCAATACAGGAGCAATGACGGCGGCACCACTTTTCAGAAGTCTTGCGCTTATATTATCTAGGCCGATGGCTTTGTTTGACTTTAATTGAGACAGCTGCTTTAACACAAAATCCGTTTCTATTTTTTTCAAGTTAAAAGTTGTTGAAGTAACTTGTTCCATAGTATTCGATGCAGTAAAGTTAAAGCGGGAGGCCAGAGTACGTCCAATACTTGTGAAAAAATCATTTAAGCAGCTTGCTAAGGCCTTAGGTTTTGTAATTGTAACTCTATCTTTAATCAAGACGTCAGGGCCAGAACTTTTTTCGGATGACTTAGAAGGAAATATTTGCTTTAAATGATTCCACATCTCCTTTGAGTTTCCTTTGGCTTTTTCGATGAGCTGAGTGAAATACGTCGATTTCGCTTCCTTGATATCTCGGTTGACCTTCCTTCTGAATTCTTTGAATTTCTGCCAGTGGTGGGTTGAATTGGATTTAACAGCTTTACGGTGATGAAAATCACGTTTCTGCATGGAGCACAAAAGATCTTTATTCATTCAAGGACAGGGATTGCCTTTAATTGTACGACTTTTAGTTGGAGCATGTTCATTGGCAACCTCAGTAAAAAGCTGGTTCCAGGTGAAGATTGCATCATCAATGTCTTCGAAGGATTCAATTATTGACCAAGGAATTTTTTCAAGGTCTGCTACGAAATCTTTTTGGTTGAAGGTTTTGAAGGAGCGGTAATCAATGAGTCTTGCAGGTCCTTTAGGGATACCAGATTTGATGATACAATAGACAAGAGAATGATCACTGAGGCTCAGATGTATAACTCCAGACTGAGGAATGTTCACTAATAATAGATCAATCAATGTGCGAGAATTTTCAGTAACGCGCGTGAAATCCTTTATGATTTGGGTAAGGCCAAATTGACTTGCAAATCTTTCTAAGGAACGGCGATGTGGATTTCTGTGTTTAGAATAATTAACATTAAAATCTCCAAGAATACAAATGTCACAACGGTCAGAGTTTTCCAATTTTGAAAAAGCTGATTCCAAACAATCAATAAACGAGTCAACATTGAGATCTTCTGGTCTGTAGACACAGCATACATACAAACATTTGCAATGATTTCTATTGATTTTTATCCAAAGACATTCAGAACCACTAGGAGTAAAATCATCCAAAACATCATAAGCGAGGCCATTGCGAACACAAATAAGTGTACCACCACCGCATTTTTTAGTTGTGCTGGCTCGGTCTTTCCTGCAAATAGAATACCCATCGATGGAAATCTCACAGTCCAAAACATCATTCGTTAACCAGGTTTCAGATATAGTTAATATATCGAAATGTTATCCATTGCTTCAATTAGTTTTGGCTAATGTGAGGTTCAACGTTTCACATAAGCCTTGCTATTCTAAGCCTAAGGTCAAACGTAAAACTTCACATGAGCCGAACCTAATGACATCAAAAAAGACCGCTTTGTTATCCATTGTTTCAATTAGGTTCGGCTCATGTGAATCTCGACGTTTGACCAAAAAAATTTAATTGTCGATAATCGCAGAAAAAGTAAATAGCCAACTTTCGATATTCTGGTTAAGTAGTCAAGCACAAAACATTTCGAGTCGAGGCTCCGGGGAAACCAAACTATAATCGTGATTATTCTTTTGTTTTCCCCAGGGCCTCGACCCAGATTGTTTTGTGCTTGATCAATTAACTAGAATATTGAATGTTGGCTATTAGAATGCTAGAAGATACTTAAATTGAGTATTAAAATTAATGGCCATTGTTTGATCTGATAAAACCATTTGCTCGGCCGTCAAACTATAATTCAAATTATGAAAAATTGATGACATTTTTATTTTTATATTTTTACCCTAAAAAAATCAAGAACTGAAATCTATCAAATTATGTTTGCTCGGCCAAAAAGAGCTGAGATAACATCAGAAAATATGAATGAAAATTAAATTACCATTTTCATTTCGCGAAAAAAAGAAACGGAATATTCTGTAAGATGAATATTCTGTAAGATGAGCACAAATAGCTCATTAAATGACCATCTTTAGGATAAAAACAAGGAAACGACTTTTCATGTCTTGCAGGAAGACGTGGGAACCTGTAAAAAACGTATATATTTTCCATTATCTGATTGGATCGTTTTTGACGTTAATTAGATTGAATATTCATTATACATTATGCAAATGCAGTATAAAACGAACGGGAATTTCTGTATAAGATCTTTATCCCGTAAAATCGAAGTCAGGAAAGGTAGGAATCAGATCGTACAAGATGCTTTCTCATCTACAAAGAGCACAAAGACGTAGGAGATACGAAAGAGCTTCTTCTGCCGATGATACACCTTCAACTCAACCCGTTACGCCGCCGACAACACCAGAGACACCAAAACTGGAAGGATTTCATTTTTATTCTTCGACAAAAAAGTTCAACTCCTCATTCGACAATGGCACGAAAAGTACTTCACCAAAAGTCTTTCACTTCTGTCGACGACAACTGAGCGATCCTGAACCATTAGTTTTAGATAAAACAAAGGTACTTACTTATCAAGAAAAGGAAAATAAACAGAAAGCGAAAGAAATGAAAGCCACTGATATAAAGGCTACAACTACGAAGTAAATTTCTTGAACTTCAGTACAAAGAAAAAAAAGATATATTTTAAAGCCGAAATGGCGAGGCTTCCAAGAGAGACGGATTTGCAGTACATTGCCAACGAGACTGACATCTTTCAGTACATGAATATCTCATGAATCTCTTTGAAAATCCGGCAAGTATGAAAACACGTCTGACCAATCTTTTCCTTGGCGATATTACATTTCATGTTGTCGTCTTCGTTTTGACTTCCTAATCGCCTATTTACACATCTTTTTGTATCAGGCAATACTATGGCTGGTATTAGGTCGGGAGTACTTTGGATAATTGAGTATTCGTGTGTAGAGTCTAGTCTTATTGATATGACAATCTGTGAAAAAATGAAATCGTTCTGACAAAAAACGAAAAAAAAAAACGTCTGCAAAAGAAAGATGTCTAAATAAGGTAAATTTTTAGCTATTTTTTGCTTAAAAAGTTCAAAATCGACAAAATATTGATGTTTCGTTTGGAAAAACTTTAAAAGCCGACAGAAAAATCTTATACATATACTCAACACAGAAGGAGTATCATGGCGCTTGTCGTGTCTTTGAAATGTTTATTTTGTCCACGGAGCGTCTTGTTGAGCTAAAAAGAAAACACTCAGTAGTCTCACAGCAAGAAAATAATTTGAAATTAAGTTTAAAGGTTTTAGGACCTTAATTCTTACGAGATCCCAGTAAACCTCCATGCAACATCGACAAACCTTCACGTGAACGCTACGCGCATCGTCAACAAGACACCATTTACAACAGCCCACCTCAACTACTAATTAAAATTGCCAAAATCTGGCCATATTTGCTTTACTGTTAGTTTCTTTATATTACAGACAGAACATTTATTTACTTTTACTACGTACCTTACTGTTTTGTTTGACACCACAAAAAAACCTATAATCTATGGTTCTGGACTTTCGAAACAACGGCTTCGAGTATAAGGCTGAAAACGCCGATTATTTTTTTATTTGTCAAAATAAAACTGATAATGAAGTCTAGAACTGTGAGAGAGAAACTTGGTTTGTGTTAGTCATAGCCACTAATAGTGTACTTAATTATGTACTATTGTTTTGATTCACTAGAATTTCAAAGGAGCGCTATCTTTTTCATCTTATTCCCTCCCCCACCCCACCCATGCTGGGAATTTCCTGATGTCTTCTCACTACCCAGTAATCGACTTGACTTTTCACCCCTTGACAGTGGTCTTGCAAAAACCACGATTTCAACAGGTGTTTACTCCAAGATTTCCCTGTCTTTTCAACCCGCCCTCAAGGTTTTCCTTTTACTGTTTTCTAACACCCACATATTTTTCCACAAACCTTACCCCGCCGAGATTTTGGTGATTACCAGACAGGAAATGGTGGCTGGTTGATGGGTGGACATGAGAGTTCTGTTCCTGATAGGACGCTAAAGATTCGCCCTCAGAAACGCTTTCAAATTTTATCGGTACCCTGAAACAACCTCTGGGCTGATCTAAGTCAGGCCATGGCTAACTCACGGATTGAAGAATTGATTGAAGAATGATTGGGAAATGTTGGATTCATCCACTTGCACACGGCACCAGACTGGCTGCTAAAAACAGGATCAACAACACCGATTCGATCTTCATACTTCACAATACTAATGAGTTCGGTGCTCTAGGCTTACCATGAGGTCATTCGCTTTCTTCGAAATAGCAGTCTAATCATTTATTAATAAAGAACAAATACGATCCAAATAGCTTTCTTATTCACAAACATTTCAGTCAATGAGGCAATATCCACCGCCAACACTCGAAAGAAGGTTAATAAACTGTCAAAGGTCGGATGATTCATATCCGAGCAGAGAATAAGTTGGTTTTCATCTTTGTGTTCAGTTTCCCCATTTCCTTTTCTTCGAGTTTGGCAGAATATCATATCCGATCTGTAATGATTTCGATGACTTGTTGGTTATCATCTTTTAGGTTCAGTTTTTTTACGCTTCCTCCTCTTCTCTTGTTTGCCTTCCAATGGCTGTTTTGTGAGGCTCGACTTTGCCGGAACTGATCATATACTAGCTGGAAGGGTATCCATGAGTTGGTTATCATCTTTTGGATCAGTTTTTTTACGCTTCCTCCTCTACTCTTGTTTGCCTTCCAATGGCTGTTTTATGAGGCTCGACTTTGCCGGAATATCATATACTAGCCTGCTACCTAGAGCGCCGCTACGCATGCTAACCACATCAGTAATCATATCCTAACTGGAAGGATATCGATGTAAGAGTTAATTACCGAGAACGGAGGGCACTAGGCCCGAGGGATGTATAGGCTTATTGCCGACGTTCGAGGTAATTAAGTATTTTATTTATCAATTGAGAAGGTTTTCTATCAAATGTTGCTCATTATAAATGCGAAACCTCTGTATAGTTATTAACCGGGTTGATAACTGACTATATATTGACCTCGCATTTATATTGAGGGTTATAACAAAAACTAAAGCCTTGTGAATAACAAAGAAAACCGTGTCAATTGAGAAATAAGAGTTGTTATCATCTTTTAGGTTCAGCTTCTTACACGTTTCCTTCACTTCACGGTTCATGGCTGTTTTGTCAGGCTCGAGTTTGCCGGAATATCACATCCGACTTGAGGAGTTGGTTATAATCTTTTAGTTTTTTTTCGTTTCCCTTTCTTCTTGTGCGTCCATTGCCTCGAGCTTATCGTAGCGGTTGAATATTAGTGAAAGAAAGTAAAAACAAAACAAAAAATGCAAGACAAAATGGAAAGGATAGGAAATATGGATACGTAGAAGAATGGAGACATGCAACGCGTCTCAGTAATCAACCCAGTCCTCTCATCCTTCTTACCTCCATTCTTCACCTCTCTCTCTAAGCTCGGTCCAAAATCACCAGGGATAAAAAAGCATTACACAGAAGTTATTGACGCCATATGTGGGTGATTTAATACATATTATCAGCAAGATACAACGAAAAAGGATGTTTAAAACTAAACCGCACAAATAAAACATGTTGGATGAGAATAAAAGTATAAAAACATTTGTGAATTTGTTCGAGAATTTGGATAGGTTTATGATAAGAGTTATGTTGTGTCTGTATAAAGCTTAATATACAAGTCAATTGACCGGTAGAGTATTCTCGTCGCTGATCTTCAAGGGGTTTTGAGATATCCTTTGATATAGACTCTCAGCGGGAAATACCGCTGTCGCCATATTACTGCGGGATATGGAAAAACAAATGTCTATTCATCCATCATCGCCATCATCATCAACATCATTAACATCATCATCTTCATCGCCATCATCATCAACATCATTAACATCATCATCTTCATCGCCATCATCATTTTGATCATCATCATTTTGATCATCATCATCATCAGCAGCAGCAGCAGCAGTAACAGTAGCAGCAGCAACAGCATCAGTAGCAGCGTCACAAATGATATATGTATCGTGGTGTGATAATAACCACCATCATCATCATTATCATCATCATCCAGGGGGGGAGATTTGGTATCTCTAGTCACTCCCCTTGGAGTTTGTAATAGGAACCGGGAGTTAGAGAATATACACCTATTTCGAAGATCGTTGTCGCACCAAGAGCCTCAAGTAACAAGCCAAGGCTCCAGAGAACGTCGGTACTTTTAATTATAATTGATTTATTCATGGTTCATGCAAGTGGCTATAGCTCTACACTAATTATCATCTCAAGCAGCCTTGCTTGGAGCAATTTGTGAAGTCAATAAATGAAAATGCACCATGAATAAACTAATTACAGCTAAAAGTACCGGCGTTCTCTGCGGTCTTGGCTTGTTGCTTGAGGCTTTTAATGCGACAACGATTTCTGAAATAGGTGAATAAGACAAAATATGAAAAGGACACTTTATAATGCCTTTCTAGATAACCGAACCCCCCTTGAAATCGTTCTGTATCCACCGCTGATTAGGCACCATCATCATCATTACTTCATCATCATCACCATCATCATCATCGTCATCATCATCACCATTATCCCCTAGGAACATGTCATGGGTTTATTCCAGGGGCGAAGAAAAAAAACAGCATTCTTTATAGCAGGAAAACCATACTTCATGTAGATGGAGCCCAAACCAGTAACAAACATTCTTGCCCGCGATAATTTTTCGTTGAACGAAAAAAGCAATCGCTCTAATTTTACTAAAAATATTCCGTCATAGCATTGAGATAACCGCATTGAGTTGTTTGCCGCCAGGGCAGTCCACAGCCATGATCGTTTGACAAATATCGACTCTCTCTTTTTAGTTCCTGTAGTAAATCAAATGTTTTATCTCGGCCTCGATAAGTAACTGCAGTAAAAGCCAATATCTCTGAATCATGCGAAAAGTAACATTTTCTGTTTTTTATTTTGAGTGTTATTGAAAATTAAGTCCTGCTAAGTTGAGTCTTTTTTCAACTCTTTTCCAAAAGTAATGAGGTCAAAATCCTATAATACCCTAATATAGATTAATGTTAAAAGGTAACTTTCTCAGGAAATAGTTTTTCTATCCTGCCAATCACGCATTTGTCCTAACCCGTGTCGAAAATTATTGTAGTGAAAGCTTTATGAACACATCTTTTGTTTGTCTTTTGTCAGGTCGGGAGTACTCTTGTCTCTCCATGTTGCCAGGTGATTATGGTATTCGCTCAATTAAATCAACAGTGGTTAATAGACAACCAGATTCCCTGCAAATACGATTTGGCTAAAGTTTATTTGATCTGTGACGAATTATTTTAATATTGAAATCCTTTCTTGAATATAGGATGGGTAGAAGCTCTGTTGCTACTCAAACAAATGATATTGTGCCGAATGATCTTCATTTTCGCCAATTCGAGTGACTTGGTTCAGAAAGCTCAGTCTGTTAATGACAGAATTGTGTTATCACTTGTTTCTCTGTGATGTTGTGATCTTGCCACGTTTTTGGCGCGAATAATAAGGACTTTATAGCTTAAAGGTTGATCAAGAGCACCTCGATGTACGACCACCATTCTACTAAATGATTTCAGTTCATTATGTCTTCGAACAAAAACAAGGTAGGATACAAGACTTAAAATATACCATTAATTGCTATCCTCCCGTTTCTGTGAAAGACATATTATTTTGACCCGAAAATAATGGGGTGTTTATGTTTTGTTTTTGTTATTCTCTGCAGGAGGACAAGAATATAGTCCTGAAGCAATTGCTCAGAGATTTAAGAAGTGACTTCACGAAGGTGCGTTTAGTTGTTGAGACCATTTACTCGCCACAATATCATGATCACGACCAATATTATCTTGGATACCGTAGCGTAGCAGCTGCTTGGATTAGAACCTTCATTATATTTATGCTAATAATTCCTACCTAAAATCCTTTTATTAGAACAACATAACACGACCTTGCTTAGTAAGGCTAGCATTTATTTATATATCATGCCCTAAACTACGCTTTAAAAAATCAAGACTTAAAAAAAACACGAATTTTTTGTTCGAAATTCTGTAATAAAAAATGCAAGATTGACGGCATACTGGTAAAGAATAGCTTAACCTTTCTCTTACTATATTCATTTTATTTTCGATTTATTTTAGTCTAAAGTTATTGAATTATTGTCGTTGATGAAATATTCGTTATACATAAAAAGTTTGAAATTTTCGCTTGAACGACGATGCGAAATTACTCGTATTAACCACGAGAGCAAACACAAAATACTAGCACCAAGACAACAGTACCAACTCTCAAAACGTGACAGTTTGTAAATTATATTTCAAAAAGTGGCACCCAAATGAAGAAACTACTTGACTAAATAAAGAGGTTTTTAGCCAGGTTTATGATATTTTGGGATCGTACAATAATTTCGAAAAGGAAGACGACTTAATGATATTAATTCTGCCGTCAAAAAAAAAAAAAAAAAACGCTCAGTTTCGTCTTCCTGAAACAAGATACGACAAGCGTTCACACTCAATACGAATGACTGAGTCAATAGACTGTGTATGTTAATTTTGAGCCCTCGGTTTTATATTGCTCTATTTTTTTAAGTTTTAAGCCATATATATATATATATATTTAAAATTTATACTTGCAGTGTTTTTTTTACGCGTTTGATCGAATTTGAAAATCTAAGAAAAATTCGACAGTCGACTCTCGCCTTTCGGGTAGTTTTACTTTTCTTTCATGTACATGCGAAAATATTAGTATTAATTCGTTCGAAAACTAAGTTAATTAAAAACTTTAACGTAAAGATAAAAAATTATTTTTGAGAAATTATTTTTTGGAAATTAATGGAACTTTCAAAAACTTTGGAAAAATGTTTCGGCGTTTTTATCATCAAATGCTTTTTTCGATTTTTGATCTTTAAGGGTTTTTAAAACTTCTATTTATGTCTGAAAAAGTTTGTTTATTTTTCATTGAATATCGTGGTTTACATAACATAATCCTGGCTTTAGATTGTTTTGCAGTAGAACAATGCGATAATCTTCTACTAAACTCCATCTTGGATACAGGAATGAATAGATTTACTGGGGTATTGTTCGACGGTAGGTCATGTGCGAAAATAGGCAGTCGCTACGTTTTGGGTTAATTTTACTAATGGGGTAATCTTCTTTGCACAATAACTTAGAATTGGTTTATTGAAATTAAAGACAAGAATTACAAAATTGCATGGACAAGGTTTAAATTTTGAAGTTTTGGTAAAATGATTACTTTTGGTTGTCTTTTGATATGAGACTTTGAAAAAGTGTGACATTGTGAAAAATAATTTCAAGAGAAACAATGGGAAGCCATTTTAATGCCACGGAAGCCAGTACAATGACACAGAAGCCATTGCAGTGCCACAGAAGCCATTGCAGTGCCACAGAAGCCATTGCAGTGCCACAGAAGCCATTGCAGTGCCACAGAAACCAATGTGATTCTACAGAAGCCATTGCAGTGTCACAAAAGCCATTCAATGCCATGAAAGGCATTTAATGGGCGATCATTTATAACATCGCATTAATTTTTATTTTTATCAGGTCTGTGATTTGTTCGAACGGATTATAGATTTTAACCAAAGTCCAACGAGTGAGTCTGCCAAGAGAAAATTAGATTTGGTAAGAATTACTTTCCTTTGTTGTGCAATCAGAATTTGGTGCAGAAATTGGTGACGGGACTTCTCCCACTCTATCATCCAGGCTTTACAAATAAAAGTCCGAAACATGATCCCGTAACACTCGGCAATTATACAGTTTAGTGTATTAAGACTAGCCTTCTGGCAAGATAGTTTTCATTATTTCAGTCAAATATGCTAATTTTTACATTTGGTTATCAGGAAATTGATAGAATCAAAGCACTTTCAGAGCAATGTGTGGTGAGTAATTATTGACCTGCACTCCCCATAGGGGCTTTTCAGTTAACCGGACCACAGCAATACCGAAAGATAAAATATAGAAATTATTTTTTTATAAAATATTGTCAAAATATTGTTGTTTATCTGATAGAGTGCATACCATATATCCGACTGAAACTCATTAACTAACAAAATTGTACAAGTTAGCGCAACGTTTTGTAGGTTTACTGAACTTAATAATTTGTGCAAATTTTTTACATTTTTACGGATCGATCATAAGTTATGCACTCTAATTCTGTTTTTGATATTCAGTCGGACGCATCTAATCTGAAGGAATTTGATGTTGAGGAAACCCAGGCTGAAGGACAAAAAGATATACCAGAATATGGTAAGTTAAACAAGTAAAAATTATTATATCAAGCAGAGGAGGGAATGCACTTGGGGGGGGGGGGGGGGGGAGGGCGCGGTGCGAAGGGGGAGAGGGGAGGATGCGTAGTTGGGAGGCGGGTTGAATCAACGGCGAGCATCTTACTACATCTCTCCTTCAGCGCTTATTTTTATCAGATATTTAGAACAAGCGTGTAAGATATTGCGGGATCAAACTGTATGACTCTCTTGCTCAGCAGGCACGTCACTTAACCAACCAGGCTTCATCTGACATCTTGCATGTGCTGAATAAAAACACGTGTACTGAGCAGCGCGCGGCTTGCTTCGTTACAGCGTTTCTATTTTAAGAATACTGCACTTTTATTCTTTTTAGATAAAGTGTACGTCAAGCAGGTTAACGGTATAGTCACAAGCATCAATACATTAAAGAAACAACTGGTCAACTACTTACAGGTAAACGTCACTTCCGGTTGGTAAATGATGAAGTCACTTCCAGTTGATATTTTGACGTCACCAGTTTGTCGAGATCCATTCAGTAGTCATGCTCTAATATATCTTTGTGCGCAGGAAAAATCTGAAGCCGAAGAAAATATTTCAAAGGAAAACTTCAAACTAAGACGTAAGTACGAAGATAATTAACTTGAAAACGTTTCAAAAAAGGCTTTCAGAAAATGTTATTCTGATTGGGGATGTTGTAAAGCGAGTGCGTTGTAGATCATTTAGGTTTGGGAGCACTGGAGATGTATGCTGCTAATGTCTGCGCCCCCTGTCACCGCTATCATGATCATATCGTGATTTAATTGTTGGTTCTCTCCTTCTAGGGTTTTTTCTTCGGGTTCTCTTTTTTCCCTCTCTCCACAAAAGTCATTGTTTAAATCATGGAATGAAGGCCAAGGGCGTATCAGCTTACTGGCCATTAAGTGCTATCCTTGTAAAACAAGGACGATAATGTGTATTTAAGCCTTTACGCGCAGAATCGTCGCAAACTATCCTGCTGCCTTAACTTTATTCTAATTTTGATCAAGTTTTTTATTTTATTTGTCCAGTTGACTTGCAGAAAGAACAAGCCGAGTCTATGCATCAGAGACAAAAGTAAGAATTCAGTTCTTTGCATTTCTTTGTCTGATTCGCATTTCTTATTAAATGAATATGAATCAGTTAATGTTTGCTGTTCTAGCCATGATTATGCAGTCACAGAGAAGAACACGGTACTAGCGACATGTCGAAAACTCGAAGAACAACTCGAAGAAAGATCCAGACAAATACAACAGTAAGTAGTTGTTGTCTTTGTCGTTTGTGTAAGTTTGGTATTTTATAGGTTTTCTATTGCATTTTTTTGCGCAGGAGATAAGAAAAATTTCGAAACTTACCTAATTAATTTTCATAATCTTTGCGCATTTTCTACCATACGTTTAAGGCCCCGTCCACACGTATCCGCAAATTTTTGTATCCGCAAATTATTTTTTGCGGATACGAAAATGTTTGCGTCCACACGCAGCGTATTCGAATCGTTTTCACCGTCCACACGTATCCGTTTTCGTAGAATTTGCGGATACGGATACACAAATTTCCGGACACGTGTGGACGCAACCCTTACCCGCAAAAAAAAATTAGCGGATACAAAAATTTCCGGATATGTGTGGACGGGGCCTAAGGGGCTTCGTATTGTTCAGCAACATTAAGTGATCTCGTAAAGTATCTACAGCTTAGGAAAAATGTTGAAATGCAGCTAAGGAAAGATTTTGTCTTCTCACTCTCTATGACATCATACTTTCATTGTGACGTCAACAAATCACGTATCGAGATGACGCGCGCATTTGTATGCTACATCATTTATTAATTTCAGCTACTCCTGGGGCAAAATTAGTCGCAGTTTTCTTTGATAGTATTGGTTATAATAGAACAACGTCAAAAGGATAACAGTTTTGACTTGATCGTTTTACAATTTTAGAGAATACGATGGTATTTGCGCGTGCGCAGTGGGAACAACAGGGGTCTGGGATCTAGTTGGGGATTTTATCGAGCATGCGCACTCAGAACAGCTTAACAATCAAGTAGTTTTTTGTTGCGAGATTAGCACCTATTCCAGTCATGTATGTATTCCTATGTTTTTATTTATTTAGGTTACAGCGCGAAGGAACAGTTAGTCTTTGGCAACGAGAAAAAGCCAAACTAGTAAAGGATATCAATTCAAAGTAAGCTCATTTGTAGCCCAAAGGCTCTCTCGCTCTAGTGCCTTCTCGGATTGATGCGATCAACAAGTACTGGAGCGAAAGAGCCTCTGCTACGTAGGGAAGCCATTAGTCCCAATCACAGTTTCCTGCGCCATCTTGAAAGGTAGTCGTGCCTTAATATCGAAGCGAGACGAACGGTGAGCTTGCAATGAAAGAGGTAATCTTGCAATGTTAGAGATAAGTGAATAATTCTTCAAGGTGTTAAAAACTGAAATGTGTTTATTGCTACCTTACAAAATATGTTTATGTGTTTGGCTACCTTAGTTTAAGATGGCAAAGGGAACTGTGAAAGAGACTTCTCAGTTTTAAATAGTGAGACTAGATAATACTTATTTGTGAATATGATTTCATTGTTAGTGAGGAACAGCTGACTAAAGAACTGAAAGAAGTAAAAGAACAACACGAGGAAATCAAAACAAGACTAAACAGACGAATACAGGTATGAATAAGACAACTTACGCTCTAATATAATCGGATGACCCCGTAAAATGGCGGCCCCGTCTCATTCTTATTGAGTCAGTAATCATGTGTCAGACAGGAACATTGGTAAATCTTTTTGGTAGACATTAACAACTGGGTAAAAAATGCCTAACAGACGTTTTTTCTCTTTAGGATTTAAGTGAGCAGGTAAAATTTCTGAAAATGGAACGGGATGTGAAGAACGGTGCTGTAAGATTACACGGTAAAGGTAGAATACACGGTGATAATAAACATCTTACTTGTTCACTCAGGATTCTAAGTCGTAGAGAGTTTTCTTCCTCAATATGATCCTCTAGCTCAGCGCGTGCGTTCCTCTGACCATTAAGGACCATTAGGGACCATAAGGGAACATTAGGGACCATTAGGGACCATTAGGGACGCAGATTCTTGAACTGATGTTTGTTGCTATAATAATTCTCCCACTTCAGAGACCGTAAATGATATCAGAAAAGCCCTTATTATTATTTGATACACCACAGTTCTCTGATAATCATATTTCTCGACCAATCAGAGCGCGCGTAGTATACATAAAATCAATCCTTATTTTATTACTTATTTGTTTGTTTGTTCGTTTGTTTATTTATTTTTCTCTCGTATTCATATTCAAGCCGGTAATGCATCACAAAGTGAACTGGAGAAAATGAAACAGCAGTTGTTCATGAAGGACAGGGTGAGTAGCTTTGAGAACACATACAAATAAACAAAAAACATGCAGATACAGACACAAACAGACACACACAAACAGACACACACAAACAGACACACACAAACAGACACACACACAGATAGACAGACAGACTAGCAGAAAGAAAGACTGGCGGACAGACGGCCAGACCAGCAGAAAGACAGACTAGCAGAAAGAAAGACTGGCGGACAGACAGCCAGACCAGCAGAAAGACAGACTAGCAGAAAGAAAGACTGGCGGACAGACAGCCAGACCAGCAGAAAGACAGACTAGCAGAAAGAAAGACTGGCGGACAGACAGCCAGACCAGTAGAAAGACAGACTAGCAGAAAGAAAGACTGGCGGACGGACGGAAAGACAGACAGACAGACAGACAGACAGACAGACAGACAGACAGACAGACAGACAGACAGACAGACAGACAGACAGACAGACCGGCAGATAGACAAGTAGTAGTCCATGGGCTAAAAATGGCGGCAGCAGACGAACAGAAAAACAAACAATAACAATAAAACACAATCAAACTACACAATCAGCAACTAATATTTTATCTGTTTCCTTTTTTTTTTAAATAACTGAAAATAGTATCTTCTGGTGGCAGAAGGAGAACTGCAAAAACAGCAGAAATATTATGTTGGATTTCTGAGTGGAATTAGTCGAGATTTCAGGTATCTTTCTCTTGCTCTCATGTCATGACATCTTGATTTATGCCGCTATAAGATATTTAAAGCGGAAAACAGACTCTTTTAGAATGAGCGTAATGTTTTTTCTATTAGACCACGCGTCATTCCTTAAGAATCATATGGAGAAGATATGTTAATAAGGATGTCGCTCGAAGAATCTTGGGCTTAGGCCTAGGAGAATAGGGAAGGGAGATTACCCATTCAATGTGTAATATGGGTTTTGGATTACCCAAGCACACACATTACAAGGAAAAAGACTTTCGAAAGTCCAAATGAAGCTAAGCGCGTTGACAGGATTTAATGTGGTGTGATTTTTTTTCTGTAGGATAATGCTTGAACGTCAACACTTGACAGTCAAGGACTACAACAAGGACCAGAAGGCCTTTGCGTCCATGTTGAACAAGATGTATGTGGCAGTGAAAGAAGGTAAGAACAGGGATGACTGACATTTTCAATACCGTCAACGTTATTATCGATACGAGGTGGGCTAGCATGTCATCGCGATTGCTGTTGTCATCATTATATATCAGCCTCTTTAACATCATTACCATCATCTTTACAGCGAATGCCTTCAGCATTGTCATTAGCATCACTGTTATTTACTGATCACTCGCATATTAGCCATCATTCTATCACAGTCATCAACATCATCATCATCATCATCATCATCACGTATCATCATCATCATCACGTATCATCATCATCATCACGTATCATCATCATCACGTATCATCATCATCACGTATCATCATCATCACGTATCATCATCATCACGTATCATCATCATCATCATTATCATCATCATCACGTACCATCACCATCATCACGTATCATCATCATCACGTATCATCATCATCACGTATCATCATCATCACGTATCATCATCATCATCATTATCATCATCATCATTATCATCATCATCACGTACCATCACCATCAACATAAAGAACATCAGCACTTGGTACTCATTACCACACTTCAGTACCAGGAATACAATGGCTTATTGCCATCGTTATCACTATCGTTCCTCGTCAACCACATAATCACCATCATCTATGGATAGCGATCGCCCTAACCATTGCCTTCTTTACCATCACCATCCTTCACCATGGTCTTCACCATTATCATTATGCGCGTCGTCTTTGAAATGTTAATATGATATTTTCCATGTCTTCAACTTCTTCTCTCTTCGACAGGAAGGCTCTCCGACTTCAGAGCAACGTTGCCCTCACATTATCTAGGAATCAACGTGGTAAGCAGAAGTATTAATTAACCTTCATTCCTTAACCATTGCGAGTTTCTTTGACATTCTCTATAGTCGTGCTCGTAGTTCACGCCAAAACTCTTCCTCCACAGTTCCATTGCAGTGACTAAACACTGCACTCAAACTCAAACCAGCGCTAGCATCTTTGAGGCTTTCCCTTTTAGAATGATATTGAATATAAGATTACGGATAAGAAAACGCGTCGATTTATTTTAAACATGACGTTTCAGCTATAACTAGTGATCGGAACCAAAGCAACACTGTTGCTTGTTGTACGATTGTCAAAAAACGTCTTACCTTGAATCGTTTGACAGGAGTTGAGTGGTCATCCCTTGGGGAAGAAGCTCTCTCGACCCTTTATGGACCTCGAAAAACACCTGGAGGAAGTAGAGAACACTGATCTCAGGTATAGTCTAACAATCCCTAATAATCCCTAATGAGTTTGTTAAGACCCTCCCTTGGCGAGTTTTTTTCTCTGGGTTCGGTTTTCTTCCCTCCGCTAAACCCAACACGCTTAATTCCAATTCGAAGTGAGAGTTAGCATAGCTCTGACTTTGATCAGCTAGCCCAAGGGTTGTTTAAGGTTTAAAACTGATAGCAAGTTAGCAGAGCCCTGACTTTGATAAAATTTGAAGGTTTGAAATGAAAAACCAAATATTTAATCTTTCACCAGAAAACATTTCTGCCTCAAAATCCGATCCCATTATGACGTCATTAATTAATAGTTAAGTCTTAATAATGACGTCAACAAGTTTATTTCATAATTATGACGTCATGTGAAGAATTCCTACGTCGTCATCGAAATCAGAAGGTTCAGGAGATTCGCTTGACTAAAAACTGCAGGGCATTTGAATGCGGATCCCGACAGTCTCTCACGCTGAGAAATTTGAGAAAAAGTGCCACGAAGAGAGTCGTTCGTATTCTGTGCCGAGGAAACAAATTCGTTTGAAATCTTTTAAGCTTAGGAGAATCGCTTGAAGTTTCTCTACAAAGATAGATCACGCTGATTCGATTAGAATTTGATTTACAAATGATATGCCGGACTATGTTTTTTTTACAGACGTCGAGTGACATTACATGCTCAAACGACCCTTGACAGAAACGAGTGGGCATTGGGCACTCATTTGTCGCACGGGGACTGGGCAATGCTTTTGGGTAGACAGTACTCACTGTAACATATAAATAGAAAACATGGCAATAAGGGGGGGGGGGGGGGGGGGAAATACCGAGAAACTGAACCAAGTGGAGTAAAGGTTCATGTCAGGGAAATGTTCCAGCATTTCAAATAAGGAAAGCATGCACAGTACAAGTTTTTGGATCCTGCGCTGATATCATAGAAATCAAACATAAGCCACGAGATATCAAGTATTTTTTTCTAAAAAATATTACAAATGTTATTTATGGGTTACAATGAAATGAACAATTTGAAAACAAACAAACAATAAAAATACGGGGAAGAAAAACACACAGACACAAGAAAAGAAAAAGAAAAAGAAAAAGAAAAAAGAAAAAAAAAACGAAAAGGGAGGATTTAAATCTTACCAATAGAAATAATTAAAAATAAAAAGGAAGTAATAGATTCCACTTTGCCATACCCCCGAGACATCCGCAGAGCTGAGGCGTCGTATGGACTTCGGACCTGACGGCGATTAAATCCTTCTGCCCTTGGGTGTACGAATTACGCAAGAAAATGTTCTAGCCGAAGCATCAGGGGAGAGACCAGCCGGCCCCCAGACCATATCGGCTAATCCCTTGCATCTCTGCCACGCACGGAATCGTTGAAAATATAATGTTAAAAAGTCTAGTCTATTCGGTGAATTGTTTTCGCGGCTATTGTTATGCTAATGTCTTGGAAGCGTGGCTCAATGGGAAAAACTAGCTTTGACTTCCAAGTTAAAATGTCAAGCCCGATTGAGGGAGGTTAGTACCTGGATGGGTGACCTGAAAACTATACTAAGTACTCAAGTTTTTATTTCTATTTTTTGTATTTCTTTTTACTCTTAGATACTCGACTAGAAAGAGAACTTTGAGTTTTTTGCGTTCAATTTGCCCTAGGGTAACCGATTAATGTCGGTGTACTGAAAACGCTAATTATATTTGTCTTTCTTTTTCAGAATCGATGTCAACCATCCTTTACTGTACGGATGGAGGGAAGGCAAAGGAGATTCAGCTGAAGGACGACGCGGTTCAAAATCGGCTCAAGGTACTGAAATTTTTCTTTGAAACTAATTTTTTTATCGATACCCTGAAACGACCTCTAGGATGATCTAAGCCAGGGGACAGCTACTTCACGGATTGAATTCTCAATCTCAAACTTCTTGGCAGACCAAAGTCAGGGCATGGCTAACTCACAGATCAAACCCTGAAATAACCTCCGGGCTGATCTATGTCAGGGTATGGCTAACTCACAGATTGAACCCTGAAACAATCTCTGGGCTGATTAAAGTCAGGGCATGGCTAACTCACAGATAGAACCCTGCAACCAATTCTGGGCTGATCTAAGTCAGGGCATGGCTAACTCACAGATCAAACCCTGAAACAACCTCTGGGCTGATCTAAGTCAGGGCACGGCTAACTCACAGATAGAACCCTGAAACAATCTCTGGGCTGATCTAGTCAGGGCATGGCTAACTCACAGATCAAACCCTGAAACAACCTCTGGGCTGATCTAAGTCAGGGCACGGCTAACTCACAGATAGAACCCTGAAACAACCTCTGAACTGATCTAGTCAGGGCATGGCTAACTCACAGATCAAACCCTGAAACAACCTCTGGGCTGATCTAAGTCAGGGCACGGCTAACTCACAGATAGAACCCTGAAACAATCTCTGGGCTGATTAAAGTCAGGGCATGGCTAACTCACAGATATAACCCTGAAAAAACCTCTGGCCTGATCTAAGTCAGGGCATGGCTAACTCACAGATACAACCCTGAAATAACCTCTGGGCTGATCTAAGTCAGGGCATGACTAATTCACAGATTGAACCCTGAAACAACCTCTGGGCTGATCTAAGTCAGGGCACAGCTAACTCACAGATCAAACCCTGAAATAACCTCTGGGCTGATCTAAGTCAGGGCATGGCTAACTCACAGATTGAACCCTGAAAGAACCTCTGGGCTGATCTAAGTCAGGGCACAGCTAACTCACAGATCAAACCCTGAAACAATCTCTGGGTTGGTCAAACTCAAGGCCCGGTAAATGCAAACGTTAAATTGGAGTTTAGCATTTTGAGTTTGGCAGAGGGAGGAAAACTCAAGAATAGAACCCGGGTAGAAAATCCCTGAAATCAAGGGAGGGACCCAGCAAACTTTACACACAAGATTTCGAGTTCAGAAATGGCACCCGAGACCCAAGAGGTGAGGGCGAGTGCTTTACTTCTACGCCATCCTTGATCCCCTCTTTGATTGTTTAATAATAAATGGTTTGAAATGTTGTTTTTCAGTCAGTGGAGTTCATCCACAGCTCGTTGACATGAAGCAATGCAAACCTTTAACAAAAGAAACGCTTGAACACTTTCCTGAATGGTCAGAAAACCAAGTAAGTCAACAATTCACGAGGGACTTCCTTTTCCTGTACCATCAGTTATTCACTCCTCTTCCTTTCGAAGAAGAGAAATAGCGAGGGACATTTATCATTTCTGTGCGCAGAATACGAATGTATACAAATTTTTAAGAAGACTTTTTGTTTTTTTCCATCATGGAACTTACTCTCGCGGTAGCCTCGCATTCAGGCGTTTCAGGACAAGGTTGAGCGAATTTAAACAAAGATTTTTGTCCCATATGGCACCTTAAAGTCACAATCTCACAGCTATATCGCATTATCTTTTAGATTGAAGAAATGTTTGCACAGTTTAAATCATTTGATGCGAACGGAGATTTTCATCTAGACACACAAGAGGTGAGTATTGGACAGCTATCACAAGGATATATCATAACCAGGTCACTCATACATGCATACCAATAGAACCAAGCGAAGATGGTTGATGGTTATTTGAAAAATATTATTTTTTCCCCTGTGCAAGATGAAATCCTTTTAATCGATCGAGTGCGCAACGTGTGTTTTCTTTTCGCGCGCGTTGATATATTTAGTGACGTAATATAGGATCGATGACGTCACTAAATGTTTTCTTTACGTGACGTCATCATGATAATGGCTAATTTAATTTGCGATGTTGACAATTACTTTCGATTGCAATTCTAGTTTGTGACAAAATAATATGGTTTTAAGCTATTTTAAGTCGTTTAATTTGACATTTTTCTCATTACCTCTAACGTTGTTATTCAAACAATGCGCAACTTCGAGTTACTAGAAAGGTTAGCTTGACAATTGTAATTTTGTGTGATTCTTACTCAGGCCAAACCATGGCCAAACTCTTTTTTCTCATCAGCTGCTTCGAGCAATTCCAGACACGTTAGGAAGAATGGCGACCACTGAAGAAATTAAGGTAATAATAAGCGATTCTTTTTATGATGAGTGTATTTTTATACGAATATCCAATTTGCGCCTCTTTCACTCCTACACATTAATACTACATTCAATATTCTATGCGTATAACTCTTAATAGCCCACTTCCGAGATAGGCTTCGCTTGTCACGCACAAAGGTATCAGTATGAGGCTACGTGCTAAATTGAATTAATTCTTACCACCTGTCACGAATGACTGAGCATTTAGCACGTAGCCTCATACTGAAACCTTTGTGCGTGACAAGCGAAGCATATCTCGGAAGTGGGCTATTCACATGTCGATTGTTATGAAGGGAGGAAAACTGGTGAAACTGGAGAAAAACGGCATTCAAGCAAGGGAGAGAACAAACAAACTCGACTTACATATGCGGTTCAGTTAAGAATCAAACCCGCAACTCCAGACATCAACTACACAGGCAAAAAAGCGCATATCAAATATTTACCATCAAAAGCTCTATGCATTAAGGTTAACAAGTGCGGAGGTCTTTTACAGGGGATTAAGTAACAGAGGGAGAAAACAAACAAACTTAATCGACGTTTCATTTTGTTGTTGATGTTTTTATGCTAACCATAGGAAGCCATGATGGAGGTTGACATAGATTCCTCGGGGACGGTGGATTTCTACGAGTTTCTTTGTGTTGCCAGGTTAATCAGTCAAGGAAAAGGTAGGATCGTGATCTATTCTAACTCACGACCAATGGTAAAGAAGGGTCTAGACTCTGCCTTATTTAGTGATAGGGATAAGTAACACCAAGCCAGATATGAGGCATGTCATGTGACAATACGAGTTACATAATCTTCAATTGGATTGATTAACTCTGTGTGTAGGACCCTAGGTTAGTCTGTGCATTGAGGCACTGTTAGGCTACAGAAAGAACTGTGGGGGATGAAGGAAAGAGAAAAACTTCCCATAAAAAGGTTTCACTGAATGTGATCTCTAGTGGAGCAGCAGTAAGGCGGACACGCGGAGCGCCGGCATTACTAAAAAAAAATACAAAGAAATGTATGGGGTGACGAGGCCCTACAGGGGGTCTTGCGCGGCCGGGTGGCATTGCGAACAGGGCCTTACTGCTGCTATGCCGGGCATGGTAAATGAAGGTTAAGATATTTGTCGGATATACGATGCATGAATGTAAGAAGTTCACCAATGACTTCTGTGTGATTTGTCTAAGACCTAAAGTTATCGTACCTAAGCCAGAACCCTTTTGGTGTTGTGGTAAAAAAATGCAAATAGAAGACGACACGTCAGCACAGTGTTACGAGTGTGGTAAGAATATTCGTAATGCCGTACCAAATGCTACCAAAGAGCAGTATTACGCCAATGGAGGTCGTACGAAGACCCCATATAAGAGAATAAGATACTTCCGAGACTGGATGAGTCATATCCAAGGTTTACATCCGGTATATTTAGACGATGAAGTAAGGCAGAAAATCATAGACCACTTAGAAGAGCCAACCCCACAAAGTCTACGAAAGACATTGAAAAAATTAAAACTAGGGAAATATTACAAAGCTATTCCCTATCTTTTGTCTGAAATTACCGGTAGGCGTATTCCTCATGTCCCAGATATGCAAAGGGCCGAGTGGTTATTCTGTCGGCTGGATAAGGATATTCCTTATTACCCCGACGTAATTTACGAAATATTTTACAAAATAGACCCCAACCACCCCCTGTTAGGATGGATTCCGAGAAGATGAAATGTGCAGTCGAAATCCCCCTACGTTCTTTTCAAAGCAGATGTCTACTGAGCGAGTTTTCTTTGGAGCTCCTCTTTTGCCTCCTGGTAGATCTTTTTGCGAGATTCCTCGGAAAGATCTTTCACGATGGTTTTTTTATTACCCGACTTTAGCTCCCCGTATTTCTTTTCCTCCGCGAGGATCAAAGAAAACTCCGTGTCGTCTATGCGGCGATCCCGCAGAGCCTGAGACACCAAGTCGGCGATGGTGTTAGCCTTTGCTCTTGCTAGGGCTATATGAGTGTCGTGCTTGGATATCTTACCGGACAATTGCTTCATAATGCCTGTCGTAACAGCGGAAACAATGCCGCAGACGGCTCCAACGCTGGCCAAAGGAACGCCAACGACTATTCCAGGCCCGGTAAGCGAAGTAGCAACGCCAGTGCCTGTTAACGCCACGGACATGGAGCCGGAAGTTATCGCGATTTTATGTAGTATGCTTCGGGCTCTGGCGTACTTTTTCCTGACCTCTTCGTAGTGTTTCGCTTGCCCTTCCAAGTAAGCCAGTATTAAGTTCGCTTTATTCAGACGAAAGTTCTCGGCGTTTAATTCGTTGGGAACATCTGGGTACAACTGAGGTGCTGAAGGTATAACATCCATTATATACTAATGTACGACGCTTTTGGGAATAACATAGAGGAGCAGCCACATCACGACAACCGGGATTATGCCAACTGGAGAGCATTTAGGAAGATGTTTCCGCATGCAGACCCTAGTAAGTTTGAAAGAAGACCCGATGGGATTTACTATGAAGGCTCCAGGATGTACAGCAATGCGGACTTGGAGCCAAAGAACCCAAAACCCGAGCATAAAGAAAGGCAGCCTAATTTTCCAGAGAATTTATTACCGGCAACGGAGGATTACCCATTTTACGATAACAAAGGCGGCGCAAATGACTTTGCTAAGATGGTTACCTCCTTAGAAATCCCCGTGGGCCCTACGACTTTCAAAATAAAAGTCAGAGACATCTTTAGAGAAACTGCCATGAAACATACCTCAGGGAAAGAATCCAGAGAATGGTTATCAGGTCCCAACATGCGGTATTGGCCACAGCAGTTAAACTTTGCTGTCTGGGCTGCTACTAAAGGATGTGGTATAGCCTCGGATATGTTCCATATTCCTTTCCTGCGATTTCATGTTGCTTTTACTATTCGTAGGATATTGTTTGAGTTAGGAGCGCCGCTTCCTAGTGACACTATCTTTAAGCCGAAGGATAACAAATATGACAAAGTCGCATGGGAGCGATTAAGGAATGAGTTTAAGCTTACCAACCCTGATTTTCGCAACAAAGAGGGTGCCGCCCATGGTTTAGGAGAGACTTACACCTATGCTTCGTATGTTGGCGCCAGCATAGAAACTCCGGGTATGGGGTATCCTAGCAGATGGGAATTCTCCGACTTAGGGGGTAAAGCGTCAAAAGGTGACTTGATTTACTTCATAGAAAGCAAAGAAAAGTATCCTTGGGCGCCTTTCTTTGCCGCAAAGGGCATTGGACTGAAAAACCTAGCAAGGATTAATCGAAGCATCGAAGCCTTTGTTTACTGCATTCTAGGAGCACAGGTTAGCACTCGCAGCCCCATCGTAGATGCCAGTGGTGCGTCACAGGAAACGCAACAAGTATTCCTTGTCCTCTTCGAAAGCGCTGTTATCGAGAATGAGATTTCTAAGTCAGTTCAAAGATATCAACTTGCGGTGCAGCAATCAAAGGTTAGACTGGATTATGCCTTGAGTCCTGGTTGTTGGTTAATGCCAAGTAATTTGGTCATCAACGCCGATTCCGTCGTGGGTTACAACAACAAACTTCAACGAGCTACTAAGGATATGAAGTTTGGGGTGAATGACGTGAACTCTGACACTCTTAGGAACATTCCCCATTTCGTGGAGAAGCCAAAGAAGGAGCACGTAGAAAAACCATCAAAGAAGGCGCATGTAGAAAAGCCACCAAAGAAACCAGTAAAGAAGGTTACCGAGGAATATGACCATAACTTACTAAAAGCCGGCTTAGCAGCTGCAAGCATTGGTCTGAGCTATTATATATGGCAATGAACAACCCCTACGTAGCTGGAGTAGATTGTGTCTATACGACTTATACAGGCGAGAAAAAATACACCCAGGCGTCTTGGGTTGATGTCACGGGGATGTCCGTGAATTTGAACTACTCGGGAAAGAAGTTAATCCTTTGTAGTATTTGCATTGGCACGAGTAGCCACGCCAACGTGGGCTTTAGGTTCCTGGATGAGAATGGCGTACTGCAGCCTATGAGAAATAAGACAAACAACAGGGAGCCTACGCATTTCTCCGTAGAGCCCAACCCCGGCAGCGCCGAAAATCTATCGGTTTGGACTTTCCACATGGTTGCTGATTGCCATGGGAAGGTAAAGCTGCAAATGAGAGTAGACGACACGGGCGTAGTAACGATAAATAGCATACATGACCAAAGAGATCGACCTTATAATCACGCTACCATTAGCACTCTTACGGTGCTTAGCCTTTAGAAGCAAATTTATTTGCTGAAATATATGAATCCACACGCGAAGGAAGATTGGTTTCTCCATTACCTGGAGGAAAAGGAGTACGTGGGCGACAAGTGGCAAGACGCCGGATTGTGGGTGGAGGTTGGAGGCCTGGGATTGATCATGTGCACTATTTGTATTTCGGCGGGGTACTCATGCAATGCCGGTTTTAGGATCGTTGATGAGAATAACCATCCATTACTGCCTTACAGGGTAAAAAGTAATACCAGACATCCAGTTCATTTTTCGTCGGAGCCCGTTCCTCCGCAAGCGGAAGACATAACGCCGGTAACTTTCCATATGATAGCTAATTGTCAATATGCAAAGCTTCAAGTTCGCCCCAGCGATGGTAACGGCCGCATACGAATAAATGCCGCCCCGACTGTTAACCCTTCGACGGATGCTACTTGGAATCATAAGCCCATTAGCACCATGAGCGTGCTGCCGCTAGTTCCGCATTATCAAGGCGGTGCGAATACTATCTTTACTTATCCCCAGTCGAGGATGCCTCGGATGCCCGACGACGATAAGCCCGACATAATACACAAGGATAAGATCATCCCTTCATCTTCTTCAAAAGTACCACTCCGATAGCAACAACTAATATCCAAATGTTGTTACCCACGAACTTTAACAATTCGCCTCCTGCCTTTAAGGCCAAGGAAACAACAGAACCAAGCAGCCCAGGTAAGCTGGCTGCCATCTTTTTTCCCAACTCTGTTAGGCCATTGCCTAACTTCTTCACACCAGCTCCTGTAGCTTTAAGGGCAGATATGATTACCCCTACGACGCTTGAAACGGCGACTGCAAATGCTAAAGGTACCCCATACTTCAAGAGGGCCCTTTTTATCTTTTCTTTGGTGGTTAGTCCCAATTCCCTTTCCAAGTTCTCCCTTTGCGCTTGTAATTCCGCCAGTCTCTCCTGAAGGGCTTCTACTTCCCGTTGAGCTGCTTCCCTTTCCTCTTCGGGGCGAGTTTGATCTTCGATGACTGTTCGTTGCCGCTCTATTTGCCCCTCCATGTCTTCAATAGCCTGATCTCTTTGCCGAAGTTGCTCCTCTTTAGCGTTGATTTCAGCAACCAACTGCCGCCGTTCCTCTAAAGACCTAGTTATGGTGGTCCGTAAGTCCTTAGCTTCCTCATTATTAATATCTAGGTCTTGCAGGGCAAGCTGGAAAGTCTTTTTAGCGCCATCTTTTTCGCGTAGGGCCTTGTCTCTTTGTCCTCTAAGTTCTAATATGCGTTGATCCTTGTCGTTAAGTTCTCTGCTTTGGGCATCGAGGAGCAGTCGGTTTTGTCGCATGTATTCTGCCTCCCTTTCCTCCATCGCTTCCTTTAGTTCTTCGATTTCCCTTATCGCCTCAAGACCTTTTTGTTGCCGCTGCATTATGGTCTTAACTCTTTCGACGGCTTCGTCAAAATTCTCACTATTTTCTCTCAGTCTTTCGGGTAAGTTGGGTTCTCCTAATGCCTTTCTAAGGGTTGAAGGAATCTTTTTATCTGCGTAGTATTTACCATTTAAGTCCCTGATGACATATGGACGAGCATTAGACCTATTTAACCTTGCTACTATGACTTCCCTACCCCATTCGTTATCCGTGTTAAACATTACTTGGACTTTGTTTGGGTCCCAGTTTGGGAATTCATCCTTGATCCTATCAAAGTCGTCCGGGGTTTCTTCCATGGATTCGTTCATTTGTTCCTGAACCCTACTAAGCCATGCAGCGCTGGGGGCTTCAGGAATGTCGCCGCCTGGACCTACTACGTAATCCATTTGCAAAAATTCTGGAACGGGTTTGTATGGATTTTTTCGTGTGAACATACGATTTAATGTGGCCTTGACCCTCCTCCACCTACTACCAAACTTGTCTCTTAAGGCTGCGTCGTAGATCAGGGGGTCTTCCTTGCCTTTAGTCCATGCGTCGTATTCGTCGTCGTTAATATCTGCTTGACCTTCTTCAGTAAGGGGATCGAAATCTAATCCTTCTCCATCCATTATATATGATAAGCTCAAAGTTAAACCCCAATGTATTGCCTAAGCAGGTTGGTGGGCTGAAAGCAGAGCGCACCTTTCATCGGGTTACCTTTACCCCCAGCACCGCAAGGCCAGGAGAAACGCTGTATGTGGGTGTGCCCCGTCTAACAGACAACTTGGTGTTGGTTCCTGGGACTTTGGCCTTGAGGTTCGATCTAGCGGTACAACCAAGTACTGCGGACAAGCGCTATGCCGTCAATAACGCAGGTAGGAACTTGGTTTCCAAGATGCGCGTAAAGTTCGCAGGGGAATCCTTGTTGGATTTGAATAGGTACGACTTGTATGCCACGTACAAAGATTTGTGGTTGACGGCGTTCGACCGTGCACAGAAAGTAGAGCAGGGAATTGGAAGCGTTATTCTTCGTAAGCTTCGCAGCGACACCAACCCGGCGCCTACGGACTCCAGCGGAGCAACCGCAGTAGCAGACGCGACGAGGGTAAAGACCGCCTATGGTAGCAAGTACGTTATCCCTTTGGACTTTGAGGTGATTACGAATCATGGTGCGTATTATCCCAGACAGCTAAGTGAGTTACAGTTTGAAGTAACCTTGGCGGACACCACGAACGTCATAGGAGGAATGGACACCGCAATTAGCGGGGCTGTCGATCCTTATTCCATCAAGAACTTAGAGCTGCAGTACGAAACCGTGTACAGCGAAGATTTGGCTCGTAATGCGGGTATGGAGTACAGCTCTGGCAAGGCATTCCTTTACGACCACGTAGTGATGTATAAGACATTTAGCTTCTTGGATAAGACGGATGAGGTTATTAACCAAAGTATTAATATCCCCCGAAGAAGTCTCACGGGGTTAATGTTGGTGTTTGCTAAGCCCTACGAGGCCGGTAAGCGCGACTCCGAGGCCTTTCATAACCCCAACATTACCAACGTTGGCGTGAATATCAACGGGGTTCCAAACAAGGTGTACTCGCAGGGAATAAAGCCTGCAGACGTCTACAGGGAGGCAATGCGTAAGTTTGGCGACCAAATTAGCCCCGACGAATTCTTTAAGGATAAGTATGCGTTGTGGATTGATATGCGCACAACGAACGATGAAGACCTACATGGCCAGGGTTTACGGTTGGTAAATACCCAGGATGGTATTACTTTGGAGATCAAGCGCACAAAGAACTCCTCCGCGGGCGACAGCGACAAGATAAACTGCTACGTCTTCGTCGTGTCTGACGCGCAGCTGAGCGTTGAAATGAACCAACTAAAGAGCGTTGCATATTGAAAAAGTTAAAATATTTCTCAAATATACAATGCTTCGCGTATTCGAAAACAACAACACCCAACTGCAATGCATAGTGCAAGGCGACAAACCATACTTCAAAGCGAAAGAAGTGGCGTCTGCGTTGGGTTATGAGCGCCCGAAAGACGCAATTAGAGCACACGTATCCGCGAAATACCAGAAGAGGTTGGATGAGCTAAAGGGGGCTGCAAATCACCGCCCCCTTGCTAACGCACAACCAAATTCCATATTCATCTCCGAACCTGGGTTGTATGAACTGATATTTAGTTCTAAGTTACCCAAAGCTGTGGAGTTCCGTGATTGGGTCTTTGAAGAAGTCCTACCCGCATTGCGTAAGGAAGGTAAGTACGCAGTAGAAAGGCGCTTCGATGGTCCAAATAAGTTGGTATTCAAGATCGAAAATGAGTTCGACTTGCATAAAAAAGTAGTGGATTACATCCGTAAGTTTTACCCCTATATGCTCGTGACCCCTGGTCTGGGCGAATTGCAGGATTCAGATGGTAAACGCATAAAGTGTTGGCAGAAAGGATATCAGCGCGGGCAACCCGACATAATGATCCTGAATGCACACGTACGTTACCGTGGATTCTGCATCGAGCTGAAGACCCCAAAAAGCAACGGGGTACTATCTGAGGATCAACGCCGTCTCTTACAGAGGTACGAAGAAAACGGTCATAAGGTACTAGTCAGCAGCGACTACGATGTCATCTGCAGAGAGATAACGGAGTACGCAGCGCAACTGCGAATTCCCTGTCGGTGGTGTCGCAAGGTCTTTAAGACCCGTGAGACTTTGGCAACGCATTTAAAGATATTCCATAGGTATAATGGATCACAACAAGTTCGCTGAGTTGAAGTTCATCCAGACACACTGGAAGGACTTAGAAATAGGTGAAATCTACGAGGTGAAGAATTACGTAGCCTTTGAAGACGTCAACCGCCTACGCCTGATCTTAAAGAGTAAAAGACGGACGTACAGCCTTTGGGCTCCCGATAGGGTACGATATGCTATCGAAGGCCAGGACGTTACCCACGTTATGAGTCACGGTAAGGAGGGCGGTAAGTGGGTGTTCGACGTAGTTAAATATGAACCGGAAAGTCCGTTACATTCGTAAGGACCTCTGGTTCGGAAGCCTCGGGGCACTCATGTCCTTCTAGGTATACCTCGCCACAGTCTGGGCAGGTGTGCCTTTTTTTACGCGGTAGGGGTTTGGGGGGCGTGATGCAATCTGCTGGTGGTTCGCTCGTAATACAGTCCATATATGGAAAGGGTGATTAGAATGCCTCCTAGGAACGCTGCTGCGTAGGCCAACATATACCTAAGAAGTGATTCTAAAAGGGTGGGTGTATGTTAAGTATTAGGTTAGTCCTTTGTTAAGTCCCAACAAGAAAGGATATTGAAATACGCTAGTGTATGTTAAGTATTAGGTTAGTTCTTTGTTAAGTCTTCTGGGGGACTGGTATTGAAATGCTGTGGTATACGTTAACACCTAGGTTAAGTATTTGTTAAGACAATTGAAGACATGTTCTTCTTCTCTTACGCAACCACAAACATTGCATTCTTGCCTCCAATATTCCCTATTAGTCCAAGGAACTCCTTCAGCACGTTCAAAGTAAGGGAAGGTACGTATTAACATCTTACGGTAATCTATTCGATTCCTTAAGTATTCTTCTTTGTGTGGACAACGACTCATCAGATCCGCACATTGGTAACAATCCACACTTTATAAGTCATATTCCCTGGAAAGGAAATCGTAAATTCCTTTGTGCATCTTCTTGTGTGTTTGTAAGCGTTGGCGGCTACTAAGTACTTTATTACAGAAGCCACACCGTCTGTCCTCATTACAAACTCCTCTCTTTAAATGTTCCTGCATCCCCAAGGGGAATTCTTTATTACAGCCCTTACAAAGAGTGCAGATACGCTTGTTTCTATGTTGCTGCATCTTTTGAACTGTACTGAATTCCCTACCACAATCCCCACAAGATTTACTCAACGTCTTTGTGCAAACCTTATTGTTAACGTGGTATTGTAACCTTTGTTTGGTGCTGAACACCTTCTTACACAACGAGCAGTCCATATATACTAACAATATCTTATCCTCAGTTTAACGTACAATTACTTAACCTAGATGTTAACATACACCACAGTATTTTAACGTTAGTCTCTGATGAGGCTTAACAAAGGACTAACCTATTGCTTAACGTACACTTCCCCTTTTAAGATTGGTCTCTGTTGGGACTTAACAAAGAACTAACCTAATACTTAACACACACCACAGTATTTTAGTATCAGTCCTTGATGAGACTTAACAAAGAACTAACCTAATACTTAACACGCACCAGCACATCTTATCTTCAGACCTCTGATGGACTTAACAAACGACTAACCTAATACTTAAGATTCTTTCCCGGGCAGACGTAACAAAGAACCAACCCAGGCGTTTCTTGGGATTCCCTCCAGGCCCTTAACCTGGGCGTTAACGTCACCCTTAAGAATTCTTCCCGCCTTACGGAGGATATCGCATGAAGTCTTTGACTGACTCTTTAGCCCACGTTGCCATTGTTACCAACGCACCAAACCTCTCTGCACGCTTCAGACCACATATCTCATCGTACAACTCCTGCACGTGCGCCTTTAGCTGGTCTATCTCCTCCCTTTGCCTTTCTATGGTATCTTTCTTATCCTTTGCGTCGGCGATAATCTTCCCTACAGCTTCCACGGGGTCCATCTATATATACATGAACCCGAATCACATACCTTGCAATGCTCTTATAGTAGGTCCCACAGGCTGTGGAAAGACACAATTCATCGTGGAGCAACTATTAGGACCCTTTAGGTGTCGTTTCGACTACATAGTGCTGCTATGCCCGACTTATGTGAACAACCGCACCTGGGCAGGCATAGGAATGAAAGACGACGACTTCTTCGTAGACATCTTAGACCCCAACGAATTATCCAGCCACTTGGTATTCTGGCACCGGCAATTCCCTAAAGACGCACAAACGCTCCTTATATTGGACGACATAGCCTGTGGAGATGACGTAAAAAGACGCACCTCTGAACTCGTTAAACTTGCTTTCAGCGGCAGACACGACAACATCAGCGTTTGGTTGCTCTCCCAGCAGCTCACCAGCGTCTCTAAACCATTCAGGGAAAACATAGGCACCCTTGTAGTCTTCTACACGCCCAGCAAGTCTGACTTGGAAACCATCATAAGCGACTACGGCGGCGAGATATCCAAGGAACGCCTACATGAACACATGCGTTACTTAAAGACCAACCAACATTCTAAGATGATATTCACCTTAAGGTTTCCTTATGACGTTAATGTATATGGACATTGAGCAGCTCTTAGATGAAGTCCCCACACAGCTACATGAAAGTAACCTCAAGGAACAACTTAACATCCTTGTGTCTTCTGGGAAGTGTAAAGAAATGATAGGCAAGGAACTTACCCATGAGCAGGTTAATAAGTTGCCAGAAGAAGAAGTCAAGAAGTTCCATAAGAGGTACGAGGCCGCCCTTGCAAGTAAGACCACGGACGCCGTAGCAGACTCCGCTATCCGACTTGCCACTAAGTTGCTTGGACTTGCGTTGCCCATAGACGACGTGGAGCAACTACAGAAGGACATAAGTGAAGACTACGTCATATCCCAAGAACTTAAGATAACCTGCGGGTGGTTGTCTTTGAAGTGCGGTAAGTTAATGGCAGTCGCCTCTGCGGCACTTCACGTAGCTCAGCATGTCGACTTGAAGGAGGTACTCACATCTTGGAAGGACTTCAAGAAAAACAGAGATATTGAGAAGGTCTTCCAGGCAGCACTTGCTGAGATACCCAACCAAGTCGTTGCCGATTTGTAAGTCGTTATCAAGTACTTACACAAGTCGTTGTCAAGTACTTACTTAAGTCATTGTAGGTACTTACTTAAGTCGTTATCAAGTACTTACTTAAGTCATCCTTAAGTCGTCGTCAAGTACTTACTCAAGTCATTATAGGTACTTACTTAAGTCATCCTTAAGTCGTCACCAAGTCATCCTTAAGTCGTCACCAAGTCATCCTTAAGTCGTCACCAAGTCATCCTTAAGTCGTCACCAAGTCATCCTTAAGTCGTCACCAAGTCATCCTTAAGTCGTTGTCAAGTCCTTCAAGTCCTTAGATATAATATGAGCGACGCCGAGGGACAACCACCCGTAGAAGAAACCAAGATTACCAAGCCCAAATCTGCCGGCAGAGTTGCCGCGGGAAAGAAGCTGGCTGAGATGAATAGGAAGAACAAAGCCAAGAAAGCCGAAAAAGTAGTAGAAGAGGACTCCTTTTGGAACCCCGGTTACGTCATTGGCGCCGTAGGAATCGTCCTAGCAGCCGGCAGTCTTTACTTACAATGGCGAACGACGAAAAAGGCAGAACAACGACAGCCCCCGGTATATCGTGCACCCGCGGAACCCGTCGTCCGAAGGAGCAACATCCCTGAGATGGAATAACCTTCTCCCTTTGTAATATAATGTCGACCGCGCTAATGAAAACTGTTGAAGAAGCAGCTATTATCACTTCCATCGTTGCGGGCATCGGTTGGGTGGGTAAGAAAGTACTCAAAGAAGACCTTACCGACGACCCAAGCAAGAGCTTCTCTAATTTCGCTAAGATGACCGCCGTCGTTGGCGGAGCTATCATGGCAAAAGACTACCTACAAAAAGAAAAGTACCTGCCTAACATATAATGCTTAGCTTAGTCGCAGGTGGAGTTATTGCAGCTTTAGCATTTACAGGGGCTAATTATGGTGGTAGATATCTGGATAAATTAGTCGGCGGCGACAAGAACGCAGAATCTAACGCCGAAAGGAAAAGACACGACTTAGCGCTGGAGAAATATCAGCGAGACGTGGCGGCTTGGAATGAAAAAAGACAAGCTTACAGGGATTGGTTGGACAAGAACTACCAAGACAAAATGCAGGCGGATAAGAACTTCGAAAACACGGACTACGCCTTTAAGCTCTATGCGCAAGCACACCCCGCGGCATTAACGGGGTTAAAAAGGCCTCAGTTCAAGAATTACTACCAGCCTTCTAAGAAACAAAAAGATAGTGAGCTGGTCTTCGTAGGAGTCGCAGGGCTGGCAGGAGGCGTAGCTTTGGCGTATCTGCTCTGAGCTGCGCTCAGATCACTAGAAGGGGACTTGTCCCCTGTAATATATGATCGTCTTTTTGGAAAGCAATAAGAATAACTTTACTACTTATTTGAATCCTCCCATCAAAGCCTGTAAGGTTCGGTTGGTTAGTTGCTCTTTGTACAATTCTTGGTATAATTTGATTAATGGCTTTGTCATCGGAACTTCCGGCACCAAGCCAAAGTTACCAGATTCCCATTACACCCCTATAACACTGGCTAAGGAGCTAGCAAAGCATGGATATACTCTTACCGCAGGATTGCCCCATGAAATGACATTCAAGAAAAATAGTGGGAGTGCCAATCTAAAGGACAGTTCATTGGTAGAACTCCTGGGCCTTACTAGTACCACGATAAATAGCGGCAGTACATATGATGTGAAATGGAAAGTCGCATCCTCTTATGAAGTCTATTGCGATTTGGCCAATAGTTACAACAATGGAGAAAAGTCTTCTCTTATGTCCAAGTTTCTGCCCAAAGGTAATCCATTTGACTCAGAAGAATACACTCCCATTTCTTTGAGCTATGACTTGTCTAATTTGGTAGAAAGCATAAACATCACCATTAAGGTGGACGGAGAGACGGTGGATTTCAACGGACGTAAGATCAATCTTGTCCTATCCTTCGCTTGAATCAAGCGAAGCGCGATTCTATTCATATAATGGGCCGCGTAGAGGACAAACTCAAGAGGATTTACTATGGGCCTGAAGGCTATTGGAAAGGAGCGTCGGCCATCAAGAAACTCGCGACCGCGGCCAGGGTATCAGATGAAACGGCTAAGAACTGGCTAAGAAAACAAACCCTCTGGCAGGTTTATCTTCCCGTGCCCAAGTACATTCCCAGGCCCAGCTTTACCGTAAATGCCCCTAATGAAGTTCATCAGGCGGATTTGCTTTTCTTACCGCACGATAAGGTGAGAAGAAAGACCTATAGATACGCTTTGACCGTAGTTGATATCGCAAGCAGATATAAGGACGCCGAACCCATAACCAGCAAGGATTCTGGGGAAGTCGCAGAAGCCCTAGGTAGGATTTATAAGCGCGTTTTGAAATGGCCCAAGCTGCTGCAAGTGGATGCGGGGACAGAGTTCATGGGCGTGGTTACTAAGACCCTGAAAGACCACGACACTAAGATTAGGAGAGCCGAGGCAGAGTACCACAGGGGTCAGAGCATCGTTGAAAGATTCAATAAGACCCTGGCCGAGCGTCTCTTTGGGTACCAGTATTGGAAAGAGCTGGAAGATCCCTCCAAACGCAACAGGGAATGGACTCAGAGGCTCCCCCAGGTCGTCGCGGCTTTGAACAACGAGGCGGCCAGGGCTACGGGAATAAAACCCAGGGATGCCATAAAAAAGAAACACGTGGAACACAAGTCCTACGTCAGAAGTTCGAGGGCGGTCGGACTGAAGGAAAAAAAGCTACCCCGCGACATAGTGGTCAGATACCTCTATCAGCCGGGGGAACTCGAAGGTGGCAGTAAGAGAGCCACGGATCCCAACTGGTCTTTGGAAACGTATGAGATTTCGAAGTCCGTCACCAAGGAAGGGCAACCCGTGTTGTATTACCTAGATGGCCCAAGTCGTGGATTCGTCAAGGAAGAGCTGCTCATAGTCCCCAAAGACTCAGAGTAGCGCAGCACCACGCGCCCGATTACATTCCAGGCAGGTCAACCTAACGTTGCCCCTACAATGGCCACGCTTGTTGTTGATGCGATCTACAGAGAACTGCTGATCGTCATCCGGGTCAAACCTCCACAACAAAGGTATGTTACACTTAGCACACCTTGCACCTTTCTTGTAGACGTCGTCCACACACAGGTCGAACGTCATATTTTTTTCTCTGTCGTGTCGCTTGTAACGGAGGAGCTTCTTAGCAACGTTCTCCTTAGCTACGTCTTCTGTAGTGTGGTCGTAACGCAACTGCGGCCCCCAACTTCTCTTCAACTGCTTGGCATACTCCACGCGACTCACTGCGGTGTATATCAAATTACTCCAACACAGCCGCTGGTCTATGACCCATAAGGTTTCCTTTATGGTGAGTCCCTGCGCGCTATGGACCGTCATACAATAACCCAACCGCCAATCGGGGTGGGACGTTATTTTTTCCACCTTTCCCATGGGCACCCAGGCTTTGTCGTGGGTTACTGCGTTCCGTAGTTGAATGTCAGTACCAGGTACCCAGACGTCCCTCTTTTGCATGCGAGTGTCGTGGGGCTTGTAAGAAACGGGCACCAAGTGATTAGGAAAGCGTTCTCTGTGTACCTGCAACAAATCCTTTTGTATTCGGGACTGTGCGGCACGTTTACTGCTCAACACCAAATCTTTAGGATGCCATGCGAGTAGGAATTCTTCATACTTCTTCGCCCGCACACGTTTGCGTAACGTCTTACATTGGTCGGCGTCGCTAAGGCCCCGTAGTTCTGTCTTCAACTTACGTATTTGATCCTTACTACGGTAATCCGTGTTGATTTCTTCCACGTGGTCTACTATTCCTTTCAACCACTCGTGGGGCATTTCTCCAGCTATTGGAGGTGGTTGGCAGGGATCGCCGGCGAATATTACCTGACACTTCCCCCTTAGGAACTCTACGAACTCCTTGAGTATCTCTAAGGGCACGGTACAGATTTCGTCCCAAAGTATCACCGACGGTATGTCGTGAATGGCTTCAGGCACCCACTTCTGTCCATTCCAACGGAAGAAGCTGTGATAAGTTTGTGCGTCGTAACCCTGGCTGCATAGTTCCCTTTCCAGGCGATGTGTCGGCGTTAACACCTTTATCTTGGGAAACAACTGCAAAACCCTGGTAGTCTTACCACTACCTCCCGTACCATGTAGGTAAGAAAAGCGCTTGTAAGAAATGGGGTCATCAACCAAAGGCAGAACCTCTCTAGTAGGCGTTACTGAACCCTTCGTGTGTTCACCATGATATTCTACTCGTTCTCTCCACGCCTTGATCTCTTCATCTTTAACGCGCCATTGACCACTTTCAGCCAATTCGTCGTCAGTGTAGAACTCCTGCATCTTTTCTAACACTTCCGGGCGCACGTATAAGGAATCCGTAGCTACACGCGGAACGTCCTCTTTGTCAAACCTCAAAAGCATCGCTAAGAGGTTAATATGCGCGTAGGCAAGCATACTTGCACGCAAATGGTAATATTGCGGCCTGTGATCCTGGTAGTAACACAAAGCATTCCATTTGTATGCCTTTTTCTCTGCTTCTACAAAGTGTTCCCACTTCTCCACAGACACCATGGTTCCATCTTCGTGCGCACGTTGGACTAGGAAGCTTAGTTCGCCGTCATCTGTTATCAAACGGCGCTGCATATGTTTTTCGCCCTCCTTAGCACCCTGTGTGAACTTTCCTATGACCACGCGTGCGGTAGGGTTGTGCTCCGGCAACCATTGTGTGAAGGCGCTGTGGCAAAGTATGGCTTCATGGGCTGTGTACGTCATAAGTCCATTCTCTTCGAAGAACTTTAACAACGGCACCGGCATCCATTCCTTCTCCTGTAAATGCTTACCGTACCACGCGTAGATTATGGGATGTAAGCCCTCTGCTAACTCCCACGAGGTCAACCTTACGAACCCCGTAGCTGGAGCGTCATAGCTGCCATCTAAAGACACACGAAAGAACTGTGAGTCTGGATGTCCATACCGGTCATAATACTTCTTACAATCCCCCAATCCTTTAAAACTTGCGGGGTAACAGTGTTTCATGTCTAAGGAGACGTATTCGTTTTCGTCATACTCCATGTTCCACAGACCTCCATGACCATGCTCTACACAGGCTTTGGATATGTCAGCGAATTCCTTAGGTGTGGACTTCCACCCATTCCTCTTCTTTGCTGCTAAGAAATCCAAACTGCGACTACTAAGGACTTCGTCTGAGAAGTCTTCTCCTAGAGTTTCGCAGGCATCTTGAATGCACCGTTGTTCGACTTCATGGCGGTAAAGAGTACCATCCTGCGTCATAAACTGACTCCCTTCCGCGTCCATCAACCAAACAGAGCTTTCTTTGACCAATTCTACCAACGGCGAAGTCTTGTAGACCTTAATTTCCTTCTTCCTGGGGAACCTAAGTTCTCTCCAAGCATGTCCGTTGTGTTGGTAAATGATTATGGGAGCACCTCTGCCCCCGTATTTGTGCGTACCTGGGTAAATGAACCCGTCAGTGATGTCTTTCACATGTATGCGGCGTTCTAAGGCGGTCTCCAACTTCTTAATGTTGTCTATGGTGGCTCCGGCTTTGTGTGTGTCCTTTTCCCATTTCCTTATGGCTTCTCTTCTCTTTAAAGTTAACTTACCACCCCGCGTGGAATCCTCAAAGAACTCCCTTACTAACTTCGCAACGCAGTTACCTGGATGTCGCATTGGTTTGAGTTTCCTAACGTCTGGCTTCTTAATTTCATATGCACCATAAATAACTACAGTAACTGGGTAAGCAACTTCATAGAACATCATGTCAATACCTACGAGTGCCCCCGGTCGCGTGTGCTCATTTAACACAAACAAGGATTGTTTACCAGACGCCCTAATGGGATTACGACCTTTTTCAATTATCCATTCGCCATCTAGGTACTTTATGAAAGTCAGCTCCAAACGGTAGTTACCTTCAGGCATCAATTCAATAATCTTCTCTGCTCTTTCTTCGCTCATTGTTTCATCTGTATCTCCCTCCATAAAAGTTGTGAAGGCGAAATCGGCGTCTAAGCGGTCCAATACCTTAGTTCTCAGCTTACGAACAGTCTTGTTGCGTATGCTCTTGATTGCATCCATCTATATGTAAGGAATATCTTAACCTTCATTTACCATGCCCGGCATAGCAGCAGTAAGGCCCTGTTCGCAATGCCACCCGGCCACGCAAGACCCCCTGTAGGGCCTCGTCACCCCATACATTTCTTTGTATTTTTTTTTAGTAATGCCGGCGCTCCGCGTGTCCGCCTTACTGCTGCTAGTGGTGTAGCAAGGACTCGGCCATGCATGGGGAGTAATGCATCATTTTCCTACATGCGTGCCTGTTTCATCTTTAGACTTTCTCGCCATATCTATAGGTTTTGGAAAACGTTTTTGTGAGGGAAGGGGTTCTATTTTGCATCTTCTTTACCTTCAGTGTACCAGTCCCTTGACCCACAACCCACAGGAACCCCATGTTGACTGCCTTTAATAAACTCCAGCAGAAATAGACTCTTAAATGTCCTTCATCCTTGCAGGGGAAGCAAAGCTTTTCAAGAAAAAGACATTAAAAGCACTACAAAAACCTACCACGGCTAATGGTAAAGAAGGGTCTAGACTCTGCCTTATTCAGTGATAAGGATAAGTAACGCCAAGCCAGATATGCAGCATGTCATGTGACAATAAGAGTTACATAATCTTATAAGCTGTCTGTTAAAAATATTTATTTATTTATTTTGTAGTTTGTAAGAAACTACATAATTGCAAAAATGAATTAACCAAAAATCTGCTAAGATGTAGGCAAAGAAAACGAAGAGTGCAGAGGAAAAGAAAATGGGTAAAGGGAACAAAATATGACAAGATATAAGGAAAAGAAATAGGATGAGATAGGATTTAGAGTATAAACACTAAAGTCCTGCAATACTTTGTACTATAATTTAGCACTAGTACTAATAAGACATAATTTAACTAGTATTAATTAAGCAGAATTGAACATTATTTAGTACTATTTAGATTGCACACTTTTATTGTTTGTAGAGTGCAAACAATTAATCCGCGAAACACTAATTACTAAATAGTACAAAATAGTGCTAGTTAAACAATAGAAAACAATGGATTTTGCATGAAATTGTGCTATTTAGTATTGTTTGCACTCTACTATGGTTAAATTAGTATATTAAAGGTTAAATTAGTATATTAAAGTAAGTTAAAAGACAAGGTAAAAGGAAGGGAAATGGGATGGGATATCTTTATTTAGTGCTAATGAATTAATCATCTTCAAATCTCATCTTTACTTGAAATCGTCATAAAAAGTAAATATTGTTCAAACATTGTATTTAAAATAAATACAATAATTTTTTCATTAAAATAAAAGCATAAATAAATAAGATGTATATTTAAACCGATTTTAATTCAATTCTTATTTTTTAGTGATTCAGCATCCATTTCTAAAGGGCAAGGGTTTGTAATAATATTATTAAGGAACACCCTGCCCTAATGGATAACAATATGTTTATTATATAAATATTATTTTGCACCCCTACCCCCTGGGTCAGATTTGGCATACACATGGCGGTGCACCCCCTCCCCTAAGAGTTTGATTTTACATCAATAAGACTGTGGTACCAGGCAAAGTAGTACAAATCACTTTAGATCAAGTGTTATACTGGAAAACATGCAGAAGATGATTGAAATAAGGTAAGTAGTTAAAAAAAAAAGAGTAAATATCAACCTAAATTTTATATCTTAGTAAATTGAAGTCACTATTTTTATTAAATCAATAAATATATTATCATTTCACATTATAAGTTGATACAAGCAGTTCAATGGCAGATCAGACTGTTTTCTTTTTAGTCTTTGATTCTCTTGAAGAAATTTTAGTTCTAAAATTCCTTGTATCCTAAAGCTTGAAGTTCACATAGTTCACAAGTTCTTCCAAGTCACTAGTCTTTTACTGAGCTCAACTCATACCACAGGTAGCCTAACATATATTTTGCACTGATTTTTAAATTTTATGATTTATCTTGAACAGGGCTTTCATAATAAGCTGGTGGCTGTCGGAGCTCCAGCAGTTGCTTCAAAGTTAACTGCAGACTACTTTTTCTTTTGTATAAAAAAATTATCATTAATCTATCTGATCACAGCCAGCTAATTCAGACTTAAGATTACTCCAAAACATTCTGAAAGCCCTGTTGAAATCTTAAAATAAATACTGCATTTTCAATTCATTCCAGCAATACAGTAGCTTAGAACTTTGTGACTGAAGTGGAAGTGTTTTCTGTTATCAAAATTAAATTTAAAATATAGAAATCACAGGATTTTCTTTGCAATATATTGTTTTAAATTGTACAATCATTTTAGGATAAATAATATAAAATTCACTTACACCCAAAAAACATCCCACACAAATGAGAACTAATTTTCCCTTAATTGTGACATAATGGTTAGGAACTGTTTTTTTCATGTCCATACTATTCTTCACCATTATTATTTTACACTATTAGTTTTGAATATAAAGTTTCACTGGTAACAATGTTTAGGTCTTGCAGTGTTGAGGTCCTAATGTCATGTAGTTTTCTTTTTCTGTCTGAAAAATAAATGGTTTTTAAAAGATTAGTAAGAAGGGCACTGGAACCATGAGAAAGTAAATGGAAACAATATATTTGATTGACAGTAGTATACTGCCTGATTTTCGTACCACAACCATGTCTTGATTAACATGTAGCAATGAAAACAGTGGTAACACAAGTTCTTACCTGAATAGTGCAATTATTTTATTTGGAAACCTAAAAATATTTTTTACAATTTCTTGTCGTCTTCTCATAACTTGTCTATCAGCACAGACACGTCTGTTAAATTCTACTAGTCGTCTGTACAACCTTGGGAAACCATAATACTAGAAGAAGAACAAACATTTAAATGAAGGTCAGGGATTATTTTTAATGAAATAGAAGATATGATAGTTTTGTGTGCGGTTATAAAGCACGCAGAGATGAAAGAACTGTTACTAAGACAAAGGCATTTTACGACTGTGATGCCACAGGTATCCCAGTAAAAAGCATAACATATAGCATGTTCTCAACACTTTTCAAGTGCTCTGCCAATCCTCAAGTGCTTTATAACTGCACACACACAGCAAGCAAGTTCTTGATTTCTTTTATAAAATACAAATTAGACTAATCATTTCTTCAGGTACTAATCATTTAAAGTGATTTTATTTGGCCCGTGAAAAAAAGTTGCATAATTAGGTAGTAACAGTCAAAGTAAAACAAAAGAAAACAATAGAATTATTGTCTACTACTACTATGTATTACGTTGTCTATTCTTTCACGGGCAAGGTACACTCACTCTTACAAAAAGTGTGTGTGTGTACATGTGTGTTCTCCTGCAGCATGCACCTCATTAAAACAGAACACACAATTCAAAACAGTTATTTCATATGTTAAGTGTATGCCACATCGAGTATGCCTCAGTTATTTCATAATTGCTAATTAATGATTATCAACGTTAAAGTCGAATATACGTGCTGTGTGTAGAGATCAGCATATGTAGAAAGGATTGTGCAGGGAATATCAGCAGTTGGTCTCACGTTTGTATTTACAAACAACATGCTAAAAGAAATAAGGCGGAATTTATTACCCCGGAAACATTATACGATATAGATTGGCGTTAAATTTGTGAATAACACGCTCGTAATGCATACATGCAGAATATATTTAGCTCAATCACAAGCCACAATCAAATACGAAAATACTTGAACTCAACCATTTAACAAGCACAATTTTGCACATACATAAGTCAGATTAAATGTAGAATAAAGTAGTGTGATCAATAGACAACTGGACACGAAGAGATCGAGAAATAATATAAGATCTTACGTAAAAAAGTACAAGTTATTCTCGAAAACACGTGTGACACAAGCTACATCTCTTGCGTCATCTTGGAGTATTTTCGCGATTTTCACCGCAATCGCATCAATAAATCAATACGAATTAAAACTTACTCTTCCTACAGCATAAACTGTGGCTTTCTTTCCTAACGAAATAGCGATTATTGCCATAATTTTTTCCATTTTGTAGCTGAATCACTCATTTTTTACACAAACTTCGTTCAGTTCGGCCGCCATATTGGATTAGTGTCCAGACCTCCTCGGAATGAAATTTGCTAGGAATCTAAGTATATTTTCGACCAATGCGCATCGAGGGAAAAGATTCCCGCGTTTTTCTTTCAACTTACAGTTCATCTAGAAAAGAGGATTTTTCTACTATCTTAAGGGAATTTTACATGATTTTTACAAGTCTACAGTTAGGCAAATTTTATAGATCTTATTGAAATTTAATCAACTCAATGTGTTAGGAACAAATTGGAAGTAATGCTAGCATTTAGTTACTGGCTATAAATCATTAATAGTTAACAATATTGATAATAAGTAATATTGAATAGTAATAATATTTAATAATTTAATTTAACAACAATTTGATTTAATGAAAATATTTAATAGTATAGAAATGAAAAGCTGTGATATAGATACACCATTGATGAACGAACAAAGAAAGATGAATGCAATAACGGATGATAAAAAAGGCAGAAAAAAACTGATCAAGTAATATGGCTAGTGGACTGGCGTAATGGAGATATAGAAAGAAAAGAGATTCAGCTAGAATTTCAGCTAGGTTTGAGTGAATTAAATGAAAGATGAAGGTTGAGGTAAACGTACATAGGGCAAGTCATTATAAGAGGAGTGAAAAAGATAACAAGGTACGATGAAAGTAGAAGTATAAGGAGTAGAGGTGGAGGTGTGTCAAAGGTCAATTAAGGTGGGTGAAGGGTGAGTACGATGAAAGTATAAGTATAAGGTGTAGAGGTGGAGGAGTGTCAAAGGTCAAGTAAGGTGGGTGAAGGGTGAGTACGATGAAAGTATAAGTATAAGGTGTAGAGGTGGAGGAGTGTCAAAGGTCAAGTAAGGTGGGTGAAGGGTGAGTACGATGAAAGTAGAAGTATAAGGTGTAGAGGTGGAGGAGTGTCAAAGGTCAAGTAAGGTGGGTGAAGGGTGAGTACGATGAAAGTATAAGTATAAGGTGTAGAGGTGGAGGAGTGTCAAAGGTCAAGTAAGGTGGGTGAAGGGTGAGTACGATGAAAGTATAAGTATAAGGTGTAGAGGTGGAAGAGTGTCAAAGGTCAAGTAAGGTGGGTGAAGGGTAAATACGGTGAAAATTGAAGTAAAAGGTGTAGAGGTAGAGTGTCAAAGGTCAAGTAAAGTGGGTGAAGGGTAAATACGATGAAAGTATAAGTATAAGGTGTAGAGGTGGAGGAGTGTCCAAGATCATGTAAGGTGGGTGAAGGGTGAGTACGATAAAGATAGAGGTATAAGGTGTAGAGGTGGAGGAGTAGTGTAAAATGTCAAGCAAGGTAGGCGAAGGGTGATTACGATGAAAGAAGAAAATAGAAGTATAAGGTGTAGATGTGGAGTAGAGTCAAAGATCAAGTAAGGTGGGTGAAGGGTGAGTACGATGAAAGTGTAAGTATAAGGTGTAGAGGTGGAGGAGTGTCAAAGGTCAAGGTGGGTGAAGGGTGAGTACGATGAAAGTATAAGTATAAGGTGTAGAGGTGGAGTGTCAAAGGTCAAGCAAGGTAGGTGAAGGGTGAGTACGATGAAAATAGAAGTATAAGGTGTAGAGGTGGAGTAGTGTCAAAGGTCAAGTAAGTTAGGTGAAGGGTGAGTACGATGAAAGATGAAAATAGAAGTATAAGGTGTAGATGTGGAGTAGTGTCAAAGGTCAAGTAAGTTAGGTGAAGGATGATTACGATGAAAATAGGCAGACGAAGGTTGTAGGAATAAAGATTTTAGCAAGTTACTGCCTATAAAGCAATGACAAACATATTTTTGATTATTAATTGGTGCTAATCTTTATTTTACTTTTATGAGTTAATTTTGTTACAATTTTTTCACAACTGCTATGCAGGAACTAGGTTAAATAACCTATAAAGGCAAAAATTAGAAGCTAAATAAATAATAAAATAGTACTACTTTATACTAGGTGTATTTTATGATCAATAGATGGATGTATGATGAATGTTCTTGCTTAGTCTGTGCTGAAAATTGACAAAATAGAATATATGTATTTGTAATCGGTATCAAGAGAGACCACATAGCTCTATGTTATTATATTTTTCAATCTAATTCCCCCTCCACTTTTTAGGGTTCTCCACAATTGTTAATTAGTATCAACAGATATCAGTAATCACGAGTTTGCTGTGTATATTTTAAAAATCAAAAAATATTTATCAACTCAATAAATAGCTATTGTCTCTCTTCATGTAAGTAAAAGTCAAAAACATACACTTTTAGATTTTTTTCCTTGCTTAAAAATGGCACCAAGAACTCAAGAAACCAAACTATTTTACCCCTGTTAGGCTTGTACTTTTGTATGGCTATTGTCTGGAGATCTAGAGCCTGTGAGAAGGGGTATAACAACTGCCTACTGCCTGTTGTTCCATGAGTAACAACAACCAAGATAAAAAGATTGTCCAGAAGACAATACGTTCAATTATACAGGCTCAACGAATGATACATAATACTATATGCTTTGAATTTAGCACCCTAATGTGTTGCCAAATTGCATGTAAAGTATACTATAACACAGCATTTTAAAAGTGAATGTGAGCATGGCGACGTGAGGGTGTTATTATTTTTATAGGTGCACTGGGTGTTGCTGTTCTCCAAGAAGCTGGGAGTCTGTGTAAGTATGTGTTAATAAATGTGCATTCATAGCAAGACGATTTGACAGCTAGTATTCTAAATCCTTTAGTCATGCAAAACTGGCTAAAATGTCTAGAAATTTATAGCCTGCTTGCTAAGGTCCCTCAATCTTTGGTAAAAAAGAGGGGGAATGTTTCTTTCCTCCGATCTGGGGAGTGAGATAGGAAGAGAAGGAGGAACCTTGGTTAGCAGGTTAATGAATAAAGGAATTTTTTTCTACTGGCGTTGTTGCTCAACGTACACCATGGCAGACATCATTGGCTGTAAGAAACTTGGAGGCAGTGATGTTATTTTATCCAGAACAGTTGATGTTACATAATTCATCCTACAAGGGAAGAAAAATCATAGTATCAGTTGTTTATACTACTAGACACCAGCTAGTATATAGTTGTTAGGTTGCATCAAGTGGTTGTTTTGGTTGCTGACGAGGGCCCATGTGTTCCAGGCAGGAGACACTGCTGATCCTCCAAACTGTGGTATCAATCAGACTGCAGATCATGTGGGGTTATGATAGTATTACACAATCAACATCACCACATGGGTAAAATGCAAGATCAGTGGTATATTGACTGATGACCCTGGTCAGTCATCAGCCCACTGTTATAAGGCCGGCATACACAAGGGAGCTTGCTCCTGCAACACGCTCCCCCAACACGCTCCTGGGTAATCCTGGGTCATTTTGCTAGACCAGTACACACGAGGGAGCTAAATGATAAAACAACCTGATTGGAGCATGGGAACTAGTTATAAATCCAACAAATAAGCCAATTTGATTGGCCAACTGGAGACAGGTTGTTGCGCGGCAATAAAAGTTTCAGTACACACGAGGGAGCTTGCTCCTGAAACACGATTCTGCAACAGATTTGCTCCTCAAGCTTGCTCCATCATATTTAAACATTTAATATAAGGGAGCAAAACCCGGGAGCGTAAGTTTTTTCCATTTGAACCGAAATCGCTGGTACAGACAAGGGAGTTTTGCTCCGGGAGCGTGTTGCGGGAGCAAGCTCCCTTGTGTGTGCTGGGCCTTTACTCTATTGACAGTCAACTTACTGTAACCTGCCAGTTTTGTGGCTGACAGTTTCTAATGAAAAGCTACAATCTGATAGCCATCAGTGCTGACCCAGCTTATCAACCACAGCATGACAAACAATCATTTTTTGAATCACAATGCTTGAATGTGGCTTTGTCATATGATGGTTTAATTTAATGATTTATAATTTATATAGCACCCTTTCTATATGAATATAATCAAAGGCGCTTTAAAAATCACTTTTATTTAAGTGTCTAGTCGTTCTAGTGCTTTCGCACTAATTGGGGACACTTTTCGCTCACACGCACTACCACTACATTTAACATTCTATGCACACAACGCTCAACTCACATGTTGATTTTGTATGGAGGGAGGAAACCGGAGAACCCGGAGAAAACCCTTGTAGCATAGGAGAGAACAACACATCAAACAAACTCAATTTACATGTGGCGACTGCAGGGCTCGAACCAGCGAGCCAACCTGTTGGACTCACAGCAGTGAAAGACGACGTGTTAGCCGCAAACCCCATCCATGCTACTGGTATTGAGTTGTGAATGACAGATTGCTTTTATGCAATTTACAAGCATGAGATATGGTTAGCCATTTAAAGTGGTCATCCAAGTCACTTGAAAGTCTAACTATTTGCAGATGTAATTACAAAGGCAGCACGTTCTCCTCAGTTATTTTAAGACCCTGAGTGTTGGTCCAGCCGGGACTCGAACCACGACCTCCCTCAATGAAAGTCCGATGCTCAACCAAATGAGCCAACCGGTTTGCGGTTATTATTATATTAGTGGCAAAGCATGTACGTAGCATACTCTAGTTATCCAAAATGTGACTTCTTTAAAAACTAGGAAGCTACTCACCATTCTTTCTGTTCCTGAGGTAGTCTCGGAACAGCATCTTTATCAGTCACATGCAAACTTAACTTCAAGGCTTTAAAATTCCCTTCAACATTCTTTTTAAAGTCAGCCATGCTGGTCCCTGCTTGGTTTAGAGCTTGCTGTAAGAGAAAGAAAGATAGTAAATAGATAGTCAGAAGAACAAATGAGAATGTGATGTCAATGTCAATGTAATTTTCTTTGGTTTTGTTCAGTCAAGTGTTCACTCATCACAATACATAATGAACAAAGCCTGAAGACACAACATATAATTCTCTCTTGACATATAAAATAGATTATTTATTCAGAATGATACCACACATTAAAAAAAGTGCCCAAGATTTTCAAAAAGGTAAACGTTCTCGGGTAAAAAAGAGAACTGATGTAACAGCAATGAAAATTAATAATGTAATATTTGTATTAAAATTATAAAAGGCAGGATCAGTTCCTCAGATGCCCTCAGATGATCAATTATTGTTGCCTATTTGTCAGCATTTGCTACAACCTTGTTTTAGCAATTTCATGTAGTTTGATAGCTATTATAGTCAGCCATTTTGTCTTTCAATTGATAAAACTAATTCATCGTCAACACTTTCCCATGATCAAATAATGCATATCTTAACCATCACTAATTCAAATATTACACCTTATTATCCAACTATTCAAGTTAGAGTACAAATAACGCAGAAGAAAGCCTGGAGCTAGTATAAACATCCTGCGATATTTGTACTCTAGGTTATTTTGTACAGTAAAAAACTGGTTTTGACAAAATACAGTAAACTCAAAGAATATCCAGCCATATTCCACCCTAAAATGTCAAATATGATCTATTTCCTCCCATATGCAGGCAAATATACTTGTAACGGCATGGTTGAAGAAATATAGGATACCCTGCGAATGATATGCAGTTGTTGAATATCTTTGTAGAACAACACATAGGACAATAGAAGTCATTATCATTAAATATGTGCATATGATTTGCTGGGTATTCTGTAGTTACACCTCATGGTTGATGGAGGTTTATGGTTTTAGTGTATTCACTTACGTAAAGAGCAACATGTATGACAATAGAAGTCATTATCATTAAATGTGTGCATATGATTTGCTGGGTATTCTGTAGTTATACCACATGGTTGATGGAGGTTTATGGTTTGAGTGTAATCACTTACGTAAAGAAGTGCTGTCTGATGTGCCACATATTTGTGGTTTGTCAAGTTAAAAACATCACTGTTGAGTTGTTGACAAAGAGTCACCATTTGGTTCAGCATTGCAAACTGCTGGAAATATCCTGAAATCAAAAGAAATATATATGCAAACAATATTAATGGCTCTATTATAACTTTAATTCATAAATGTATAAAATTTCAAAGGTTTTTTTGAAGAAGACATAAAGATAACTATGATGTATTACCATCCATGGCTGATTTTTGTGCAAAGAACTGTGGTCTTTCAGGACTAGATAGATAGGAAGCAACTTTTGGAAACAATACAGTGAGACCAGTCTGACGCATGTACTCCTGTGAAAAATGAATAAATTATAAATTTAATATTTGTCATTAGTCACCTTAAGTTGCAGGATGGAATGACAACGACGACAATAGCCATGCCATGACTTGAGTTTGATAAGTCTCAAGTGACTCTTTCACCCTGGTATCAATGAGTAAAATTTGAAGGTATATTTACATACCAAAAGAGATGGCTGTGGTTCAGGCAAGAAAAGTAGCATCTTCTTCATCTTTTCAATGAGAACTTGAGCTGAAGGATAAAGAAAGTAACACATATTGTTAATGTAAATCAGAAATTGTCCCTTCAAGATTTAGTCTTTTATCTCTCACCTTTTGGTTCAAACTTATTTTGATATTCTACTTTGTGAGCAACATCGAGTTTCCCTGATGATGTCTGAAACAAAGAAGAAAATTAATTTTTTTATGATCTGACACTTCCTACTATTAAACCATGACTAAAACAAATTAAAGTTTTGGAGTATTATTTTGTTTGGAAAAGGCATGGTTGAAAGTGCTTGCTTCCCTTGCAAGAATGGGCCTTTGTCATGTCACAGCCACATTTGAAGCCATATTATGGAGGGTACTCCTACATGTCCTCCATCTAAATTGCACAAATGTCACAATTTGGGAACGTTCTTGTGACCCTTGTCAGACTTCAATCAAGCGATTACATCTGAAAGAAATAAAGACTGGCAAACTTCAAAGGACTATGTCTTTGTTTGGCATAACTTTATCACGTGACATTGACCGTGCACAAGGTCAAAACAAAACGGAACTTAAACAGACTTGTACCCAGTCGCTTCTCATGCTGTGGTTGATGGGAAGGATTTAGTGAGTTAGCGGTGCATCAAGGGAAGGAAGGAAGAGTTGCTATTATGCAACCTGGTGCAGAACATTCATTAAACAAAAGACACAAATGGTCTCTTGTGTGGGTGTTTTTGTGTAATGAATGTTCTGGTTGAGGGATAGCAACTCTTAGTCACTAAATAGTACTATTCGTCAGTATCAACTTTATTTTTATTTCATGGTTTTACTGCATGCGCTCTAGTGTAGAGTTTTAATTTTAAAACTAGTTCTAAACTAAACTAAACTATTTTATCTTCTGAGTATAAACAGTAAATTTATGCTGAATTTTCAATCAGCTAACCAGTAAGACAACTTTAATCATCAAATAGTCCGTAGTTTTGAAGTATAAACTGATGCCATATAAATTATAAATATTTTAAAATGCAGAATTAAGTATAAAATCAACATTAAAAAATTCAAATATTTACCGTATATTCCTTCTTGCAAAGAACTTCTAACTGGGAACACAAAGTCAAGAGCTCCAAAGCCACATCGTCAGCCGAGAACTGGACTTTCCAAAGCGGTTCATGAAGCCTTACTTCCACTTATTAATAAAGAAAGAAAGTTTTTCGATGAAAGTCTGAGAACTCAGCTAGATAAACAATGGAAAAATACCTTTTAAAAATATAGTCACTTCCATACGATCTAGACTTACCTTTGAAAGAGGGATCATAAGCTAGTGGTTGAGCAAGTGGATAGGATAGAGTAGACATTTTAGTATTAATCATACGATTAAAATTGGGAAAAATCTCTTTCTACATCTCTGTTCTAATGATATTTAGGAAACAAAATGGCTGCCATGGGTAACTCCGCTGAACGTAGATAATGTGGTCGCAGAAACACTTTAATTCAGGCTCAAAAATTAAACTTTGATTAATTTTGACAATATTTTTATGTTTCATAATTTAATAATATGAATTTATTAAAATTACTGTAGTTTTTAAAGCTGAGAATGAAAAATAGCTGAAAATGAATGAATGAACTCTAGTTGGCCGTTTTTACCTGGTACATAATCGTGACATAACGCGCGCAACACGCTGATTGTCACGTCATACTTCATTGTTGCATTTCAAAACTGACTTCAAAAGTCAAACTTGCAGTTCTTCTTAATTATTGTCTGCCGTAAAATCTCCAAACAAACTACATGAGATCTTCAAATCTTCTTCCAGGTAAGCAAAAAAAGTATTCTATTTGTTTATGTTTTGGAAACGCGAGTTCTAAATGTTAAATTTACGAAGCGTAACGGTCAAGGGCGCTAAAGTTTGAATTCTTTGAACAATCAAAATCAGCTGAAACTGCACTGGTTCTTTTGCTGAAGTTTGCCAAGAAAAATACAAACGAGGTTGAGACTTGCCAACAAACTAAATAACAAATGCATCTATTGTATTTTGTTATTTCTAGCATTTAGTACAACCGTTTTTAACGTTCTTTGGAAGTAATTTTGACATGAAGTTTTGCTCCAACTTTCATTCAACTGCATAAATGCACCGAGAATCCTGAACGTTACATTGTTTGCTTAGCAATAGTTTTTAAAAAAAGTATACGTTCTGTGAGTTGAAATACATGTTGTGAAGGGGGGAAAATTAATGTGCAAGTTAGAAGCTTA